>NW_011494812.1:1390232-1410497 GCF_000754665.1 Bison bison bison | reverse complement strand
GCCTGCCGCACCCCCTCCGCGCCGTCGTGGTGCCTTCCACCCTCTCCCCCGGGAGCTCCACCAGCCCGGCTCGGGCGTGGAGCAGAGGGAGCGAGCTGGCTCAGCAGTGGGACCCGGCGCCCACCCCTCCTAGACTTGAGGTGGAGGGAGGGGAGTCGGGCAGGGCCTGGGGCCAGCTGGCGGGAGCTGCCACTGCAGGCCTGGGCTAGGGCGTGCCCACTAGCCCGAGAGCTTCTCGGCCCCGCCCTCCTTCCTTTGGCAACTGGGGATCCCCAGGAGTGGGATGCCCCTAGGGTGCCCCTATCAACAGTGTGCCCAGGGACATCTCTGCAATGGGTAACCGGTTACCCTGGTCTTTTTCCAAAGCACTAACATCCCTAGTTCCTCTGACGAAAGAGCCCCTACTTAGACGTCCAGCAACAATTTGCGGCCCCAGGCAATTTCCTTTGAAAGGCATCTTCCAGCAAGCCCCCAGGCCATGGGAATCAACACTTCCCTCAATCCCTCAAAGAAATTACTCCCAGTCTAACATCAGCGGTTTCCCTTCAGATTCTGCAGCCTACAACGCAACTCAGTGGTTTTCCCCCTTAATCCTTTCTATTCCCCGACTTTACTTCCAACCTTTCCCAATATGTTTCTTCTTTATATTTCAGAGGATCTTGTCCTTCCTTTTTCAAGTTTTAGTGAGTAAGATTCTAGGTGAATGGTGTGATCTACAGATTCTCAGGAAGCTACTCTCTTAAGGACCTTATGTGGCTTCTTGCCCCTGAGGCCAGATGCTAGATGAATGAGAGCAGTTGGGTGTCTGTACTTGCTCTTGGCTCAAGAATTCCAAGCCCCTGGGGCTTGCTTTTTTAAAAAAATTGTGATTGAAGATCTCTGGAAGAGTCTTAGTAGATCTCAGAAAGAGATCCTCCTGAGTCAGTTTTGCTCCAACTTACCTCTTAGGTATACACTCCTAAATTTTAGAATCTCTGAATCAAAGAATTTTATGTATATGAGTATTTTTTAGAAAATATTTGATACAATCCTTATTACACAGGTGCAATTGAGATTCAAAGGGTATGAACTGATCTATCCAAGATTAGACTGACAATAGTAGAAAACACAAGTGTTGGCCAGGACATGGAATAATATAATTTTTGAAATGCCCTCTAGTCTTGGGTAGTATGTACAGATGTGAAAGTTGGACTATAAAAACGGCTGAACACCAAAGAATTGATGCTTTTGAATTGTAGTCTTGGAGAGGACTCTTGAGAGTCCCTTGGACTACAAGATCAAACCAGTCAATCCTAAAGAAAATCAACCCTGAATATTCATTGGATATTGGCACTGAAGTGCCAATACTTTGGCCACCTGATTTGAAGAGCTGACTTGCTGGGAAAGACCCTGATGCTGGGAATAATTGAGGGCAAGAGGAGAAGGGGATGACTGAGGATGAGATGGTTGGATGGCATCACTGACTCAATGGACGTGAGTTTGAGCAAACTCTGGGAGACGGTGAAGGACAGGGCAGCTCATGGGGTCACAAAGAGTTGGACACAACCTAGCAACAAAACAACAGCCAATCCTGGAAGGCCAGTTTTGTCCCTAGATCAGAGATTTGGGTGCCTGTCTTCTAAATTCTGGGTCCATCCCCTCTCTGCACTGACTATGCATCACCATGCTAATCTTCAATGTTTGAGTAATCTTTCCCCCTCTCAGCTTTTGCAGCTGTCTGTGATGGACTTAATGTCTCTGTCCCCTAGTAACTCAAGGACAAGGATGTGGAAAGAAAGTGAAGTCGCTCAGTCATGTCCGACTCTTTGGGACCCCATGGACTGTAGCCCAACAGGCTGCTCCGTCCATGGGATTCTCCAGCCAAGAATACTGGAGTGGGTTGCCATTTCTTTCTCTAGAGAATCTTCCCGAGCCAGTGATCGAACCTGGGTCTCCCGCATTGCAGGTAGAAGCTTTAACCTCTGAGCCACCAGGGAACAAGGATGTGGAAGGTACCCTGTAATCAATAAAGTGAAAGTGAAGTTGTTCAGTCATGTCTGACTCTTCGAGACCCCATAGACTGCAGCCTATCAGGCTCCTCCGTCCATTTGATTTTCCAGGCAAGAGTACTGGAGTGGGGTGCCATTGCCTTCTCCAGTAATCAGTAAAGCTCGATATATATGTTAGTCACTGGTGGAGAGGACAAGAGAGAATATTCTCCAGGAAGACCCTTAAGGATAGCCAGAAAGCTGCCCCTCTGTTTTTCTTCTGTTTGTGGAGTTTACCCATGGTTTCTGGGAGAAGAGCTCTGCCTACCTCTTGAACATTTCTTGAGTGTCTGGGTGGTTATTAAAAATTATTTATAAGACAGTTTTTGACCACCTTGGGTTGTCTGACTTGCCTACCTTGACTCATCTCAGTGACTCCAAACTGTCCTGCTGCATTGGGGTTCTCTGTCTCCCTGAGGGTTCTCTGATGCCTTGAAATCTCTGAGTCAGAGATGGAAGAAGAAGTGTGCTTGAAAGATACAATAAGGACACCTGGTATAAGAAAGAGGAGAGGCTGTGCTATGGGATAGGCAGGAGGGAAGATACAGGGGAAAATGGACCTTCTGACTAAGGTGGGATTAGGTTGGCGTGAACTTAGTCATGCAGCAAAAAGGAATGAGTGGGTGTGTTTTCAAAGGGAGAATGAAGCTTCAGAGAAGAATCATGCTATCCTAGTTAAAGAGTCTTGATGGATAAAGAGTGTTATCTTTGGAGCTAGAAGTTTTAAAGATCATCTAAGTGGGATTAAGAGAGGACAGGTTAGCGTTGAGGGGAATGAGAGTGGGGATGGGTGGGATTGGGACGCTAGGATGTAGGATTAGGTCCCAAGCTTCTGTAACTAATCACCTTTTCCATCTGCTGCTCTGCTGGTCCGCTTCTGCCTGTCCTTTAATTCTCTAATGACTGCTGGTCTGGCCCCACCCTCTACTGTAACTGCAAGGGTGGGAGGAGAGGGGGAGAGCTTTTGTGGAGAGTATTAAGCATGAGCAAATGAGACTCTGGAATGCTCTTTTCCTACTAGTTCCTTCTCTCTTTTCTGCATCATCAGCATCATCTTGGCAGCACTTTAGGGTCTGGGAATAGGAAGCAGTCATTGGCTTTTAGAAATACAGGATAAAAGAGTATTAGAATTTGTAAGGGACCTTCAAGATTACCTAATGAATACCCCTTGTTGAACAGATAAAGAAAACGAAACACAGAGGACTTAGGTGACTTCTGTGTTCACACAGCTGTGGAGTAGAGGGGTTACAGTATTGGATAAATAAGGCAGATATACCCATGGGAGCAGGAGGGATAAGGAGAATCGTTTTTCTCTGGGAGTGTCCACTTTGAGGAATTCTCACTCCTGGCTGTCTCAGAGTGAAAGGGTCATGTCTCCTGCAGAGGCAGATGGATCCATTTGGAATAGCTCCTTACCTCTAACCACTCTAATGCTCTTTGTCCCTGGGCACCCAGCCTCTTACAGGCAGCCCATTCACTAGGAATAGAGTTTTACAAAGAAAGCCTGAACTACAAGGATTATCCTCAGCCCGAAAACAGGTAAAATAAAAGTATCCATGTTGGATTGTGATCTCTATGGTTACTTTTCCCTGTAAAATGCTATGATATACAATCAGTGTTTCCCAGAGACTTGCACAGAGTCTGGAGTGGGTTGTCTATGAGATTCAAGAACTGGTCAGCACAGTGAGAACTGGGGGGAGCAGAGAAGGGGAGTGGAGAGAAGGCAAGTGCTGGCTCCTGGGTGCCCTTGTCCACTCAGCAATAGCCTGGGTGGCTGGGGGTGAGGAATGTGGCTCTGGCACTGGTTCTGGGCTGGATGCAGCTGTGTGGGCCCTGGGCATTCCTTTCCCCACGTGGCTCCTCTTGGGGATGGAGGAGGGCAGGGACTTGGCCTGAGTGGGGTGAACACTACATATTCATCTAGGAGGGAAGCGAGAGCACCTGCAGAAGAAAAACTCTGAACTCTGGCTCAGTTCTGCTTTGCCCTCTAACCCTTGGCCTCTGTATGACTTTTTCTTTATCAGTAAATTCTGCACAGGCTTCCACATTTGCTTTCCTCTTTAGTCTCCCACACAAGCAAACCAGGATTCCTCATACTGCTTCTTATTTCTATTATCCAGTCTTAATTAACCCTATCCTTAATAAAAACCTTTGTATGTGTTTTAATTCTAACCTTAATTGAATTCCAATTTCAACCCTAACCCTAATCTTTTATAGACTCTAACTACTAATCCCAATACCAACTCCAATTTAATTGTTAATTTTAAGCAGCATCTTAATTCTAACCTGTTGTAAGCAACCAATTTGGGACAGCAACTTGTTCATAATAAAAATGATCATAGGTACCATTTTTTGGGGGGGTGGGGATTGGGGGAAGCTTTCCTGGTAGCTCGGCTGGTAAAGAATCTGCTTGCAATGCAGAAGACCTGGGTTCAATCCCTGGGTTGGGAAGATCCCCTGGAGGAGGGCATGGCAGTATTCTTGCCTGAGAATCCCCATGGACAGAGGACCCTGGTGGGCTATAGTCTATGGGGTCGCAAAGAGTCGAACACAACTGAACAACTAACACACACCATTTTTTTGAGAATCTGTTGTACGCCAGACTTTGCACTGGGCTCTTTACTTGCACGGTATGTCATTTAATACCTGAAATACCCTAATATGGCTGAGATTATTAGCTGCATTACAGATATGAGGAAACAAAGGTTTAATGAGATTATGTAATTTGTAAACAGTGAATCCAAACCCACTGTTGGTGTTCATTTCTCTTTCTGCTAACAAATACTTTCTGATTGGGCTTTTCCTAAAATCCTAACTAATTTTGACTTGAATAACTTCTAAATTACTGAATGTCTTGAGAGTATATTATTAGTTAAGCTTAAAAAAAATAAATAGTGGTACAAAATAGAAACCAAACAAGCCAACAAAAAGCCCAAATTTTCCCTGCCCAGAAATCCCATTGCCACTTTAAAACATTAAAGTCATGTGTTTATAGAGTTAAAATAATCAAACTAAAAGGAGCAAAGTAAAAGGAAAAGGCTTCTCTCCTCCCCAGACTTTCCATATTGAGCCACCCCTGGGGGCATTGTTCCCATTGGAGTTTTGCAGCACAGCAGTCCAACCTCCCACAATGAAGCACTTAAAGTCAAAATAAACACCTACCAGTGAAATCACCATATATATACATGTGACTTAGGCATGAAGCTCTCTAGACAATTTGAATTTATCGTGAACAATAACTGTTAAATATATTTGAATTTATCGTGAACAATAACTGTTAAATATATTGATTGGCCCAAAAGTTTGTTGGGGTTTTCCATGAAATGTTACAAAAAACCCAAATGAACGTTGGGGCCAACGCTATAGTAAGTATGGAGAAGGAAATGACACCCCACTCCAGTATTCTTGCCTGGAGAATCCTATGGATGGAGGAGCCTGGTGGGCTGCTGTTCATGGGGTCACACGGAGTCAGACATTACTGTATCAACTTAGACTTAACAGTGACCTGCCAGGTTCCATGCTAAACTCTTTCTTGTCCTTTTTAACACTCACAAGTTCCCCCATGCGGTATGCCTTTACCCCTATTTTACAGATGAGGACAGCAAGGCCCAGAGAAGCCAAAATCACAAAGATGTAGAATGAGAGACAGAGGTTTCCAAGACAGATTCGTCTTACTATACAGCATCAATTTTTAACTACTAGACTTAGACAAGGAGGCTTGTTAGAGAGGAGGTCATATGAGCTTTGTTCTAAAGGAGAAAAGGGGAGTTGCTTGATATTAGAAAGGAGGATGACCTATAAGACTACAGATGGACTCAGATGGATATGGGAGGTGACTATACAAGGGGAAAAGGAGCAAGATAGCTAGCAAATGGGGGGAAGTGAGCGAAAGGGGAGAGCATAATAGGGGAATAGAACAAATATGAGTGGAGACCTGGGAAGTTTTATGTGATAAATTCAGGCAAAAATAAAATCAGGTAATGAGTATGTGTGCCGCTGTTGCTTCGGCTACAGGCCGATTGATGTGTATGGGAAAGACAGTTGGCACACAGAATCATCCACAAACGAAAATACACATTTGGTTACATGGATATCTGTGGCCTCTCCAACAAAAGATCTCTGCACCCCTCCCCTTACATCCTGGGTCCCAGCAATATCAAAGGGCTTGTAATTTCCCGAGCTCTCTGTGTTGTTTCATGCCTCAATGTCCTTAGGCATACCATTTTCTATACCTGGATTGCCCATCTCATTAAGCCTGGTGAAACTTGTGCTTGTGTTTATTCATCCAAACTTTGATTAGGTGTCGTTGACTCTGTGAAGCCTCCTATACAGAGTTAATCACTCCTCGCTAGGTGCTACCATCATATTGAATATATCCTTCGGCTGTTACACCTTTTTCCCTGTGTTGTGATAGTTTGTCTACATGTTTTCTCTTTTGTGAGCTCACGGAGGGCAAGAATGATATTTCATGAATCTTATTATTCCCAGTGCTTAGCTTAGAAAGAGAAAAATAGCTGATTCTCAGTTAATTCTACTGAATTAAGCTGCAGTGATATATTTACAAACACACAGGCTTGATCAATTTTTTTTTTTTCCAGAAACACAAACATGTATATAATCTGACTTCGTTGGTATACTCCCTGAGTTTGTATGTGTTCATATAGATGCAGTGTGTCCCAAATTAGGTGAATGACTCTAATACACATATTTTCATCCACTTATTTAAGATAACATTTTGTAATTCTTGGAATTGACTTAGAGCCTGCCATTTCCTTTTGCATATCTTCAGTTGTGGAAAATTTCCATCCTTGGAGGTTAGCTTTTAATTTTGAAAATAGCCAAAGGCCTTTGGGATCCAAGTCTTATGGATAAGTGACAGTTCATGTTGGGTAATACAAAGAAAGATGAGAGTTGCCTATTAAGTAATAGTAATGGCTTAGAGGTTGACTAATATGTTGGTTCTGAAGGCAGTTCCCAGAGTCCTAGAAAATTTCTAAGCAGTGGCATTCTGGTCTATTTGTTAGTACAAACAAAATCAAATAAGGGTTTTGTCATTTTATAGTCACACTTAAGTATAAGAAGACAAAAAAATCATTTGTCCAGAATGGAACTCTTTTATCATTAGTTCATGCGTTTATAGTTTATTGAGTTTTTATGTGCAGTACACGGTGCTAGTTAAAAGTGGCTGTTTTGACCCAGCTGTTCTGTTGTGGTCTATAAAAAGAAATCTATAAACCCAGATTTCATTTTTATAATTACAAAACAAAATGATCAGTGGATGCTCTTACCCCATCTCCAATTCCCACCCTGGTTTTGAGCCTCATCTTGTCTAAGAGGAATAATGCAAGGGTCAGGGATAGGATAATACTTATGGATGCAACTGAACTGACACTAATGGCTTACTTATTAGAATCATTAGTAAGAGTGAATATTTTAAAAATGCCATGTCTAGTGCTGGCCTCTAGAGAATACAAAGATAAGTAAGTCAGGAAACCTACCTTCAAGGAACTGATAGTCTAGTAGGAAAGATAGGCGAATGCAGAATCACTCTACCATGTGATAAATGCGACAGTGCAGTGATATTTAAGGCATCTTAGAATCGGGGAGGAGGCAGGGCTTAAATTTATAGAAAACCTTAATAAATGACTAGGGAGTTGGCCAACTGTAAAAGGAATGAAAGGTATTACAAAAGGGAACAGCATATCCAAAAGCAAGAAACAGAATCATCTGTTGTGGCTAGATTGTGAAGGGAGTTTTTGCTGGAGATTGCTTTTTATCCCGACGACAGAGTCACTGAAGGGTTTTAGCAGGGAAATGTCAGGGCCGGATTTGCGTTGTAGGGTGGTAACTCCGGCCGTAGTGGATGGGTGGACTGCAGACTACACAGCATTTGACTCAGAAGCCTGACCATTCTGGGGACCACCAATCCAGCTCCATGACGTTAAGTAGGACCCACTGAGGGTGGTCTTGTCCCATCCTAGGGGTAGTTTGGAGATAACCCCAGGCTACTGTAGTTGGACCCAGACGTCAGTATATAGACAATGCGTAGACAATGCTGTGGAGCATACAGACCCAAGCAGTGGTGCCAAGCAACGTTAAGTTGTATGCAGAAGGGGCTAGGTACCCTGACCAGCTGTCCCAGCTTGCCAGAGGCATTTTCTAGGACTTTTCAGTGCTAACATTGAAAAATCCAGACAAACTGGGATGAGGTTGGTCTCCACACAGTTCCTGGCAGAAACAGCCTCCATTTAAGGGCAACCATTACTCAGACCATCTCCCCAGCAAGCAGCTGGGGTCATCTCCAGGCCAGGCTGGAGAGGAAGGAAAGTTGAGCGTGCTGTTTCCCATTTTAGGGGAAGGAAGGGCTGGGAAGGGATGGGGTAGTCATGAGTCTGAATAGCTAGGCTAGTTGAGCAGGAGGGAAGAGGAAAGGCTAAGTAGGAGGCAGCGGGTGAAGATTGGGTTTTGGTACCAGATCTCACCTCTGTTCTCTGAGATCCGGGCTCTCTGCCGGTGGTAAGAGAGCTCTCTGCAGGCTCAAAACAGGATTGCAGAGAACGAATTGGATGTATATATTTAGCTTTTCATTCATGCATGGAGTTCATATACAGTTGACCCTTGAACAACACAAATTTGAACTGCCCTGGTCCACTTACATGTGGAGTTTTCCCAACAAACATACAGTTAGCCCTCTGTATAGGGGGATACGGAACCTGACCATGTGGAGGGCCAGCTGTGAGGCATGTAAGCATCTGCAGGTTTGGTATCCTGGGGCAGGGGTGGGGGCCTTGAACCAGTCCCTGTGGATACTGAAGGGTGACTGGTCACACCGTCCTTCGATATCCATGGAGCGCTTCCTGCGTGCCTGGCACTTTGCATGTGCTTACATCACTCAGTCTTCATGTATAGCCCTGTATCTTATAGGTATTCACATTCCCATTTTAACAGGTGAAGAATGAGGCTCAGGAAATTTGGTAATTTCCTACAAGTTACACATTAACTGATGGAGTTCTTGGTCATGCAGAGAAACCGATACATCCACCTGTTCCTGATCATAAGACTTGTGTGGAAAGTGAAGTGAGAGTCACACAGTCTTGTCCGACTCTTTGTGACCCTATGGACTATACAGTCCATGGAATTCTCCAGGCCAGAATACTAAAGTGGGTAGCCTTTCCCTTCTCCAGGGGATCTTCCCAACCCAGGGATCCAACCCAGGTCTCCTGCATAGCAGGCGGATTCTTTACCAGCTGAGCTGGTACTCCCAAGAATACTGGAGTGGGTAGCCTATGTCTTCTCCAGCAGATCTTCCCAACCCAGGAATCGAACTGGCATCTCCTGCATTGCAGATGGACTCTTTACCAACTGAGCGACCAGAGAAGTCCTGATATCAAGGAAGCCCTGAGGTGGGGGCACTGGTTAAAAATAATACAGGTATCCTGGAGTTTCTCATTCCATAGGGTAATAATAAAAATTCCTGACCTCACTGCTACTAAGTGCTCCCAGATGACGCCTCCGTCCTGACATTCCTGAGAAACAGCACCCCACAGCTTGAGGATCCTTACAAGGAACTCACTAATTACTGAGAGAACTATATCTGTAAATAGTCTATTGTGTTAAGTTTTAAAACCAAAACATATCACTGAATCTTTCAACAGATAATTTCCTCGACTCTTCCTCTCGGTGATGGCTGACCTTGTTTGTAAAACCCTCGGCAATCTGGCCCTTGCCTATGTCTCTGACCTCGTCTTACCTTTTGGCCACATTGTCACTCCCAGCTTGTCCTTTTTGTACCTCTAACAACCAAGCTCATGCCCACCCTAATCCTTTGCACTGGCTGGTCCTCCTGATCTTAAACTTCCCTCTCTGCTCTATGCAAAGCTGCTCTTGCTTGCACGTCTCAGTTTGAATGTCTCCTCCTCAGAGAAGCCTTCCCATTCCCTTGTAATCCATTAGCTTCTCTGCTCAGTTGTCAGTCATGTCTGACTCTTTGCAACCCTTTGGACTGTAGCCTGCCAGGTTCCTCTGTCCATGGGATTTTCCAGGCAAGACTACTGAAGTGGATTCCTTCTCTGATCAGTTAGCATTTTCTGCTATTTTTAAAAATAATTTATCTTTGGTTTATTTGTTGTCTGTATTCCTTCTCCCAGTAGATACAAGCTTCATGAGGAAAGAAACCCTGTCAATTTATCTGCCAAGTTGTGTTGGCAGAAACCGAAAGGATGGTGCACATTAGGTTGCTGCCACAGAATCAGTGCTTATTAAATGTTGTTTGAACGAATTCATGGAAGAGGACTCTCTCCTTCATCACATCTGGAAGAGTGTCCACATTCTTTCATTTGACACATTGATTTTATAACCAAAAACCTCCTACTATCATAAGGCTTTTCCCTCTGGTTCATGAAAGAAGACCTCTTTCTCTTTCCTAGCCTTTAGGACACATCTCTCCAGAGGCTGCAACACTGTTATTAAATTGCTCCTCAACCTCCTATATGTCAGGTAAAATGTCTTAATTCTTAACCTTCTGCCAATTCCTTTATCATTTCAGAACCTCTTCCCTGATTCTTTCCTCTTAGATAGTTGAGTTCAGAACAGGTCCCAGGAGGTAAGAGAGGCCATGGCTGATGGTTATGAGTTGAACATGAGACACAGTTCCAGGCTCTCTTGTATATTGTTCTGCTCTCCTTGATTTTTAAGCTGTCTTCCTTGGCTGACTCATGATCACTTGTGATCCATGTTGGTCCTAAGACCTTTCTATGCCCTGAAATTCTGGAGCTTGCTACCTGTCCAGTAGCATTCCCTTGCCGGGTGACACTTGATGAGATTTGCCAGCAGAGAGTCCAGTCTGAAGGCTTCTTTGTGGACTAGTGCCCCACTACCTCTCACCACCTGAAACCCTGGTTAGTGTGGTGTGGACGAAGGAGGCCAGGAGTGGCTGTGTGTCCTCTTCTAAGGAAGTTAAACAGGCTCTGGGTCCAGCTGTAAGGAGCCATTCTTGACTTCTTATAGCGTAGTGCAGGGCAAAGCATGGCTTTTGAAGTTGGACTTTCCTGGGCTTGAATATCAACTGTGCCACTTCCTTTATTTGAGATCAATCTTTTCACTTGTGAAGTGTTCCACTTTGTTATTTTCCATCTTGTCGTGAAGATTAAATGAAGACATTTATGCAAAACTCTTAGCTAAGAACTCAACCCATGTTAGTTACCTCTGTCTGTGCCCCTTCACCTTAGAGCAGATATGTGTGGAATATTTCTCTGTTCTACTGGTGTGCTGGTGTACTGGTGTGCTGGTGTGCAGTACAATCTTTCTCTGTGCCCATTGTCTGAATAGAAAGCACTTTTTGGGTCTAGGTTGTTGATCAGTCGCTAAGTTGTTCTCGAAATCTTTTTGACCCCATGGACTGCAGCACACCAGGCTTCCATGTCCTTCATCATCTCCAGGAATTTGCTTAAACTCATGTCCATTGATTGACTCGGTAATGCCCTCTGACCATCTTATCCTCTGTCATCCCCTTCTCCTCCTGCCTTCAATATTTCCCAGCATCAGGGTCTTTTCCAGTGATTCAGCTCTTCACTGGCCAAAGTATTGGAGCTTCAGCATCAGTCCTTCCAATGAATATTCAGGGTTGATTTCCTTTAGGATTGACTGGTTTGATCTTGCACTCCAAAGAACTCTCAAGAGTCTTCTCCAGCACCACAATTCTTTGGCACTCAGTCTTCTTTGTGGTCCAACCCTCACATAAGTACGTGACTACTGGAAAAACCATAACTTTGGCCATACGGACTCGTTTGGTTCCAATAACCTGTTCACCCTTACCCAGAGCATTTCTGCTTAGCTTGCTCTCTGCTGCCCTCGTGTGGTCACCCGGACCCCTCGCCATTCCTGGTCCTCTGCTCCCTCTCTGTGGCTGCTTTGTTGTAATGCAGGCTCTTGCCAGATTCTTGGCTGAACTGGCTCCCTCCCACCTCCTCTGAAGCATTTTTCAGTTTATCTTCAGTCTTTTCTCTTCAGGTACTACTATCTTAGTTCTTCTAACCTCTTCTGATGCTTTTTAATATTCATCTACTCTTGTCAGAGATTTTGCGAGAAATGTATCCTGAATGTTACAAGTTTGGGGGCCAGTAAGACCTCTTCAAGGGCTTCTCAGGTGGTGCTAGTGGTAAAGAACCCACTTGCAAATGCAAGAGACATAAGAGATGCAGGTTCGATTCTTGGGTCAGGAAGAGTATCAGGGGAACTACATGGACTGATCTGTATGAACTGTATGGACTGTGGCATGCCAGGCTCCTCTATCCATGGGATTCTCCATGGACCTGGGAACATGTCTCCCTGGATGTGTTCAGTCGCTAAGTCGTGTCCGACTCTTTTTGACCCCATGGAGTGCAGCACACCAGGCTTCCTTGTTCTTCACCATCCCCAGGAATTTGCTCAAACTCATGTCCATTGAGTCGGTGATGCCATCTGACCATTTCATTTTCTGTTGTCTGAACGAGTGAACATGTCCATGGAGAATCCCATGGACAGAGGAGCCTGGCAGGCTACAGTCCGTAGGGTCACAAAGAGTTGGACATGACTGAAGCAACTTAGTATGTATGCACACAAGACCTCTTCAAGTTCTGGATCTTGTTATCTGTTGTCCTGTTCGACACCAAATTCTCTGGTCTAGGAATGCTGAAGGAGCAGTATGTTGTCATAGGTTACTTAATCATAGAAATCCCCTCCTTTTGCCCTCAACATCGGAGCTTTTTAATAAGAGAGAATACACCTATGCTTGCTTTGCTGAAGGGTGATGGTGGACCGCAGATAGACCCACAAAGCCAGTGCTTCAGAGGGAAGGTGTGTGGACAAAGGATATATCTGCTTTCTCTCTCTTCTAATTGCAAAGCATGCCTAGCAAAGGTAATGAAGGATTACTTTGAGAAACTTTGTGGATAAGAGTAAAGGGAAATAAATTCAGTGAGGTGACTTTAAGCCAAATTTGAGAGGATAGGATATGAAAATCAGATACTGAAGAGTTTTACCTTTATCCCAATGTCAGTGGCAAAATTTTTTGAAGCAGAATGTTATGTGAGTGAATTGCTCTTAATCCTCAGATTCAGTGCAGCAAAGACGTTAACTCTTTCCCCCTCTGAATCTGCAAATTCAGTGCAATCCCATGCTAATTTCCAATGTTTTGTTTTATGGAACTTGATCAGTCAGTTCTAACAATCCATTGGAAAATAAAGTCAAGAATAGCCACAGTGTTTAAAAAACACGTGGAGAGGTGATAGTGAGTTTTCCCACTGTCCCTAAGTTACTTTAAAATTGCAGCAGTAACTTCTCAGGAGCTATCTGTTTTACACATGGTAGTGGATGTAAGTCATTGCTACTTTCTCCTTTCATCCTGCTTGCTCCACTGTGCCCACAAGTCTGTTCTCTATATCCGACCTAGAGGGGTGGGTGAGGCAAGGGGAGGGGGGCACAAGAGGGAGGTGGTACCTGTGTGATTATGGCCCATTCGTGGTGTTGTTCGGCAGAAACCAACAGAACATTGTTAAGCAATTCTCCCCCAATTAAAAATAAATTAAAAAATAAAAGAACGTGAAAAAAATGTATCAGTGAAAATGTTGAGGCATTGACATAGAAATATGTAGATAGTTTCAAGGAACAAGAGAGAGTGTAGTAGTCACAAACCAATTGAGAATTTAGTGTATGAGGAATAATACACTATGTCGTACACTATACTTCTAATTAGTGCCCCAGATTCAACTACTTAATGGATGGCATTACAATAGTTTGATATCTATTTGACAGTTGGGGTGGGCTCAAGCCCTTCCTTATTCCATATACAAAAATAAGTTTCAGATGGACTGACAAGCTAAATTTTATAAATAAAACAAAACTAAAAGAAATTGTTAAAAACTATAGAAAGTATGTTTAATCTCAGAGTGGGAAAGACCTTCCTATGTGAGACCCCCAAACTCACAATCTCTAAAAGGAAGGGCTGGCTAGTTTACATGATTTTTATTTTCTCTTTTTCCCTCTTCGTTTACATTTTTATTTTATATTGGCTGTAGTTGGCTTACAATGTTGCGTTAGTTTCAGGTGTATAGCTAAGTGATTCAGTTATACGTATACATGTATCTTGGAGAAGGCAACGGCACCCCACTCCAGTACTCTTGCCTGGAAAATCCCATGGACCGAGGAGCCTGGCGTGCTGCAGTCCATGGGGTCGCTAAGAGTCGGACACGACTGAGCGACTTCACTTTCCCTTTTCACTTTCATGCATTGGAGAAGGAAATGGCAACCCACTCCAGTGTTCTTGCCTGGAGAATCCCAGGGACGGGGGAGCCTGGTGGGCTGCCGTCTACGGGATCACACAGAGTCGGACACGACTGAAGCGACTTAGCAGCAGCAGCAGCAGCAGCGTACATATATCTATTATTTTTCAGGGTCTTTTCCCATTTCTCAATATTACAGAGTATTGAGCAGAGTTCCCTGTGCTATACAGAAGGTTACTGTACGATTTGTAAAAATTGATTGTTTTGTGGATGCCATTAAGGCAAAATTTAAAAGTAAGTTACAGATTGTGATAATTTAATTATAACATAGCCAAGTTTTAAATTGCTAATATGCAGAATATTCAATAAATAATGTAAAAGACAATTCGATAGAAAATTACACAAAGGGTATGAGTAGGAATTTTTAGAAAAGGTATGGTTGTCCAATAAACATCTGAAAAGATCTGCTCCATGTGAATTTTGAGAAATACAAGGTAAAGCAACAAAGAAATCCAAGATTTTTAAAAATTAAAATGATGGATAATATCCAGTGTTGGCAAGCATTTGGGAAAACAGGCACCTTTATTTATTGTTAGTAAGAATGTAAATTGGTGCAGTCTTTTTTGTAGATATATTGGCAGGATGTATCAAAATTAAAAATGGAAATACCAGTAGTGCTATTTCCACCAACCTGTGCTATAGATCTATTCACATGAGTGCCATGATTTATGTACAAGAATCACATCATTGTTTACAGTAGTGAAAAATGGAAAATAATC
This sequence comes from Bison bison bison, assembly GCF_000754665.1. Classification (NCBI taxonomy): domain Eukaryota; kingdom Metazoa; phylum Chordata; class Mammalia; order Artiodactyla; family Bovidae; genus Bison; species Bison bison. Next base: position 1,395,434 of record NW_011494812.1, on the reverse strand, counting down.
TGAATATCCATCAACAGTGAATTGGTCAAATAAATTATGCTATAGTCATACGTTGTAATAACATTTAATAGTTAAAAAGAAGGAGGTGAATTTATATGTACCAACAAGGAAAGATAACCAAGATGTATTGTTAAGAGGAAATGCAAATATAATACATATATTGTTATCCCTATTGTGTAAGGTAAGAGAAAAAACTAAAAAGGCATGTTTGTGTATGTTATATTTCACATATAACATGTGAAAATGTGTGTTGATGTAGATGAATAGGTACTTACTGGCTGTGTGTCCTTGGGCAGGTTGCTTAACCTCTCAATATCTTATTCTCCTTGAATGGAAAATACAGATAATAGTAGTACATATCCCCTAGGGTTGTGTGATGTGAGGCTTAAATAAATTAATCTACTTAGAGTGCTTTGAATGGTGCCTGGCACATAGTACTCACTCGATGAGTGTCCCTCCTATTCAAACACATATTAAACTTGGAGAATTATTATTTGGGAGGATGGGAGTGAGATTTCAGATTCTGAATTATTTTTAGAGCTTATTCTAAAGAAGGTCCTTCAAAGCTGATTTAGAAATCCAGGAACAAAATCAGACAGTCCGGAGTTGGGCGATGGTATTGGAAATGGAAAGGAGACTCTGAGTTTGGTGTTGGTGATGGGAGGGCCGGGAGTCAGAAGGCAGGGGCCACTCTCAGTTTGGGGTTTTGACTGATGGACTTAGAAAATGCTGCAGCGTGGAACAAGTAGTGGAGATAGGAGACTGTTTCTGTGGGGTGAAGTATTTTGGAAGGGAGGAAGATTAGTTTTGTTTTAAATTATGTTCTTTAAGCTTCTGGGAACCATCTACTGGGCAGTAGTCAGTAGACTGGATGTAAACACGGGCACTCTGGAGAAAGATGAATGCTCCAACTACCCTTTGAGGTAGAACAGCAGGAAACGTCTCCAGTTCTTAGTTCTCATTTTAAGGATTTCCTTCTAATATTTCCATTATAAAAATAAATAATTGTGATACCATGGAACAATCTCTGGGTAAGGGGGGCAGAGAACCTGTTCTAGTCAATTTGTTTGTCTATTCAGTCTTTTTCCCCCCAACAAATATAAATTGAGCAACTCTCATGTGCCAGACACTGCTCAGACTGATGAGGTAGAAGGAACTCAGTTGCTCACCATCTGATTTAGGAGACAGACATGAACAAAATTGATTGCAGTACAGTGTCCTCAGTGCTCCAATAGCCACCTGCACAGGAATCCAGTCTGCTTAGGGTTGTGGGGGAAGTCAGGGAAATGTGATAGAAAATGAGATGGCTGAGCTGAATTTTCCAGGAGGGAAACAATCCTCCAGGAAGATGTGAGGGTGGGGAGAAGGGAAGGGCCTTTCAGAAAGAGGAAGCATTGCATCTCAAAGCATATTAGCATGGGACTAGAACAGCTTTTTTGTTGTTGGTGGTAGCTTTTTTGGGTTTCTATTATAGAGAACTTTAAGTACTTTGGCATGGCATGGAATGGGGTTAGGGGTAGAGAATATTAGTAAGTGAATTGAAAAAAGTGGTAGGGATCAGATTTTAGGTGGCGGGAAAAATATCAGTAACCTCAGATATGCAGGTGACACCACCCTTATGGCAGAAAGCGAAGAGGAACTCAAGAGCCTCTTGATGAAAGTGATAGAGGAGAGTGAAAAAGTTGGCTTAATACTCAACGTTCAGAAAACTAAGATCATGGCATCCAGTCCCAATCACTTCATGGAAAATAGATGAGGAAACAATGGAAACAGTGACAGACTTTATTTTTTGGGGCTCCAAAATCACTGCAGATGGTGACTACAGCCATGAAATTAAAAGACGCTTGCTCCTTGGAAGAAAAGCTATGACCGACTAGACAGCTAGACAGCATATTAAAAAGCAGAGACATTATTACTTTGCCAAAAAAGGTCCATTTAGTCAAGGCTATGGTTTTTCCAGTGGTCATGTATGGATGTGAGAGTTGTACTATAAAGAAAGCTGAGCACTGAAGAACTGATGCTTTTGAACTGTGGTGTTGGAGCAGATTCTTGAGAGTCCCTTGGACTGCAAGGAGATCCAACCAGTCCATCCTAAAGGAGATCAGTCCTGACTGTTTGTTGGAAGGACTGATGCAGAAGCTGAAACTCCAATAGTTTGGCCACCTGATGTGAAGGACTGACTCATTGGAAAGATCCTGCTGCTGGGAAAGATTGAGGGCAGGAGGAGAAGGGGACGACAGAGGATGAGCTGGCTGGATGGCATCACTGACTTGATGGACATGAGTTTGAGCAAGCACTGGAAGTTGGTGAGGGACAGGGAAGCCTGGCATGCTGAGTCCATGGGGTCGCAGAGTTGGACACGACTGAGTGACTGAACTGAACTGAACTGAACTAGGCCACAGGGGAACACTGAGGGGTTTCACCTTCCAGAAAAATCACAATTGCTCTTGTTGGTGGCATGGCAGATGGGTGGAAGGGGAAAAGGGATGGTTACAGGTAGACAAGTGAGGGGTTACTAACATTTTCAAATCACCGCGGTTTAAAAAGAGGAAAACAAAGGAACTAAAAGCAGTGAGAATGGAGAGTGAGGGATGGATTTGAGAGCTAGTGAAGAGGCAGAATTGGTAGAACTCAGTAGCTGATTAAATTTGGAAGATAAAGGTGAGGAAAAGAGCGTTGACAGGCTCCATGTTTCCAGCTTAAGTGACTGGATGGTCTGTTCCTTCTCCCCAGGATATATCAAATCAATCTTCTTTCCAATTGCTGTTGTGTAATCAGTTCTATTTCTGGGGTCCAGATCTCATCATAACTTACCTTGATGACTGCCAAAGCCTCCTCGCTGTGACCTCTTGAAGTTATCTACCATGCAACATCCAGAGTGATCTATCAAAAATGCAAATCAAATCATAGTTTCTCCCTTACTGAAAACCTTTCACTGCCTCTGCATCTGCTGCAGGATGAAAATCAAAGCCCTTTAACATGACATATAACGGTCTCTAAGATGTGGTCTTTCCAGCCATATTCTTTGTCATTCCCTGCCTGAGCCTTTGGACTTGAGCAACCCCTCGTATCTTGCAGTATCGCACACAGAGCTATATATTTGCTTCTCCTCTCCCCTCCAAAGTCTTTAGTGTGGCTTCCTTTCCGTGTTTCCCCAGCACACACACAACCATACACTCTCCCCACCCCAACCTCTTTTGCTCTGATTAACAACAGTTCTTACTTTAGAACTCAGGTTAGGTCTGCAGCTCTGGGAAACTCAGGCCTCGCAGCCTGGATTAGTTTGCCCATATTTTTGGATATTATAGCACACTGGACCTACCTCACAATCATTCAGCTTGTTTTGTTTTATGATTCTGTTTATTTTCTGTTTCTCACCATAATCCAGAGCAGATACAGTATCTTCATGATCTCTGTCTCAAACGCCTAGCACATTTCCTGGTGTATGATACGTGTTTATGGGCCTGTGGAATAAATAAATTAATAAATGAGTCGGCACTACCATTAGCTAGATAGGTGGAACAGGAAGAGCAGAAGATTGATGGGGAACTATAAGCTCAGATTTGTACATTTTACAATTGAGATTCCTGCGAGTCACATAGGGATGGCTATTTCAGGGCAGCCAAATATATCAACTTGGCTTTCAAGTGAGATGTCTGGCTTTCAGATACGGGTATGGGCATTTTTAGCTCATAGTTGGTAGTATATGGTGTGGGGGTGTTTAAGATCATTCATGGTGAAAATATGAGGAGAGAAAAAGGCATACTTTAGGGCAGTATTTTTGACCACAACCCACAGAAAAAAAATTAGTTTTTATTATGCCCCAGAACACATACACTCACACAAATCCATGTACATGTAACTCAGACAAAACATTTTATGAAACAGTATATAGTCCTTTTAGACAGTGATGCCCTCTGATGTATTTTTTTGTGTCGTCCTGTCTTATCCTAGCCTATCATTTCTTTTCTATTTAATACTATGCAAATGCTGCTAAACATTCTGACTGGCCGTCTGATAAACAGTCCTCTGTAGAACACTGATATCTAAGAAGGAAGAGGAGGGCCTCGTGAAGGAGGCTGAAAAAGAAAGTGCGGGGGTGGGGGGCACTGAGAAGTGGGTGGCAAATTAGAAGAGAGCAATGTCTGTCACAGAAACCAGAGGAGCGAACATTTTTGAGAGAACAGAGGTGTGGTCAGTGGTGTGAAATGCTGCAGAAAGGTGAAGTGAGACTGTCGAATTTGGCGAGGGCATTTTTGCATTATCCTGGTTGAAGTCAATTGAGGAATGGGTAGGGGGTAAGAGAAGAAAGCCTGAGCCTAAGCTCTTCTCTATAAAAATGGAGGCTGCCTGGCAGTAGTCTGCTGAGGATTTTCTCATCCTTTATCTCATTTACTCCTTAAAGGCATTATTATTTGTGTGCATTGTAGAAATCAGAAGAGTAATTCAAACCTCAGAGAGGTTCATTTAGGTGCCCCGTGGTGCCCATCATCACATAGTAAGTTGGAGAACTGAGATTCAAACCTTGGTCAACCCCGACTTTAAAGTCTGTAGTTTTCCAATTGCACCGTAATGGTTAGTCTGTTTTTGTAATTTTGGATAAGTAATTTAATTTCTATGGTCACGAGTTTATGAATCTATGTAATTACAGATGGAGAGGGTTGACAAAAATTATAGACTCCAGAAATATAGAAAATAAAGAGCTAGCATGTACTCACTTAGCATTATCAATTTAATTTCAAACTATTTTAAAAAATTTATTAGTGTCATAAGAGCATGTGGTAAAAATTCAACTGATGCATAAGGTTAAAAATGAGGCAATTATTTGAAACTCATTTTCCATTTGGAGCCTTCAGTGGTCCTGGGAAGAGTTTATTCAGTGCTTTTGATTTTCTAATTTATCAGTTTAGTCTGAATACTTAACTGATTTTAGCATCTTGGTCTTCCTCTCCCTTCCTTTCCCCATACCCAATGCATAACCACTGTGTTGAAGATTCAAGAGTTATTCAGTGATACCATGCAGCTGCTGCTGCTGCTAAGTCACTTCAGTCGTGTCCAACTCTGTGCGACCCCAGAGATGGCAGCCCACCAGGCTCCCCCATCCCTGGGATTCTCCAGGCAAGAACACTGGAGTGGGTTGCCATTTCCTTCTCCAATGCATGAAAGTGAAAACTGAAAGTGAAGTCGCTCAGTCATGTCCCT
>NW_011494812.1:1363180-1390132 GCF_000754665.1 Bison bison bison | reverse complement strand
CAGTCATGTCCGACTCTTAGCGACCCCATGGACTGCAGCCTACCAGGCTCCTCCATCCATGGGATTTTCCAGGCAAGAGCACTGGAGTGGGGTGCCATCGTCTTCTCCGCAGTGATACCATAAAGGAATAAAAATGGCACTGAAATTTAACACTGCTCTTTGTTATGTATGAAAGTTAAGAGTACATCCTAAGAGTTCTCATTACAAGGAAAAAAAAATTTTTTTTAAATTTTTTTATTTGGCTGTGCCAGGTGTTAGTTTTGGCATGTGGGATGTAATTCCTCAACCAGGGATTGAACCTGTGCTCCTCTTGCATTGTGGCACAAAGTCATAGCCACTGGACCACCAGAGAAGTCCTGGGAAAAAAAAGTGTTTTTAAAATTTTGCATTTATATGAGATGAATGAGTGCTATGTTTTATCTAAGGATTGACTCTGTTAAAATGTGCTTTCACCTACCTGTTAGTTGATGTATTTCATTAAAAGATGTCTTGATGATTGATTTTTTAAAAAAAGGCACCAAAGCAGGAGTCAGAAACCTGAAACTAAGTGTCAGCTTTGTGAATGACGAACTGACTGATCTCAAGCAAGTTATTTTATTTATCTGGACGGCAGATAAACGTTTCCTGTGTTTTTCTTAAGGTAACTGAAAGGGGAGTGAGTCACTAAAGGAGGGCCTACATAGAGCTGCCTTACCCAATGCTGCTGTCTGTCTTCTAAACGCCATAGCTTCTTCCTCTACCTCTATCTCCTCCTCTACCCTGGGGCCATTTCCAGGCCCTCCTGTCCTTCCTTAGGCTGTCCCCCTCTGAACACAAATGTGAGAAAAATTCTCAGAATCTCACTTCCTGGGACAAATCATACGGGCACCCTGTGCCTCTCAGTGGATGCCTCCTGTGGAGTGGTGGCAGAGGTCGGAACACAGCTCCCCAGCCCCACCACTTCTGAGCTAAGTGACTTTGGGTATGTCACTTGGTGTCTTTCATCAAGGTTTTTCTTTTGTAAAAGGAGCATAAGGATAATCACTTTTTCCATAATGTAGGGCTGTTCTGATGCTAAAATGAGATAAGAAGTTCAAAATCCTTTTATCATCATTATGTCTATTGTTAATAATGACTCTTAGAATCATAGATAGTTAGCACGAGGAAGGACCTTGGAAATTCAGCTGCCGCTTTTTAAAGGAGGAGAAACTGAAACTGGAGGAGACCAACTGGTTTACTCAAGGTAAAATGCTTTCCCATGACCCTGTTTCCAGTGTGGGGACTACTTCTAAAGCCTGAGCTTTAGAAGTCCGAGTCTTCTGCAGGTAGTAATGGACTGTCATGTAAGGATAGGCTGTATAGTATAGATGTTGCTATGGCTTGTCACGGGCATCACTGACTCAATGAACATGAACTTGAGCAAACTCCAAGAGATAGTGAAGGACAGGGAAGCCTAGTATGCTACAGTTCATGGGGTCACAAAGAGTTGGACACAACTTAGTGACTAAACAGGGTTTCCCTGGTGGCTCAGAGGTTACAGCATCTGCCTGCAATGTGGGAGACCTGGGTTCGATCCCTGGGTCAGGAAGATCCCCTGGAGAAGGAAATGGCAACCCACTCCAGTATTCTTGCTTGGAGAATCCCATGGATGGAGGAGCCTGGTGGGCTACAGTCCACAGGGTTGCAAAGAGTCGGACGCAACTGAGCGACTCCACTTCCACTTAGTGACTGAACAACAACAACTACAACAACAATCGCTTGTCAAGCAGAAGGTCCTTAATAAGGACAAATTTAGTTCCTGGAATTGAAACTTTCATGGATGTACTTTTTGGTTTAATTAAACTGATGTATTGTAAAAGATGAGTACCGTTCTTGTCTGGCCATTATGAGTCTACTTTGCTGTGTTCACCTCAAGGTTTCTTCCTGGCTGAATGGGAAGTGGAGCTGAGGTAGGCAAAAGAAAAAGAAAGCCCAGTTTACTCCTAATATTAGGCAAAACCAATGTTCTTGAATCCCTTGGCCAATGACTACAGAGTAATTGGCGTTTTAAGGATGCATCTTCTAATTCTTTGACCTCTAGCCTAGAGCATTTGACCTTTTAAGAATCAAGGGCCCCTTGTCACTATGAAGATTAAGAAGCCTAGTTGCCAGCCTGTCCTCTGGTAACTAAATGCCATGGGGATTAGCAGGGCCCTATTTGGGCCCTCCTGGTTTTAAAGCCAGTGGTGCACAGAGCCGCGATCTAAGAACTAGAAGAGACACAGGTGTGTCGTGGAGACAGGAAGATTCCAGGATGTCTAGAGGCGAAAATGGAAAGGAAGGGAAGGACCAGCAGGTCATTCTGGACAACCCTCAGGAATCTTGATCTGTGTGGACTGGGTAGAGAGATTCAGAACAAGAACTATAAACTGAAGATTTAAGAAGGAGAAAAAGTCTGGGCTAGGAAGATGGGTGGAAAAGAAAGAGATCTGGGACATGAAATCTGGAGGAAGGAAAAAGAGAGCCTGGGGATGAAGGAAAGACAAAATCAAGACTCTGGAGCCAAGTGACAGTCTACTGAGACAGTGAGAGTCAAGGAGCGTGAGAGGCTGGGAAACTCAAAAAACCTTTGGGATAGTGGTTATGGAGGGCGAAGACAGAGAGGAGCAATGGGCTGAATATGGGAGAGACCAGGAACAGTGAGCTTGGGCAACAGTCTTAGAGTAGATGGATCCAAGGGGAGATGAGAACAGATAGGGAAAGGGCCAAGAAATTGTGCCTTGCAGAGGATGGTGACTGGGTGGGAAAGGATTAGGGAATGGCAGCTGCAGAATGTGGGAAGTAGTGAAATGAACCTGAGTGAGGAGCGGTGTGCACAGAGGGGAAAGGGCGTTTAAATCAGGAAATGACTAAGGTGGATGTGCCCTGAGGAAGAAGGAGAAACTGGTGGAGATGGTGAGGAGAAGAAACAGTGGGAAGACATGACAGGGAAGTTAGTACTGAACGCATGAGAAGGGGACGACTTAGAGTTAGTAATGGAGGCATGTGGGATCTTAGTTCCCTGAGGGATCTAGCCTGCACCCCCTGCACTGGAAGTGCGGAGTCTTAACTCCAGGACTGCCAGGGAAATCACGAGAGAGCCTGGATTTTAAAGAGAAGAGTGTTGAACTAGAGAGGAAATACCAGAAATTACACATTTAGGAGGAAAACCTGGGTAAAGCTGAGAACATTTTCCAGCAAATTCCCAGAAAGATCTGGTGGGATGTGTCAGCCCACTTCCTCTTGTTTTGTTAGACACTGCTCGGAGAAGGCAATTGCAACCCACTCCAGTACTCTTGCCTGGAAAATCCCATAGCCAGAGGAGACTGGAAGGCTGCAGTTCGTGGCTGCAGTTCATGGGGTCGATAGGAGTCGGACACGACTTCACTTTCACTTTTCACTTTGTCATGCATTGGAGAAGGAAATGGCAACCCACTCCAGTGTTCTTGCCTGGAGAATCCCAGGGATGGGGGAGCCTGGTGGGCTGCCGTCTATGGGGTCGCACAGAGTCGGATACGACTGAAGCGACTTAGCAGCAGCAGCAGCAACAGCTAGCTTCCTCATACTTTTTGACCAAACAGAGCATTTCATATCCTTGGAGATATACTCTCTGGAATTTTCTAGTCAGCTGAAAATGATGGGAGGTAGAAGCAACCAGGAAGGGGAGATTCTATCTCCAGATTCTTCAGCATTCCTCAGACCACCTCCCCCGACCCCCCACAAGAGATTGACCTCAGTATCTCCACTGTGACCTTGAGTACCCTTGGAAGTCTAGCCCATTTTTGAAATAGATTGGTTCTAGGTCTACTTTCCAGGAAGCTTGAAAGGGCTGGATATCCCAAATGGGACTGAGTTAGACCCAGAATGGTGTCTGAAAGTCGGATGTTGTGATTAAAGCAAAATTGGCTCTCTATTTGTGCTCCTTTGGCTTGATTACAAGCTCAGTTATTACCTGGATTATCTCACTTCTTTCTACTTAAAAGGACAGGGAAAAGATGAGGAGGGAAAAAGCAATCTACAGTCAAGCTCCTTGACTGAAAGTAAAAAAATAGAAGTTCCTCAGTCATGATCTTCCCAACCCAGGGATTGAACCCAGGTCTCCTGCATTACAGACAGATCCTTTACCATCTGAGCCACCAGGGAAGTCTTGACTGAAGAAGGAAGGAAATAGAAGGCTTTAGGAACATACAAACTTTATTATCATGGGTTAGAAAAATGCATGAGAGAAATAGACAAATGACAGGGAGCAAGGCCCAAAAAAGATGCAGTGTCTGGAGAAGAACTAAAGGCCCTTTGCTTTATGGGTATGTCCCCATTGCCTTGTGTAAAGAGTAGGGAATTACGAACTGAGCACCTGTAACTTCTGCAGAGTAGGGTCTAGCCCCACAGTCCTGACCTTGCAAACCTTTCTCAACCTCCCTGGGAGGTGCTGACAAGAGGAATGAGATGGGCTGACTCTTGGGGTGAGAAAATAAGATAGTTGTTGGGGACATTGGAAAATGGTACATGGAAACCACTTTGGGAGAATGTGCCCATGTTCATATGAATGGATAAGATTTGGGACAGTGGAGAATCCCAGGGACGGGGGAGCCTGGTGGGCTGCCGTCTATGGGGTCACACAGAGTCAGACACGACTGAAGCGACTTAGCAGCAGCAGCAGCAGCAGGGACTAGATGAAAGTATAGTGTGTAAAGGCTGTACTCTCCAAACGGTTACACTGTCCTCCTCCATCTAATATCCTTTAGCATTTAGAACATAGAAGCTGTAAGCAGGGCCAAGATAGAATGTGGGATTTAATTGTATTTGTTTCTGGGCCAGCGGGAGAAGTTTCTGGCATTTATCACATGTATCCCAGCAACACTTTATGAATGAAATAAGGTATGAGCATCACCAGTGTGTCTGTGGGGTCAGAGGGTGGCATTCAATTAGAGGTATGAGTAATGCTTGAGTCATAGATCTTTGGAGAATTCAATCAGTACAAAATTTTTTTTTGGAAGGAGAATGTACTCATCTTCTTAAGGGTTTACATAAACACAAATGACATACCAAGCTTAGAGAAGAAAAAGATGTACTGTCTTTAATCATTTTGATGGCTTAACCTTATCTTTCCTTCCCCTTTAAAAACTACCACTTTCTTTGATTGTTTCCCTCCTTATTTTCAAATTAAAAACCTAATTGAGAGACATTAATCACACTTATCAAGAAGCTTTATCTGATTGATGGATTTAAAGTGAAATAATAGACGTCAGAGAAATGTCTCTTATTTGATAAAAGTCCTTGGACAAAGTCCAGCATATTTTTGTTGATATAGAATATAAGTGTAAAGAGTCCTGGAGAGACTCTTGTTGGGGAGGGGTGTTTCTTTGCTAGAATGGAGAGGTTGAGGTGGGGAGTAATGGAGGGATAAAGGAAGGGTGTTCATGAGGAAGGAGGTAACTCAGGCAAGATAGTCAAGAAGTATAACTCATGGGACAGAGGAAGGAGGGCGACAACATCTTGAAGTCTCAGCTCATCTTTCTCAATAGCGTTTTTTATTGCCCCCAGTTTACAATGAGGAAATGGAAGATTGAGAAGTTAAGTCACATTCTCAGAGTTTTGAAGCTAGCAAACTACATAACTTGCTACTGAAGCTGGCTGTTTGGTTGGTGTGAACCTGGAAAATCAGCACCTTATTTGCTGGGCAATAAGACTAATTCCATCCTTCCAGGTGGCTCACTGGTAAAAAATCTGCCTGCCAAGCAAGATACACAGGTTTGAAGGAAATGGCAACCCATTCCAGTATTGTCGCCTGGGAAATTCCACGGACAGAGGAGCCTGGTGGGCTACAGTCCATGGAGTCACAAAAGAGTCAGACAGGATTTAGCAACTGAACAGCAACAAACAGCAAGACCAATTCCATCTTTTCCTGTCCGTCTTTCAGAGTAGTTCCTAGATTAGAATCTACCTATGGGATCCTTGAGGATGGGACCATGTCATTATTATCTCTCATCCATGTATGCCCTAGCCCCAAATGCAAACATTTCAAATGGTGACTGAAGGTCTGGAGGAAGTTGGAGAACTGGGGCTGTTCACTCAGGTTGTGGGGAACACATGATCTCTTAAGGTAGTGAAGATTTGGGCAGATCTCGGGACTGGTAGATTTCTTGGGTATGGGGCTCAATCTCTATGAAGAGCAGAGGATGTGTCGTGTCTCAGAGAACACTGACTGAGTCTGGTGGGAAGTATCCCGATAACCTAGGCTTTCCTTTTCCTCGTGCCTGTGGGGCTCATGGCTGGCCTGAGCATCGAGGTTCGCGTTACAAGCACGTGGGCCTCCTCATGAGTTCCCTGACTAGCACCTTGTTCCTGGCCACTCAAAGTAGTACAGTCTCTGGCCAGCACCAAGTTCTATGTGTCAGATTCTTGGAGCTGTCTAGGGTGAACGTATTAAGACTGGTGCAGCCTGTGCCTCCTTGCTTTAGGTTTGTAATATGCATAAGCTGTTTTACTTTTCTGAGCTCCTCTTTAGGCACAAGACAAAAGGCAAGCTTGATTGGAGTGGCTGCTTTTTGCCAGGTGTTAGACTCTTCCCTTTGCATCCTAGCCTGACTGAATCACCTTGCTCCCTGATCCCATCACTGGGGCTAGAGGAACGGGTAGGGAAGTATGAGCTATTACTCTAGGATACAGTCTTAGAAGGGCCCTTTAAGATCTTCTGATTGAAGCCCTTCATATTGTCATGCTGTTCTTCACTTGGCCATCGCCTGTATCTTGAGCTATAATTGGAGGCAGGGGGCAGTGACCAGAGCTGTAGCCCTAGAAGCACACACTGAGGTTGGGGAGAAGGGGATTCTGAGCCAGCACTTTACTCTAGTTGTAACCTTTTGAGTGGGAGTGGGGTCATGAACACTGAATCAGAGTCTTTCAATCAATGTACTGTCATTGGAAACACAGAGGCCAGTTGTCCCCTGATGTGTCTGGTAATCAAATAGGATAAAATGAGCTGAAGGTGAGATTAGAAGGACTTAGATTAGACTTTCAGAAGGACTGGCATAGTGGAAACAGTGATTGTGGCATTGTTTTCTCTAGGAGGCTTTTAAAAATAGGAACTGTTTTATTTGATCTGAGGTAGGTATGGAAGTCTTTATGTAAGGTTATGGAGTGATGGTCAGTTTGATTGTCTAGGGTCACCTAGCAAGCCCAAGCAGCTGAGAAATACTCATTCTTTAAGTAAGACAGACCTGGAGGAAAGAAAAGCAGACTTGGAGCTGGGGAAGGTGGGGGAAGGGAGGCAGGTATTGGTGGAGGGTTGCTTGAAGACCATCTGTGTTTCATTACAGAGCTGCCACACTCACCCTCCCCCCATGTGCCCTTCTTCCCACCTTCCCTCTCTGTCTGTTCTGTCTCTCTCTCAAACGCACAGACCGCTGCTCCATCTCCACTCCCATCCTTAGTTCTAGAGGATGCTGAAGGAGTATCATATCAGACTCCCGTTCCCTCTTCCCAGGCTCCATAGATACAGCTCTCAAAGCTGAGGACTGTACCGTCTTCTGGAGCCCAGTTTCCCTGCCAGTCTTTGCTGCCGTTCACACTGTTTCTTTACGGAGGCAAGCTTCTTTGTCTCAGGGATCGAGGGTTTTCCTAAATCTCCCAGCTTTGCCCAGCCCCTGTCTGAGAATAGCTGGACTGGGATGAAACCACAGTGAGGGAGAGGGGTGGAGGTAGAGAAGGCTTGGGTTTCTCTCCTGGACTGGGTGCACTCTGCTTAATTAGCATGAGAATAGAAAGACGGTCTCCCTGCCTCCCTTAGGGATGGAGAGGAACCGAAGAGCAAAGACTCACGCTCTGTCCTACTCCATCAGAGATTCTGGGACTGGGGAAATGACCACTTTCACATTCCTCCAATCCTCTGCGGACCCCAGGACCCAGGGTACTGAGAAAAGCTTTGATGGAGCCTGCTGGTGGATCTCCACTCCAGATTTTCCAGCTGTCCCTGTCCCCCCACCGCTCAGAGAGCAGGATGCTGAGATGGCTCGGTGATGCAGAAGGTATGTGCTTTTTCAGTTCTGGTGCTGATGCTGTGTGTGTGGTGAGGTCTCTGTGGCGCAATGGACGAGCGCGCTGGACTTCTAATCCAGAGGTTCCGGGTTCGAGTCCCGGCAGAGATGGTCACCTGGCAGGTACCTCTTTTATTTTATATGCTGTCATGCTAGGTTGATAGTTATATTTATTCCTCCCTGGGGGCTCTGGGAAGAGAAAGAAAACCCCTTTCCTTGGGAATCCTGGACCTCCCCTCTTTTTCTGTCTCCTCGCTCTTTGTTCTTTCCCTGTTCCTCCCTTATTAATTTTCTATTGTCTAGCGAAGGCTCAGATGCCTGCTACATCTCTCCGCTCAGCCTGACACAGCCTTTGAATCCTTTGCTTCGCAGAAAAATCACTGGCAAAGAGTGACTGGGATGCCTGGCCATAGGTTTTGAAACCACTATGGCTCCATTCCTTTACCTCTGAGCACATGAAAAAGCAGATCATCCCATATGCTGATAAGGAAAAGTCCAGTTGTCCTCGAAGGTAACACTCACCTTGACCAAGATGGGTCAGGAGGTGGATTGGGTCCTGTAGAGGGTGAGGACCTGTGCTGTCTTTGTCGGCTATCCTTTTGTATTCCAAAGGATAGGCTTTTGTGTGTGTGTGCTAAGGCTCATCACTCACTTTCTCCTCTACAAGGTGAGATGTAATCATTGTTCTTCGTCTCAGTGGAATAAACTACACAGCAGCACGCTAATTATCAGCAGGAGACGAACTTGTCCCCAGAAATTCAAGGTCTTACACTTCAGTGGTCTTGACTGCAAAGTTCGCAGCCTTTCCTGCTTGCCGGACAGGCTTTGAGGTTTGTATCAGAATGTTCTTTTCATAATTCTTGGTTTCCAGCAAGCAGTTTTCTCACCAGCTCTCTCATCCTGCATCCACTTCAGCTCTCTTTCCCTACTTCATCTAATGGGCCACAGTCAGGAAGATTGGGAGCTTGGTCAAATTGGTTTTCTATTTTGGGCTGGTCTGGCTCTCTCCATTTCATATTGCAGCCTCTAGTCTATTAGCTAGAGGGAACCGCCTGAGCCGGGAACTGACCTCCACCTCAGGTGAACTCGGGAAACCTGAGGAGACTCACCTCTCCTCCTGACTGCTGGGGAGTCAGCATCTCTCCAACCCAGGGCTCTGGACAGGTGACCAGAGGACACGGCCAGCTGTCACTTGTGCTCTGAAGAAGCTGGGATGGGGTGAGATAGGAGAATCCAATCCATGCTAAGAAGTGGGGAATTGATACGGCAGACAGGAGGACTCTGGAAGGAGACCGATACATATATATATATATATTTTTTTTTAATTTTATTTTATTTTTAAACTTTACATAATTGTATTAGTTTTGCCAAATATCAAAATGAATCCATCAATTTGTTTTTTAGCTTGGGGACTTGTGTGCGTTTGCAGCAAGCTGAAACTCCTGAAATTCTTTTGAAGTTAGTCTGGTACTTTTAAAGGGACTTAGGAATCTTGCAATAAGAACCAATACAGTTTTACCTTCCTGAGTTACTTTGATGGAACACCAGTTCTGATATTAACTCTTTCCTGACAGCCCGATGGATATGGCCTTTGGACCTGAAATCCCTGGACAGCCCTTCTGGAGCCTTTTATTTTTAGCTCAGTTTATCCTAGATCTTTTTGCTTTAAGGTCAGGCCTGAAAGGAAAAATTGGTCTGTGTGTGTGGATAGGGGCATGGGGGATTGTAGGGAAGGAGTTTACAGAAGAGGCATTTCAGAGTTTTCAGCCAGAATACTACCTACATCTTTCTAGTCCACCCCTCACTCCCCTGCATCATCTATTATAATGGTGCTGCTGAATGCCAACAGTTTCTAGCACTGTGAAAGTTCGGGACAAGGGTATACATTCATCATGGCTCACTCTAAGCTTTTCTCAATTCTGGAAGCTCTCTATGAATGTATTCTTTATGAAATGTAGTCTTTATGAAATCATGGGAGCTGGGATGGGATGTGTGCCCAAGTAGGCAGTGAACTGAGATTCGTTCAAGTGCTTGATCAGGGTGCAATGTAGCCAGCTCCTCAGGTCAAGTTCTATATCAGTGAGAATTTAACTCCACAGATAATCCCCCGAACCTGATTGTAGCTAGACAATGGTTTCCATTTTCTAACTTGGAATCAGGAGATCCTGGTTTAAGTTGCAGCTTTGCCAAGTTTCCAAGCCTCTCTGATCTTTAACTTGCTTATTTATTAAAACAAAATTGTACTGTCCATCTTCCAAATGTGAAAATGAATGAGAAAGTCCATTGTACAGCTCTATATAGCTCTGTAGAGCTGCGTGCAAGTGTATAGGTTTTGTTAGTTTGGGGGTTGCTTTTGTCTCACTCCTCAGCATGCAGAAAAGGTGCCTGGCCAGAGAGTAGGGGAATGAAAGGCTCTGAATGATCAGCTGTTGCCTGGGACCTCCAGGGTGGCTGTATGCCACCAGCTGGGGCTGGTACTGACCTGTGCTGCCCTAACAGAGAGGACGGAATGGGCTTTCTAGCTGGTGGAGTCCTTCAGAGGGCACATGGCCCCTGTGTGCCTTACGTAGGTGACTTCATCTCAGCCAGGTAGGTAGAGGTCCCCACTGGCTACACCACTGAAGGGAACTAAAAGCTTCCACTTATTTAGGCATCACCCAGCTTTTAGCTCCCTCAGCCTCTGAGGGGTGATGTTTTGGGAACTTGTAGAAGAACATCACCAGGACCAGTGGTAAGATTTTCCAAATTGGTAAAAAATTCCTATATATGTGCTAGCAACATTTTTCTTAACACAAGAGAGAGAATTTTTTAAATTTATGAATATCATAATTATTACATTTTAAAGGTACTCAGAATATAAAATAGAAATGGGTAGATTTTTTTTTAAAATAAAGTCACTTCACTGTAGGACTCAAATGCTTCGCAGGTGCTGAAAATGGCCATTAATTACAAAGTGTGCAGACAGGATATATCTTATTTATTATTGTATTCTCACCACTTGAAATATGGTCAGCATTTGATGGATATGTTTGAAAGAATTAATGCTGACTTAGATTGGCTATAAATTATGTAGATAAAAAAGAGAAAGAGCCATAGCTCCTAGGGATCAGGAACACAGGCAATGTCTTCTTGCATGAATTCATCCACTTTACAAATATTTATCAAGCACCCACTTTATGCCACTTTCCAGGCACAGGGATCCAAAATAGCATCTCCCACTTCCCTCATGGAGTGCATATTTCTGTGACAGAGACAAAGAATAAGTAGGTAAATAATATTATGGTAGAATTGTAGGTAGAGATACCTGCTGGAGGAATCGATGATAAAAGAGTGATGTGAAGCCTGGTGGTCACGGAAGACTTTCCCAGGAGGTGGCATGTGAGTGGAGAGTAAATGAAGCAAGAGAGCTTGATGAAATGCAGATGATGGGCATTCCAAACAGAGAAACAAAGCAAGAGCAGAGAGCCTGAGGTGGGCATGAGCTTGAAGACTGAGGGAAAGCACAAAGGTTAGTGTGGCTGGAGTGGAGACAGTGATGAAGAGAGTCAAGCTCAGAGATTAATATGGGACATGTTGGAACTTCCCTAGCAGTGCAGTGGCTAAGATTCCATGCTTCTAATAAAGGGGCATGGGTTCAATCCCTGATTGGGGAACTAAGATCCTACATGCCACGGTAGTGTGGTTAAAAAAAAAAAATACGGGGCATGTCATACAGGATGATGTACTCACCCCATCACAGCCAGCTCTGCCTGGTGTGTTAAGTCTGGCATCTCCTCACTTTTCCTTTACTATCCTGCAGTGAATTTATAGGTAATACAACTTATAATTAAAACAAATCAATAAAATTCCTTTTTTTGAAATGTAAGGAAATGTAATAAACACTATGTATTTTAATACCTAAATGCCACACTAGCAGTCTTATATCTATATGAAGAATCACCTCCAATGCAATAACTATAGATGCAGATATGCAAAAAAAAGTGCAGGTCTATTATAAATATCACAAAGAATATCAACCACCAGCAGTGTTGTGATTTCCCAAACTGGTACACACTTGCTGATAAATTTATGATCAAAATAAATTAAATATTCTTGCAAAGCAGGAACCATTTTGCATTCCTGAATATTTTAGGAAATTTGAAACCATGCAGAAAGCTGTATTTATATGGAAAAATGAGATAGACTTTAGGTCCAGACACCAGCAACTAGCCTTTCCGTAGGTCATTCAAAAGAAGTGCACCATATGGGGCAGGTCTTCTTTGTGTGAGATGCATCTACATATTGCAGGACACACGAATCCCAGGTTCCCTTCCTCTCTGTAGCTAGTTCAGTTCAGTTCAGTTGCTCAGTCGTATCCGACTCTTTTCGACCCCATGAATCGCAGCACACCAGGCCTCCCTGTCCATCACCAACTCCCGGAGTTCACCCAGACTCAGTGGTACCCAATCATTACAGAAACAAAGCAAAAAAAAAAAAAAAATACTCCACCAAATTTTCAAATCACTGCTGCTGCTGCTGCTGCTGCTGCTAAGTCGCTTCAGTTGTGTCCGACTCTGTGCAACCCCATAGACAGCAGCCCATCAGGCTCCCCCGTCCCTGGGATTTTCCAGGCAAGAACACTGGAGTGGGCTGCCATTTCCTTCTCTAATGCTTCATGAAAGTGAAAAGTGAAAGTGAAGTCGCTCAGTCGTGTCCGACTCTTAGCTATTGCAGACCAAGTGGTAAGTCTTGTAGATCAAGCTTTCCTTCATGCTAATGAAAAGTCATTGGTGGGTTTGAGCAGAGGAGTGGTGGAATCTGATTTATGTGTTGAAGGGTTAATTTTGACTGTTGGTAAAGAATAGCCTGTGTTGGGGAGAAGGGAACATTTTCTGGTCTGCTGGACACAACACCTTTTAGAAGCAGCTGGGTGTGGTTCCCAAGTGACACCACTAGAAATGGAGGGTTTTATAACAATGTCCACCTACAAGTGATCTGTCATTTCTGGAAAGCTAGCCTGGCATGGATCATTTATAGTTTGTCTAGGAACTAGTTAGTTTATTGTCCTTACAATGATTCCACTTACTAGCAAAGCTGTTCATTTTTGTTTGCATTTAAAAGCCATAGGAAGTGGAACCTACTCTCCTAAACATGATTTCAGTGTTTATGTCTTTTTTCAGTTCCTATAAATTGTAATGGAACAGAACATCTTTAAACTTCTTTGTGTCCTCCTTGGAAGATGTATCTTTTTGCTTCTGTAATGTAATGTTGTCCTGTGATGGTTCTACTGAGAGAATGGACAGTGGGCGAGACACAGAGTCTTATGATACGAGAAGCTGAAGACACAAGCATAGCGGAGGAAACAACTGTTAGGGGACGACACGGGCCTGGGTCTGCATCAGCGGTCTTGCTGTCTATTTGTGTATCTTTGAGCATGCACTAGGTTTCTTGAGCCTTGGTTTCCTCTTCTAGAAGATCCAACTAATATCTAGAATTAAATAAGGTAAAATGGAAAAGGGTCTGGATAGGTAGATCCATAATAAGTGCAGAAACAAACACTAGCTTCCTTTGTTTACAGATGGTTTGTCCAACCAGCCTTCTTCAGATTGAGTGTTTCAAGCTAGTTTCTTGGAGATCGTGTGTGAGGCTCTGGGGGACTTAGCCATGGACCACATGTCTCCATACCCTGAAAATGCTTGGGCACAGTGGAGTGCTAGAGGGAGTAAGAAATGCATGATGCATCGTACAGTAGTCATCACCAAGAGACTGTCTCCCGTGCTCACTAGGAAGCTCTGGACTTCTCTCTGGGGCTCTGAGCATAGAAGCCTGCAGGAATCATTAGTCCAGTTCTGGGAACAAGGTTTCACAGGCCCCATGGAGAGGGTCACGTGAAGTCTTTTTAACTAGGAGAAATGCTGGGCTTTAAAGCCAGGTATGAGCACCAGGGTGTCCAGAGAACAGACAGATTCCTGGGGAGCTGGGAGGAGGTAGGAGCCCAGAGGTTGGCTGCTGTGTTCCTGGCCAGGGCACTTCCTGGGAGTTGCCTGCCATGGACCCAGCCCAGTCCTGAGTTTTGGAGGAGCATCATCTATGAATCACTAACAGCCCCTAATAATCTTCCTTTTGCTACATCTGTAGTCCACTTTTGAGGAGGGCCATGGAGAAGGCAATGGCACCCCACTCCAGTACTTTTGCTTAGGAAATCCCAGGGACGGGGGAGCCTGGTGGGCTGCCGTCTATGGGGTCGCACAGAGTTGGATATGACTGAAGCGACTTAACAGCAGCAGCAGCAGCATGGTGCCATCCAAAATAGCAGACAATTTAGAACCAATTATACGTATTTTGAAGGAATATGCAGCTTATTTTCTTTTCTAATTATGCACAAACTTCCAACAGTACTTTAACATTTTTTTTTACTTAACTCTGCCCCTAACAGTGGAGGAGAGTGATTTTTTTACCCCCAGATGTCAGGAAGCAGAGACTAAAGTGGTTTTTGACAAGTACAATATTTCTTTGAAGTCTTATGCTTTATTCTATATTTTAGTACAGTTTTGGGGTTTTACTTCATTATACCTGCATTTTTAGGTACACAAATAATTATCTGGCTGCAAACTTTATAGTAAAAATAGTGCCTGGCATGTCCCACATATGAGGATCTGGTATATACTAGTTATAAAAGCACAGAAATATCTTAATATTAAAAATGAGCTTGTGACCCCTGAGTATTCACTCAGAGATGCTGGGGGAGGTAGCCTGGAGACAGCTTAAGTATACAGAAACCTGACCGAGAATGGACATTCTTTCAGTTACTCATTCAACAAATACTTACTTAGCACCTACTGTGTGCTAAGCATTGAGCTAGATGCTGACGGGGTACAAAGATGAACAAAAAGAGGCACAGATTATCATGCAAATACATTGTAGAATTGCAACTATGAATGAAGAGGCAGATGATAGAGGGGAGGAGGTTTATGATAGAGGGAGCTGACCTCCTCGGAGGGGCCAAGGAAAGCTTCTTCCAGGAAATGTCTCTTGACTTGACTCTGAAGATCAGTAGGAAATAACCAGGCAGAGAATGAAGGAAAGAGCTTTCCAGACAGAGGAACAGGGAGCACAGAGGTCTCATGGTGGGAGAGAGAATAAATGGCTAAAAAGCAAGTGTGGTTTGACTTCAGAGAGGCAGGCAGAAAGAGGCATGAAATGAAATTGGAGAGAGACAGGAAGCTGACCCACAGGGCTTTGTCATGACTGTAGGGGTTTTGTTTTTATCCGAAAAACAGGGCGAAACCACTGAAGGGTTTTAAGCCAAAGAATAACGTGATTAGCTTTGCATTTTAGAATGATTGCTCCAGCTGCTGTTCAGAGGACAGGATGGAAAGGTGCCAAGACAGACACTGGAGCTGAATAGCAGTTCAGTAGTCATTGGGAGAAGTGAGGTTAGCTTGGATTGGGCGATGATGGTGGTGGTGTAGTTAGAGAAAAGTAGATGGGGAGAAGGCAATGGCACCCCACTCCAGTGCTCTTGCCTGGAAAATCGCATGGACGGAGGAGCCTGGTAGGCTGCAGTCCATGGGGTTGCAAAGAGTCGGGCACGACTGAGCGACTTCACTTTCACTTTTCACTCTCCACTTTCATGCATTGGAGAAGGAAATGGCAACCCACTCCAGTGTTCTTGCCTGGAGAATCCCAGGGAGGGGGGAGCCTGGTGGGCTGCCATCTCTGGGGTCACACAGAGTTGGACACGACTGAAGCAACTTAGCAGCAGCAGCAGCAGATGGGTTTTAGAGATGTTTATGAGCAAAAATGTGCAGGATTTGGTAGTAGATTGGCAATGGTACAAAGAGGAAGGAGCTGTCAAAGGGGACTCCCAAGATTTCTGGCTTGCCTACTATTGACCAAGATAGGAAAACCCTGCAAGAAAGCCAGGTTCGGGGTAGGTGAGCTCAGCTCTGAGCTTCTAACTTTGAGGTGCTTTGAAGCTAAGAGCTGGATCACGGTCTGAATCAATGATTTAATTTTGGGAGTCATCTGCATGTTGGTGGAATTTGAAGCCAAAAGTGTGAATGAGATCACACAAGAGAAAGAGTAGAGTGAGAAGGACCTAAGAATGAGCTAAGAAAAACTCTACTGTTTAATGGCACAGTAGAAAAAGAGAGAAGCAATGGCAAGGGAAGTGGCAGGGAAACCAGAATATCATTTCTGAATTCAAAGGAAGGGAGCATTTAAGAAGGGACTTGATTGAGTACCACGTGCCACTGCAGAGCCAAGAATAAGCAGAACTAAACTTATCCGTTAGAGTAAGATATGTGAAAGCCGGTGGTAGGTTTTTTTCACTTTCTATGGAGTAAAAGGGCAAGAAACCAGATTGGGGTGCAGAGAGAAAGGAGGGGAGGATGAGGAGAGAACACAGAAAGGCCCCTCTTAGACGTCTGGCTGAGAAGGGATGAAGGAAGGCTGGTGAGCTGGAAGGCAGGAAGAGCCAAACAAGAATGTGTTTTTTGTTTTTTCTTTTTAAAACTTTTCACTTTGGAAATTTTCAAATGTAAATAAATTCAACAGAGTAGTATTATGAACCCTCATGTACCCATCACTTGGTTTCAGCAACGATTAACTCATGGTCAAACCTGTACCTATATGTCCACCCATTTTATCTGTGTTGTCAGTGGGAGAGACTTGAGCTGTTTGAAAAACCCCTGGGGAGGAAATCACTGAGAAGGAGAATCCGAATAGTCAAGAGAAAGAAATAGAGAAGAAAATGATGCTTAGGGTTTCTGAGAAAGTAGGAGGGGCATAGGATGTAGAGCATGCTAAAAGGGAGTCGCTTTGGTGCCTGTAGAGCTGCCTTCTGTCTTGCTGAAGGAAGAAAGGAGGGCAAGGTGATAGGATGGGTGCAGATGCAGATTTGCTTGTTGGCATCTGGAAGATAAGACAGTTCCACCTGCTGATGGAGCTGGCTCCTCCTCCTCCTCTCCCTCCTCCTTGTCCTTCTTTTGAAGGAAGTGATCATGCCATCTTCTGAGAGTAATTGGGAAAAAGAGGATGTTGGTGTTTAAAGAGACCATAGACATCTGGGTTAGTGATTGTGGAGAGAGAGAGAATGATGATATAGCACAGGAGGGTGCAATATTTACTAGATGGTATTAAAGGACCAATTTGGAGGAGACAGACTGGCTCTGAGAAACAGAACCAAGTTCACATACATGTATATGTATATTTGTATGTCTGGCTTGTTAATGTGAGCCTTCATAATATGCTGTTACTCTAGTCCCCCGTGGAAGAATGTGTTCAGGTACAATGTATTTACGTGTTCAGGTACAATGTATTTACATGTTCCACAGAGTGCATGGAACTCCACAATCTCCTGAGTATGTAAGTGATTTTAATTCTTAAAATGTACGTGTGTCTAACCTGGAGAAGGAAATGGCAACCCACTCCAGTATTCTTGCCTGGAGAATCCTCATGGACACAGAGGAGCCAGGCGGGCTACGGTCCATGGGGTCGAAAAGACTGAGAGACACACAGCATAGGTGTATCTAACAGCACATTGGAGCTTGTGTTTCACATTAATTGGTTCAGGGCGCCACCTGCTGGAAATCTTACTTAACAGTACCAGCCTGGGTTTTCCGATGCAAAATCTAAACTCTTTTTTTCTCTGAAGTCAGTGTTCTTGCATACAGCATTTCCCTTATGACATGTGGGCTTCATTTATTAGATACTCTTTTACTTTTTTATTTGTGTATCAAGTCACAGACATTAAACTTTGTTCTTTTCTGACTTGATTTTGGTCAAAGATCACATCTATCCCATTTCAGCGCATGTGTTGTCTGTAAATCTCATCCATGATCCATATACAAAAGAAGAGAAATAAAATGTCAGACTTATCTGAAACGGCATGAGTGAGGAGCAGATTATTGGTTAAAGGTGTATAAAGCATAGGAGATAGAGTCCAATTTTATCCAGATTAAGAGATGTCTTATTTAGTAATCCTTCAAATTCAGATGTTGTCTATAGTATCCTATCACAAATTCTTCTCTTCTAGGTTTTTAAAGTAAAATATGTATTTCTCCATAGTTTCCAAAGTGGCCCCTCAGGAAACCAGCCTGCTACAAAGTATCCTTTTCATTGTCTATCTTAATCTGAATACATTATCATTCAAAACTTTTCTCCAAGATCTTTAGGTAACACTGTTAAACTGCTTCCAGTTTCTAGGTTTTTGTCAAATAATTCTTTTCCTTTGAATTAAATTACTCTATTGGAGAGTTCTGGGATAAATCACTCTTTTTTTATTAGTTTTTTTTTAAATTTCTATTTCATTTTAAAATGGAGGATAATTATTTTACAGTCTTATGATGGTTTCTGTCATAGATCAACAGGAATCAGTCGCAGGCATGCACATGTCCCTTCCTTCTTAAACCTCCTATCTCTCCATCCCACCCCTCTAGGTTGTCACAGAGCTGGCTTTGGGTTCTTTGCATCATATAGCAAATTCCCATTGGTTATCTGTTTTACAGATATCATATTTATGGATATCATATCCATATCTCTGGAAATGTATATGTTTCAGTACTACTCTCTCAAGTCATGCCATCCTCTCCCTCCGCCACTGTGAACAAAAGTCTGTTCTTTACGTCTGAGTCTCCTTTGCTGCCCTGCAAACAGGTTCATCTGTGCCATCTTCTAGATTCCATATATATGCATTAGTATACTATATTTCTCTTTCTTTTTCTGACTTACTTCACTCTGTATAATAGGCCCTAGGTTCATCCACCTCATTAGCACTGACTCAAATGTGTTCCTTTTTATAGCTGAGTGATATTCCATTGTGTATGTGTACTACACCTTCTTTATCCATTCTTCTGTTGAAGAACATCTAGGTTGCTTCCATGTCCTCACTATTGTAAATAGCTGCAATGAACTAGTGCTTCAGTGAACATTGGGGTACATGTGTCTTTTTCAGTTATGGTTTACTGAGAGTGTATGTATGGATGTGAGAGTTGGACTGTGAAGAAAGCTGAGCACTGAAGAATTGATGCTTTTGAACTGTGGTGTTGGAGAAGACTCTTGAGAGTCCCTTGGACTGCAAGGAGATCCAACCAGTCCATCCTAAAAGAGATCAGTCCTGGGTGTTTTTTGGAAGGACTGATGCTAAAGCTGAAACTCCAGTACTTTGGCCACCTCACGCGAAGCATTGACTCATTGGAAAAGACTCTGATGCTGGGAGGGATTGAGGGCAGGAGGAGAAGGGGACGACAGAGGATGAGATGGCTGGATGGCATCACTGACTCGATGGACATGAGTTTGAGTGAACTCCGGGAGTTGGTGATGGACAAGGAGGCCTGGCGTGCTGCAATTCATGGGGTCAAAAGAGTCGGACACGACTGAGTGACTGAACTGAACTGAGAGTGTATGCCCAGTAGTGGGATTTCTGGGTCATATGGTAGTATTATTCCTACTTTTTAAAGGAGTCTCCATACTGTACTCCACAGTGGCTGTATCAATTTGCATTTCCACTAACAATGCAAGAGGGGTCCCTTTTCTCCCCACCCTTCCAGCGATGGATAAATCACTCTTAGTTGCTTCTTCTCCTTTAATTCAGTCAACTCTTAATTACGGTCATTTTTTTCATATACAAATAATCACGATTCACAGGGAATTTAGAGAAATGCCAGTATAAAGTACTGAGTTATTCACAAGAAAAGCAGCATTTGTTCATTTACTCAGCCAGTCCTCATTAAGTGCTTACTGTGTGCCAGGAACTTGGGGAAGCAATGGGGGGATGTTGGGGAGCAGGACAGACATGAGTCTGATCCTTAGACAGCTCGCTGTACAATGTGGAAGGCGGACATTGATTATAGCATCCCAACATGTTCTGGGGAGCCCTCTGCTAAAAGAAATTCAGAGAATGTCATGGAATATCTGGAAGGCTGAGAGTCATGGAAGTCTCCCTTGAAGAAGTGGTATGAAGCCATGGAGGAAAGGGAGAGCAAAAAAACTCCAGGAAGGCTATGGGATAGGAGCCAAATGCTGAGAGCCGGATTATGGAGGGGCTGATAAATCTTTCTATGAAGTTTGGATTTTATTATAAGAACAGATACCAGCAATGAAAAATTTTAACAGTTTGTGTATGAATGGCAGCAGGGGTGGCCACACTCAGATTTGTATTTTGGAAAGATTATTCTAGCTGAAGTTTGGAGAAGGTCTGGAGGGAAAACCCTGATGGGACATAAGTTTCGAGATATGTGTGATGTGGCATTGGCTTACATTAAGACAGTGGAGAAGGAGACAAGTGAGTGAATCTGAGAGATATTTAAGATGTTGCACAGATGAGACTTGGTGGAAATTGGTTGTAAGGCGTCAAAGGAAGAGACGAGTCCAGAATGGCTCCCAGCTTTCTGGCTTGAACAAAAGGAGGTGCCCCTTAGTGAGACAGCAAGTACTAGACAAAATGTAGATTCTCAAGGCCAGAGAAGGTGAGTATTCCCCCTTGGACATGTTGAATTTGAGGTGTCTAAGGTGTATTGGTAGATATGTCTAGTGAATAATTAGATATATGAGCCTGGAGCACTGGGGAGGAATCTGGGCTGGAGATACAAGTCAGGATGATCAGCCTGTTGAGAGTAAATTGATGTTTTGGAAGTGGTCAATACCTCACCAAACATAAAATAAGAATGACTAAGAAACCTTGAGGAACACATCTTTTAAGGCAAGAGGGATGGTACGGGGGAGGGAGGAGGGAGGTGGGTTCAAGATGGGGAACATGTGTATACCTGTGGCGGATTCATGTTGATGTATGGCAAAACCAATACAATATTGTAAAGTAATTAACCTCCAATTAAAATAAATAAATTTACATTAAAAAAATAAAAATTAAAAAAAAAAAAAGAGGGGGAAGCCAGCACAGAAGACCAGCCAGAGAGGCTGGGAGACAACCAGGAGGGCCAGTGCCAGAGCCAATGGTAAGAAGCTTAAAAAAAAAAGAAAAAAAGATGTGCAGCAGTGGCCAAAATTGCTGATAACAACTGATGTTTTTCTTTAGGATTTAGTGACACGTACGTGGCCTTGTCCAGTGCAGGTCCAGTGAAGGGACACAGTCAATTTCAGTGAGTTCACACACAAGTAAGGGACGAGGAAGTGGGAGCAGTGAGTGCAGAAAATGAAAATATCTGTTGTAAACTGGAGTTTAGGGACTCAGTGGGAATTGGCAGGAGAGGTATGGTTAGGGAGAAATACTGTTGTTGCTTGTTCTTTGGAAAGAAAAGGGTTGAGAATGTTTCAGTGCTCGCAGACATTATCCCATAAAGAAAGAAAGGCTGAAGGAACCAAGAGAGGAAGTATTCACTTGATACTTTAGTCCCTAAGAAGGCAGCCAGAGATAATAAATACATAAATAATTTGCTGTGCCCCTTTTTTGTGTACAGAAACTGTTCTAGGAGCATTATCTCATTTGACTCGTATGCAGCCTCTCTGAGAAGTTCTATAATTCGAGATTCATCTTCGAGATGTGGACACTGAGGCACAGATAGGTACCAAGGCCACACGGTACATGGTGGGGCTGGGATTCATATCGGGGTATGTGACTTGAGACGTGTACCCTTGAGCACAAGGCCCTGTTGTGGGATCCACAGCCTACCTGGAGACATAAATGGGAGGTGTCCACCCTTGCTCTTGTAAGAGGTCTGGGGGGGGAGGGGCTGGTCTGGATGGAGATAGGTGTCAGATTGGTTGGCATTATTAATTTCTTAGGGATGCCATAATAAATTACCCAACTCTGGGTGGTGTCAGAGAAGGCAATGGCAACCCACTCTAGTACTCTTGCCTGGAAAATCCCATGGACGGAGGAGCCTGGTGGGCTGCAGTCCATGGGGTCGCAAAAAGTCGGACACAACTGAGTGACTTCACTTTTCACTTTTCACTTTCATGCATTGGAGAAGGAAATGGCAACCCACTCCAGTGTTCTTGCCTGGAGAATCCCAGGGACGGGGGAGCCTGGTGGGCTGCCATCTATGGGGTCACACAGAATCGGACACGACTGAATCGACTTAGCAGCAGCAGCAGCATCTGCTCTCCCTCCCCCTGAAGGGGTCCCTTGTCTGGGGGTCTCTGCCTCTATCTTCACTTAGTTGGCTTCTCTGTATCTCAGAACTCTTTCTGCCTTTCTCTTATCAAGAGACCTGTCGTTGAATGTAGGGCTCACATCAAACCCAGGATGATCTCATCTTGAGACTCTTAATTACATCTGCAATGATTCTTTTTCCAAATAAGTTCACAGATTTTGAGGGTTAGGATCTGGACATATTTTTGTGGGGGAGGGGGTACTATTCAACCCACTACAATTAGAAAGATGAAGGAGTTTCTGTCTGATGGATCCCTGTATTCTATGGAGTAGAGTATGAGTACTGTTCTGAGAGTGAACTCAGAAGTAGAGGGGTCAAGTATCTGAGGAGTGAAGAAATCTGGCAGTGATTATTATTGAAATGTGGAGAGTCGACTGAATAGGAAACACAATATGTTTGTGGAGCAGCGTGAAGAATGCAGATAAAGTTTGTTGTCATTAATTTATAGCTGTGTGATTTTCTCTAACAGCAATTTGCAGCCGGGTGCACGCATGGAGAAAGCTGACAGATGAAATGACAGGAGTTACAGTCAAGAGGGAGGGGCATGGATGGGGGGAAGCTGGACAGAGGAGGAGGGTTAGGGTACTGGTGGGGCTGGGGGTGGGGGAGCTCTGTCTATAGGAGCTAATCTGAGTGTGTATGGAAACAATATCCGAGGAGAACTAATAGATGGGTCAAAAAGCAAGTGAAACCCTAAGAGCAATTCAGTGAACTATCTATAGTGCTACAAGGTTATTCTCAGAGTGTGGAGTATTTGATTGTATTGTTTTACATGAGGAAAAGAATCTGGTTGCAGTAGAGGCAAAAGAAGGTTAATGGAAATGGACAAGTCAAGAGAGAAGGCAGGGATATAACAAAACAGAAACAGATTCAAGGTTATAGAGAACACTGGTTACCAGGGAGAAAGGAGTAGGGGATTATGGGGTACAAACTACTGTGTATAAAATAAGTACGTTTTAAGGATATGTTGTACATCACGGGGAATATAGCTGGTGTTTTATCATAAGTTTGCTGCTGCTGCTACTGCCAAGTCACTCAGTCGTGTCCAACTCTGTGTGACACCATAGACAGCAGCCCACCAGGCCCTGCCATCCCTGGGATTCTCCAGGCAAGAGTACTGGAGTGGGTTGTCATTGCCTTCTCAGTATAATCTATAAAAATACTGAATAATTATGTTGCACACCTGAAACTGATATAATGTTATAAATCAACTATACTTCAATTATTTTTTTAAAAAAGAGAAGGCAAGATTCAGGACAGGCCATCCATGTGAACACAGAGTCACACAGAAAAACGACAGGCCCTGGGTGGCAAATGCTGCTGCTGATGTGATGTCTGACCTGGGACTCAGTGGTTAGAAGAGGCTATTGAGGTGGGTGCCATTCCCTTGGAGTGACACTGGATGCTGTGTTAGTGAAGATTCTAAGAGGAACAGAACCAATAGAGAGAGAGAGAGAGAGAGAGAGAGAGAGAGAGAGAGAGAGAGTGTGTGTGTGTGTGTGTGTGTGTGTGTGTGTGTGTTTAAAGAGAGGGAGGGAGAGAGAGAGTTATTGATTGATTTATTATTAGGAACTTATGTGATTATGGAGGCTGAGAAATTCAGACCAAAGAGAATAGATAATATAGTTCCATTCCAAGGCAGAAGACTGATGTTCTAGCTTGAGGACAGTCAGACAGAGAAGAATTGTTTCTTAGCCTTTTATTCAACTCAGGTTGTTAACAGATTGGATGGAGCCCATCACATGGGGAGGGGCAATTTGCTTTACTCAGGCTACAGATTCAAATGTTAATCTTATCCAGAAATACCTTCACAGATACACCCAGAAATGATGTTTGACCAAAGATCTGAGCACTCCCTGCCCCACTCAAGTGGATACATAAAATTGACCTCCACAAACACGTTGATTACATGAATAGTCTTACTCTACTGATCTTAGTCTCCCTGATTTTAAATGAAGGGGTAAAAAAGATTATTACTAAAGATCCCTCTAATTTTAACTTTCGTGTTTTGCAGTATAATTTCAAACCCTTAGGGTGGGAAGAAAGTGTTAGCCGCTCAGTCATGTCCAACTCTTTGTGACTCCATGGACTATAGCCCATCAGGTACCTCTGTCTATGGAATTCTCCAGGCAAGAATACTGGAGTGGGTAGCCATTCTCTTCTCCAGGGGATCTTTCCGACCCAGGAATTAAACTTGGGTCTCTTGCATTGTAGGCAGATTCTATACCATCTGAGCCATCAGTGATATCCTGGTAGAAGGGTGGAAAAAAACATCATGTTTAAATTCTCCTTAATTAAACATAACTCAGAAATGACTCCTGTGAATCCACAGATCTTAGTAACTAATGATTATACTCAAATTCTGGCTAATACTCACTATTTACCTGCTTAAAAAATTTATTTATTTATTTATTATTATTATTATTATTAAAACACTTATTTATTCTTGATTACACTAGGTCTTCGTTGCTTCATGCGGGCTTTCTCTAGTTTCTACAAGTGGGGGCTACTCTTTGTTGCAGTGCACTGGCTTTTCATTGCGGTGGCTTCTTTGGGTGAAGAGCACAGGCTCTAGGTGCATGGGCTTCAGTAGTTGTGGCTGTTAAGTTTAGTTGCTCCATGGCATGTGGAATCTTCCTGGACTAGGGATTGAACTTGTGTCCCTTGAGTGGCAGACAGATTTTTATCCACTGCGCCACCAGGGAAGTCCTCTTAAAAAAAAAAACAACAACAAAAAAACATAAAAGTCTCGACAAAACTTTCAACAGCACAACCACAGAAACTTCTCCTTCTTTTCCCACATAAACCATTAACACATGGTTCCAAAATCTCCCTGGGCAACAAGAACTAGTTCTGGGTTGTTCTCTGTCTTCTCTGAGTGTGGATTAAGTGATATTGTGACAGGCAGGAGTCATCTCAGGCGAGTCTCTCGTTTAGGTCAGTGTAGCAAACTTTCCTGCAAACAATGAATTCCAAGTTGTTACCTTTGCTTGAAATCTGTGCATTTTATAGGCGGGCTGAATATTTCCTTTTAAGTAGGTGTATCTGAAAATAATAAATACAGTCCTTCCTGGAAGCAGAGGGTTGGGATGAGAGGACATTTTGAAGCATAGTACATTTGGCTAGTTTGGGGTTAAGGAAAAAAGAGTGGAAGTTCAGCCCTCAGTGTACGTGCTTCTGCTGGAGGAATTAGATAGAGAAGAATCCTCTCAGATTGGCACACTTTATCTTTACTCCACTTGGAATGCCCTTCCTCCATTTCCTCTCTTGATGACTTGAAACAACCTCTGAAATGTCAGACTCCTTTAGGTAGCTTTTCTTGGCTTCCCTTCCCACCCACTCTCATCTAGATCAGGTGCCCTCCCTTTGTCTGCCTGTCACCTCCTGTGTATACGTCTGTCGTGGCGTTCCCCGTGGCATATTTACTTGTCTTTTATTTCTGTCTCCCTGACACAATGGCTGACACAGGAGGCGATAAATTCATTTATACTGAAGTCATTTAATTGTGTACTTTTGATGAATTTGTCATTATCTTGCTCCCTTTGCTATGTCTGGCAACTATTTTATATCAGTCACTAGGCTAGCAACTAGGAGCATACAGATAAACAAAACATAGGAGGTCCTGATACTTGTGAAGTGTGTATTCAGGTAGGAGAGACTGACAAAGAGGAAAGCAGTAGAAGAAAAGTAAATAAGGTGGCTACTATTTGTAATTACTATGTCACAAAGGGAATAAATGAGAGACAGACAGAGGCTGATGGGTGAAGGTACTCTGGGTAAAATGAGTAACAAGCCTCTCCCAGTTGGTGATGCAGGAGAGAAGTAGGGAGGAAAATACTTCAGGCAGAGGAAACAGCAAGAGGAGGAGCTCAGTTAAAAGTGGATGGAGTAGAATGAGCCAGGCATCCTGGAAAGACATAGGAGTGGGATCACTCAGAGATGTTACCCATAGTTAAGAGTTCGGAAGGGAGGACTTGGGACACGAGTGAGGAAGTGATGCAGGAGCACCATCAGTGAAGGGGATGGTACTGTCTTGGAGTCATGCAAGGGCAGTAAAGACAGAAGAATGTAGGCTTGAGATTATATGTTAAAGATAAAAATTGGTCATGTTTTTGATAATTTAGATAAGAATGATGAAGGAAAAAAGGAATCAAGGATGCCTCTTACTGAAGTAATGGATTACTGTGTACTGATTTGGGAAGATTTGGAAGAAGGAGAAAGAAACAGGCTCAAGATCCTACTGTACAGCATAGGGAACTATATTAATATCTGATGATAAATCATAATGGAAAAGAATATGAAAAAAGAGCTTATGTGTATGTATAACTGAATCATTTTGCTGTATAGCAAAAATTAGCATGACACTATAAATCAGCCTTTGGTCACCTAATCTATGACAAAGGAGGCAAGAATATACAATGTTGAAAAGACATCCTCTTCAATAAGTGGTGTTGGAAAAACTGGACAGCTACGTATAAAAGAATGAAATTAGAACATTCCCTAACATCATGCACAAAAACAAACCCAAAATGAAATAATGACCTAAGTGTGAGACCAGACACTATAAAAGTCTTAGAGGAACATGTAGGCAGAACACTCTTTGACATAAATCACAGCAAGATCTTTTTTGATTCACCTCCTAGAGTATTGAAAATAAAAACAAAAATAAACAAAAGGGACCAAATTAAACTTAAAAGCTTTTGCATAGCAAAGGAAACCATAAACAAAATGAAAAAAACAAACTTCCGAATGGAAGAAAATATTTGCAAATGAAGCAACCAAAAAAGGATTAATCAGACATTTCTCCAAAAAAAGACATACAGATG
>NW_011494812.1:1355833-1363080 GCF_000754665.1 Bison bison bison | reverse complement strand
TAGAGTATTGAAAATAAAAACAAAAATAAACAAATGGGGCCAAATTAAACTTAAAAGCTTTTGCATAGCAAAGGAAACCATAAACAAAATGAAAAAAAAAACAAACTTCCGAATGGGAGAAAATATTTGCAAATGAAGCAACCAAAAAGGGATTAATCTCCAAAATATACAAACAGTTCACGCAAATATATATATATATATATATATATATATTCCAGTCAAAAATGAGTGAAAGATTTAAATAGACATCTCTCCAAAGAAGACCTACAGATGGCCAACAAATGCATGAAAAGATGCTAAACATCACTATTAGAGAAATGCAAATCAAAACGACAATGAGATACTACTTCACACTGGTCAGAATGGCCATTATTAAAAATCTACAAACAATAAATGCTGGAGAGTATGTTGAGAAAAGGGAACCCTCCTACGCTGTGGATGGGAATGTAAATTGGTTGGTTCAGTCACTATGGAGGACAATTTGGAGGTTCCTCAAGGGGTCACACAGAGTTGGACACGACTGAAGCGACTTAGCAGCAGCAGCAGCAAAAAACTAAAAATAGAACTCTTATATGATCCAGGAACCCCACTTCTGGGCACATATACAGGGAGGAAACCATAATTCAAAAATGACATATGCACCCCAATGTTCTTTGCAACACTATTTACAACAGCCAGGACATGGAAGCAATCTAAGTGTCCATCAACAGAGGAATGGATAAAGAAGATGTGGTCCATATATACAATGGAATATTACTCAACCATGAAAATGAATGAAATAGTGCTATTTAAAGAGACAGGATAGACTTAGAGACTGTCATACAGAGTGAAGTAAGTCATAAAGGGAAAAGCAAACATCATATAATATTGCTTACATATGGAGTCTAGAAAAATGTACAGATGAACTTATTTGCACAGCAGAAATAGAGACAGATGGAAAGAACAAATGAATGGATACCGAGGTGGGGAAGGGAGGGGTGGGATGAACTGGGAGATCGGGATTGAGATATATACACTGCTGCTGCTGCTGCTAAGTCGCTTCAGTCGTGTCTGACTCTGTGCGACCCCATAGATGGCAGCCCACTAGGCTCCAATGTCTCTGGGATTCTCCAGGTAAGAACACTGGAGTGAGTGGGTTGCCATTTCCTTCTCCAATGCATGAAAGTGAAAAGTGAAAGTGAAGTCACTCAGTCCTGCCTGACTCTTAGCGACCCCATGGACTGCAGCCCACCAGGCTCCTCCATCCATGGAATTTTCCAGTCAAGAGTACTGGAGTGGGGTGCCATTGCCTTCTCTGATATATACACTGCTATGTATAAAATAAATAACTAATGAGGATGACAGAGGATGAGATGGTTGGATGGCATCACCAACTCAATGGACATGAGTTTGAGCAAGCTCCAGGAGATATTGAAGGACAGGGAAGCCTGGCGTGCTGCAGTCCATGAGGTCACAAAGAGTTGGACATGACTGAGCAACAGAACAACAATAATGAGGACCTGCTATATAGCACAGGAAAGTCTATTCAGTGCTCTATGGTGACCTAAATAGAAAGGAACTCCAAAAAAGAAGGATATCTGTATACATATAAATTAATCACTTTTCTCTGTGGCAGAAAGTGACACAACATTGTAAAGCAACTAAACACCAATAAAACTTTTAAAAAATGTAAGTCAACTATATTTCAATAAAAAAGCAGGCTCAAGAGGAAGATAAGTGTTCTATTTACATTTGAGATACGTGTAAATTTTCCAAGAGAAGGCTAGTTGGATATGAGTTTTAAGCTCAGGAGAGCTCAAAGACTTCACTTGTAAATTTAAGAGGCCTCCACATAAAGATCCTACATAGATCTGTGGAAATTGATGAGACTATTTAGAGAAGAAAATGTAGAGAGAAGAACAAAGAGGGCTCAGATCAATTCTTTGGACCTCCCTGATTTGGCATTTGAGTAAAGGAGGAACCATTCAAAGAAACTGAGAGAAACAGCCAGTAAAAGAGAAAGTAATTTTAGGAAGCAAAAAAGAGTTTCAAGGAAGAGGAAATACCGTTGCTCAGAAGTTCAGTAGGATGACTGAGAAATGTCCACTGAACGTTTTACAACATGGAGGTCATGGGTACTTTGGCAAGAACTGTTTAATTGAGAAGTGAGAGCTGAATTTAGATTTCAGTAGCACAAATTTGAGTGAGAATTCAGGAATTGAGGCAGTGTGTGTCCAGAATCAAACTTTTCAAAAAGTTTGTCTATAAAAGAGCTCTGAGAAATGGACCAGGAGTTATGGAGAGGTGTGGATCAGTGAAGGATTATTGTTATATTCTTAAGAAGAGATTGTGATTATGTTTTTTTTTACCAATGAAGATAATCCAGGAGAGAGGGAAAAGTTGGAGGTTCTGAAGAGAAAAGATAATGTTAAGGCTTGATGTCTTCTAGGATTTAAGAAACAATGGCACCCAGTGCCAAAGGGGAAAGATGAGCTTCAAGAGGGAAGAAGGATGTGATGAAGGCCAGTGAATAGGTGGGTTCGTAGGTAAGATGTGGGGCTTCACCTCCAGTGGCTTCTATTCTTCTAGACTGAAGAGTGAGGTGAAACCATGAGCAATGAGTGAACAAGTGCTTGGACCTATTCTGTTTCTCATGGCATGAAACTAATTTTGCCAGTTCTTAAGATAGACAAGGGCCTCCCTGGTGGGTCAGTGGTAAAGAATCTGCTTACCATGCAGGAGATGCAGAAGACATGGGTTCGATGCCTGGGTTGGTAAGATCCCCAGGAGGAAGGTATGGCAACCCACTCCAGTATTGTTGCCAGAAAAATCCCAGGGACCGAGGAGCCCGGTGGGCTACAGTCCATAGGGTCACAAAGAGTCAGACACAACCGAAGCAACTAAGCACACAAGATACTCAACTGGAATTGGCAATATTTCATAGAAACCTGGAAGGTCACTGCTCTTTGGCTTTTTAGCTCTTTTTTTTTTTTTGGCAGGGACAGATTCCTCTTCATCTATGCTTTTTCTTTTCTGAAATTAGTTTGTGTGGTAGTTAATAGTTTTTTGATGAGATTCAAAATTCCGTATCAATCATTGCCCCTCAATCATGCTGCAGGGGTGAAGGCTGGCCAGGACACCTGGCTGTGTGTGGTGGGAAGAATTGATTGTCACAGTTTCTAGATGGGGCTTCTTAAAGGCTTTGGAGGAGACAGGTGTATGAGAAAGAGAAAGCATTTGTGCAGGAGAAAAGAAAAATGGAAATGATAAAAAGGAAAGATTAAGTTTTGCCATGTGCTGCACAATACTTAACACTCATATCTATCTTCCACAGAACATTTAATAAAATTTGTGCTACTTGTCAAAGTTGACACTGCTGCTTCCTGGGCTCAGTGTGGAGTAACAGCAGAGGCTACCCAAGGGATAGCCCATGCACATTTGGGTTACATTAATTTTTTATTGTGAAATAAATTATTCATAGCCAAGGATGTATATAGAATATATGAACAGTTTAAGATGCATAATTACAATCATAAAATAAGCACTCAAGTTCCAACTAGCCAACTTAAAAAGAGAACATTGCCAGTTCCTCTGAAGACGCTTGGGCGAACCTCCTCAATGGTGAGAGATTACTTGCTCAGTCGTTTCCGACTTTGATGACCCCATAGACTAGTCCGCCAAACTCCTCTGTCCATGGGATTCTCCAGGCAAGAATATTGAAGTGGGTTGCCATTCCTTCTCCAGGGGATCTTACTGACCCAAGAATTGAACCTGGGTCTCCTGCACTGCATACAGATACTTTACTGACTGAGCTACGAGGGAAGCCTCAATGGTATCCCTCTCCTACTTCTAGAGGTAACAAATCACCCCCTTAGTTTACTTTATTGCTAAATAATAATATGTTGTTGTTGTTCAGTCACCAAGTTGTGTCCAACTTTTTGTGACCTCATAGACTGCAGCACACCAGGCTCCCCTGTCTTTCATTGTTTCTCGAAGTTTGCTCAAATTCATATCCATTGAGTCAGTGATGCCATCCAACCATCTCATCCTCTGTCATCCCCTAGCTTCATTTACTTTTAAACTATATGGAAACACATTATTTTTTGTTACTTTGGTTCCATCATCATTGTACTTTTTGAGATTTATCCACGTTCTTAGAGGTACAACAGTTTATATATGTCCATAGATGTGTAGTGCTCCATGATACGGAAATACCACAATTTATTAATACAGCCTGCCTTTGACAACATGTAATTTGTTTCCAGGTTTTTCTGTTATAACCAGTTGTGCTCGAATATTCTTATATCTCATGGTGCAAGAGTTTTCAGATTATATACTTAAGAATAAGATTGCAGAGTCATAGACTATATCCCTAGTCAGTTTCATCAGGGTATACTTTTTTGCTTTCCAAAGTGATTCTTATCAATTTTATGTTGTCTTTTCAACAAAGACAATAAGGATTATATCCAAATATGAATAATAACAGAGATTTTGCAAACCTGGAGGCAATGTTATTAGTTGGTCCTCTCTGTAGAGATAGCCACGGTGCAGGAAATGGGTAGACGCTCAGTCCGGTGAAATGTTGGTGGTACATGTTCCTTTGTTTCATTTTTTTCTTCCCTAACCTTCATTCTCAGACAGGAATATCTTTTAACACATGGATGTGGTTAGGGGTCTCCTAGGAGGCTGAGAATGTCAGAAAACAGGAGATTCAAAGTTCGAGGCAGGAAAAGAAGGGGGCATTGCCCTGCACACGTATTTGAGGATCTGGAATGTCCAACACACAGCGAAGGGGTAGGGGTTGCTGTGCAAACATTTTTGTCAGAAATTTTGGCCCCAGAGTTGAAATGCTTTTTGCAGCTAGGAATTTCCATGGTCACTGTTGGATGTGTTAGTGAGAACTGCAAATTTTTCTAACCTTTCATTCCCAAAGGATATGGAAATGCGAGTATCATCCTGCCTGAAATTCTGGTACTCTGACACTAAGGTCACTTTGCCCTGTGTTTCCTGGAGTAAGAGTACCTGGTACCCACACAGCTTCCTCTCTGCATCCTCTTCCCTTCTAGGGGATCAGCCATTAACTAATCACATTAGAAAAATGAACTTGAATCCTCTCAAAATCCCTGAAAATTAGATATTGTTCCAACTTTAGAGATGAGAAAACTGAGGCTCAGAGAGGTGAGTAACTCACCCCAAATTAGGTGTCTTCTAAGTGATAGACTAGAAAGCTGAAGTCACACCTGTTTAACTGCATCTGTGTTTTTCCTTCCTGTTCTCTCCCTCTTCTTCTGTTCTCTGTCTTGTCCTTTATAACCATATGGTCCTGAACAAGTGTCTTCTCCTGTCTGAGCTTTAGATTGAAAATTAGCAGTTCACATAGGTTTAATGAACATTTATTAAAAAATGAAAATCACCCTATGGACATCTCACAGTCTAGTGAGAGCAATGTTCTGAGCCGGCAAAAGATCTTTCTCCCTCTATCTTACTACTGATGTTGTTGCTACTATTTTTACAAGTGTCTTCTAAATCTACTCTCACAGCCTGTGGCTAAACATGTGAGTTTAGCTTGTTCTACAGCTGGTGTGTACCTACAGTTAGGTAGGTCTTGACTATAAAACTTGTTCCAGTGTGTTGTTTGTCTGTTATTTTGATTTCATCCTATTTTGCCAACCAAGAGCATGTTTCCCCTCATAAAAGTGAGTTTTTAGTGGAGGCCTTCTTCAGATCTGCTGTTACAAACTCACACACACCTTAGCGCTGGTATCTGTCTCAGGAAAGCAGTCAGGCTTGGCAGCACGACGGGTACGCCCATCAGTACCCAGGGAAAACTGCTATTGCAGCCTCCCAGGTTCATTACTTCTCTAGTGACACCTCACCCTGCTAACAGGGGATCAGAAGCAGAGGCAGGGGGTGTAATTCAAATGTGGGAAAGAGTCAAATCAGCCTCTATCTTGGTGTGGCTCCGGGAGACCCAGCCCCTACCACCTAGGAGGCTAACTGATTCAGGCCTTTCTCCTCCGGGACAGCCAACTTGCTGTTTTGTGTGCTGGTCCACCTCACCTGTTTCTCCCTGACTCCCCTGGTTGGAGAGAAAGATGTTGGTTCTCGAGGGTAGCCCTCATCCACTGGGAATGTGAAGACCACGATCGAGGAGTTGTTCTCTATGACCCCAGCGTGTGTGCATATGTGCGTGTCTGTGTGTGTGTGTTTAGTTGTGTTCAGCTCTTTGCAGCCCCATGGACTGTAGCCTGTTAGGCTCCTCTGTCCATGAAAATTTCCAGGCAGAAATACTAGAATGGATTTCCATTTCCTACTCCAGGAGATCTTCCCAACCCAGGGATCGAACCTGAATCTCTTGGGTCCCCTGCATTGGCAGGTAGATTCTTTACCACTGCATCATCTGGGAAACCCCAAATACCCCCCCAAAATTAATTGAGATAAAAAGAAATTCTAAACTCTTCTAATAATGGTCATGGACATGAATAACAATATCAGGGACCTCAGGTTCTGGTTCCTTTTTGCAGTTGGTTGCCCAGTAATCCTGTGTCCTCTACTTGAAAACTGGGTAGAGAATCTCAAAAAATCATCAAGATTACTGAGAATAGCAATGAGTGAGAGACTAGAAGTTTTTCATAGTCTAGAACAGTAGCTGCCAAACTTTTTCTGTAGGTCAGATAATAACTATTTTAAGTTTTGTGATCCCTTCTCTCTCTGTGGAATATGAAGCTCTGTGTGGATTTACAATCTTTAAATGTATAAAAACCATTCTTAGTTTGGTAGCCTTACAAAAATGGATCACAGGCTGGATTTGGCCTGTAGTTTGCTAACTGCAGTCCTATAAGCTCATCTGCAATTTTAGAGCAGCTGGATATTAGAGAAAAATCTTCTAGAGACTTAATATGGTATATTTTGAGAGGAAGCATTGAGCAGAAATATCAGGCTCAAGCATAACTAATTAGAAAATAATCTGGAGAACAAAATGGACAAAGGAGAGTAAAGATAAGGAAGAACAGAGACTGTGAGGCAATTATTTAAAGGAATTAGGGATGTGGAAAAGAGGCAAAGATAAGGGATGAGGATTTAATGGAGTATCTTGAACAAAGTAGAGAGTCTGGGAAAATGGTATAAGTGGGGCAGATTTTCTCCTAAGCATGTCCATGCATGTATGCATGCTCAGTCACTTCAGTTGTATCTGACTCTTTGTGACCCCATGGACGGTAGCCTCCCAGGCTCCTCTGTTCATGGGATTCTCCAGGCAAGAATATTGG
>NW_011494812.1:1322236-1355733 GCF_000754665.1 Bison bison bison | reverse complement strand
TAAACATGCTGCTAAGTCGCTTCAGTCGTATCTGACTCTGTGCGACCCCATAGGCGGCAGCCCACCAGGCTCCCCTATCCCTGGGATTCTCCAGGCAAGAACATTGGCATGGGTTGCCATTTCCTTCTCCAATGCATGAAAGTGAAAAGTGAAAGTGAAGTTGCTCAGTTGTGTCTGACTCTTCATGACCCCATGGACTGCAGCCCACCAGGCTCCTCCATCCATGGGATTTTCCAGGCAAGAGTACTGGAGTGGGGTGCCATCACCTTCTCCGAAACATAGTTACTGTCAAATACACACAAGTCCTGCTGTATAGCAGACTGGATTTGCATGGGGATATGAGGAGAAATTTACTCCCATTTGTGGCTTATCACTACAGGCATGTGTGCTCAGTC
The DNA here is from genome assembly GCF_000754665.1 of Bison bison bison. NCBI lineage: Eukaryota > Metazoa > Chordata > Mammalia > Artiodactyla > Bovidae > Bison > Bison bison. The sequence continues at coordinate 1,355,338 of NW_011494812.1, read as the reverse complement.
ACTTCAGTCTCATCTGACTGTGACCCTATGGTCTGTGGCTCACCAGGCTCCTCTGTCCATGGGATTCTCCAGGCAAGGATATTGGGTGGGTTGCCATTTCCTCCTCCAAGGGATCTTCTCAACCCAGGGATTGAACCTGAATACCCTGCATCTCCTGCATTTCAGGCAGATTCTTTCCACTGAGCTGCCAGGGAACCCTGGCTTATCACTTCGGTCCTCTTTTAACCGTATGGGTCAGGTCACAGGTCTCCACTTGCTTTCCTGGCACCACCCAACACTGTTAGTTTAGTGCTTGTTCAATCAGCTTTCGTGACTGAAAAATAAAAAGGAGGGAAAGAGTGCATTACTTCCCCGGGATGTAGGTTGGCAAGGGTGACTGGGAAGAATGCAATACTGTGGAACATTTTCTGTGGATTGAGAAGTAAGTAATAATGTCAATCATGGCATTTTAACCAAAGTACAAACATGTTTTCTCACAGATAATTGACCATGGGTGGAAACTCAAGATGGACAAAGAGGACAATCAGAATATTAATGGAGAGGTGATACATGTCAAAGAGAAAATAAGAAAATGCATCTCAACTGTATGACTAGGTTGAAAAACAGGTAAACAGGCCAATTTCTGCTGGGAGATAATTTGAAAGGCTGAGACCTTTTAATACCCAAGAAGTATTGAACATCACAATATTTGCACAATATATCGAATATCTCAAACAGGCTCATTTTCTCAGAATGATGGAAGAGCCCTGAACTAGGAATCAGAACGTCTTGGGTTTAGCTTTTAGTCTGCTCAGTAATTTGAAATCCGTGTAATCTGTGTGATTGAGCTTTTCTGAGTCTTGTTTCCTCATCAGTAAAATGGAGATGGCATGTTTTTCCTTTTCCATACTGTTATTTTGATTTATACATGCATATTAAATGGTTTTGTAAAGCATTAGGAACTATGATAATGATGGAGATTTTATTAGTTTTAGTATTTTATTATTATTTATTACTATTTTATTAATGAGTTGGCTTCACTAATAGAGCAGGCTGGGTATTATGATTAGGGGCTTCCAAAAGACTAGCTGCCTGTCAAGTTTTGCCTAAATTGAACTGTAATAGTATGATTAAATCATTTTATGAGGTCCAAAGTTTCTAAGGTCCTTCAGTTCAGTTCAGTTCAGTCGCTCAGTCGTGTCCGACTCTTTGCGACCTTAGGTTATGAAAATAAGAAATATTTAAAAATACAATTACATTAAAGATGAAATTTAATTCAATTGTGTACCTCTTAGCACTTGATTAGCTGGCCATCCTAGCAATGTCTTGAGAGAATGGAACAGAATTGCTGAAGAGCTTTGGGTCACCACAAAAGTACTGAATGAATGCCTGTCTGAACATCAGAGGTGGGCAAGGCATTAATGAAGAGAGGAGTGGTCTTTTGTAATTGTCTTCACAATTTTGACTCAGGATAGTTTGTTTTGCCCATATCTAGGGGTTTTGAGAGATGGCAGCCTGTGATTTTTTTTTCCTTTGAATTCTTTCCCAGTGCCATCTTTTCCCCTAAGCAAATATTCTCAATACAGGATCCTGACTAACCCTCCTGGAGTTCTTATGGCATAGATAGCTAATGTCCCACAAAGAATGCATGCTTCCCTTCCAGGAGCCTTATATCTTGTAACCTGTATTCTAGGAGTCTTCCAGGAGACTTTCCAAACTGCCTTGTATCTAGGTGGGGCTGGGTGCCAATGGCAGGTTGTATGGGTGTGATGTGTGTCACGTACAGGCTGAGCTAGTTAAGAAGCAAATGATTTCTCCACTCCCTTTTCTTCTTGTCTGCTTACTGAAAACTGATGCCAGTGATAATACTGGAAATCAAGTCTTGAGGATGGAACTATCATTAAAAATGGAAAGAAACTGGGCATCTGAGTCACTGCTTGAAGGAGAGCTGCCCTATCAGGAATACCTACGTCATACTGGAATGTAAGCAAATAATCCACTGGGACTTTTGGGTTTTCTGGTATTACCTGGATTAATACAGCTGTTGATATAGCAAACCTTCCCAGACTATTCTGTTCTCTACAAATTGTGATCAGGTAGTCTTTTCTCTTGATATTTAGCCCTTTCCCTTTCTTCCCTAGGTCCTTTCTACCCTTCCTGCTGAAAGGTTGTTGCTGAGCCGTGAAAGATACTGGGATTCTTGGCCTCCAGAGGAGAGGAATTCAATCCAGGGCCAGTGACAAGGCTTGATCACTCAGAGCTTTTGTGTGATAAAGTTTTATTAAAGTATAAAAGAGATAGACAAAGCTTCTGACATAGACACCAGAAGGGGGCAGGAAGAGTGTCCCCCTGCTAGCCTTTGGCAGTATGTCATATACCTATCAGCAAGCTGCTAATTAGAGAAAGGAAATGTCTCAAAACTCAGAGTGGCACCAGGCCCCTCACCCATAACATGCATTTGGAGATAACATTGGCACAAGGTGAATCATCCCGGGCCATAAAACAATTGACATGAATCTTGAAGAAAGGCAGGTTTCCAAGTAAATATATAGTTTCATTAAGAAACAGAGTAGGAGAACAACGAGCCCTTATCGGTTCTGAGTCTTAAGCAGAACCGACTTGAAGAAAGACAGAGTTTAGGGTAACTACATAGTTCATTAACATAGCTTAAGGAAAACATTTCCATAAGAAAAATGCATTGGTTAGCTCAAGGTTTGAGAAAAGTTAAGTTCAGGTGGAACCAGGTGTCATCATGGCAACACAGAATTTTAAAAGAAACCTCCTTTTAATTCTGTATAGAGAAGGAAAAAATCTGACACTTGTAGTTCATTTCCTCCTGCTGCTTAAGGGAGAAATAAAAAATGTCTGATGCTTGCAGCCTATTTCCTTCGTTTGGAGACCCCAGGCCTTCTTTCCTGATACCCTTTCACTGCCATCATCTTCAGATGAATAATGACATCAGCAAAGAGCAAGAACAAAACAGTGGTTATTTCATTCTTGCATGCATTCATTCACTCGTTTGTTTGTTTTTTCTCTGCCTGACTCAAATGCATGGTAGTAGCCCAGATATTGGATGGGAGCCAAGAACAGATGTTTGCAGGCTATTACCTTACACTCTTGTGTTGGATATAAAAAAGGTATACACAGTAAAGACCATAAGTTTCAATGGCATGACTTTAAATTGGGAGTCTAGAGGAAGGGTAGTTTCTCACCACTTTACATCCATGGGATTTGTTTCATTTTTATTTCTTACTTCTCGTGTGGCAGAGTGCACTTGAGATGTAAGAGTCATCAGTGGAGCACCCTGTGGTCATTATTGGGTTTATAAAGCCAGCATAGGGAGATCAGAGAGTTGTTTAAAACCTGAAACCATGTTGTGAGCCTGGAACCCAAGTTCAAATACTTGGATATAAAAGAAACTGAGAGCCCATGTGTTGAAGGAGGATAAAGTTACACATGCAGAGCAAGTAAACGAAACCTAGGAAACAGACAAAAAAGGAGGCTACAAAATCACACCAAACTCATGTCTGAGATCTCATAATTTTCCCACTTATACAGCTTGTGCTCACAGGTACACTTACAATTTGACCAAGTACAATCTATACTTAAAAGAGTTGTCCTAACCTGGTATTTTAGTCATGATGTTGGGTATAACTGTGGTTTCTAAACAAGAAACTTACTCCATAGTCACTTAGGGATTAAGTGGCTTAACTGGAATGAAACCATGATTGCAGGGCTCACTTTATAGTTTCTATCACCAGTTCATACAGCCAGTATAGAATGTCACTGGCCTTGAATAATCCCTTAACTTTCCAAGAGCCAAACACCTGGCTTTGGAGGAAGAGATTCTTATGATGTGCTGGAGTTTGGACCAGGCTCTGTTGTTTGAATCCTGACTCTGCCACTCACTATCTCTGTGACTCTAAGTGAGTTACAGAAACCTCTCTTTGCCTCATTTCCCTCATTAGTAAAATGAGGATAATCATATGACCTACCACTGGTTGTCAGAGGGATTAAATGTACCAAGAGGCGTAAATCATCAGAACAGTGTCTCCTAAATAAACATCAGTTTTTGCTATTGTTTTCTGTTGTGGGTTAAGTGCATTTCTTCCTATTTGAGCTTTTGTTGGACTGGAAGGCAGCTAATTCTTCCTGCAGACATGAAAGTCCTGACTCAGGTTTTTTCAGCCTTATTTGGAGGATCCTCACAACACTGGTGTCCTTTTCCTCTCAAGTTGGAGCTCATTCCAATCTTCTTTTTTTCTTTTTTTGATCGTGCTGGGTCTTTGTTGTGTGCATGCTTTCTCTAGTTGTGGTGTGCAGGCTTTTCATTGTGGTGGCTTCTCTTGCTGTGAAGCATAGGTTCTAGGCACATGTGCTTCAGCAGTTGCAGCATGTGGGCTCAGTAGTTGTGGCTCTCTGGCTCCAGGGTGCACCTTCTCTCTTGAGCTGTTGCTTTCTCCCTTCATCTTTTCCCCACTGATTCTCTCTGTCGTCCCTGTGGTCATGTCCTCTTCCCTGGCAATCCTACCCATGGCAGCCCTGTCTTTCAGATCTGGCTCAAGAGTTCTAACAATGAAGGGTTTTCTTTTACATTGGTGTATCAGTATCAGTATCAGTTCAGTCGCTCAGTTGTGTTGACTCTTTGTGACCCCATGAACCGCAGCACGACAGGCCTCCCTGTCCATCACCAACTCCTGGAGTCTACCCAAACCCATGTCCATCGAGTCGGTGATGCCATCCAACCATCTCATCCTCTGTTGTCCCCTTCTCCTCCTGCCCTCAATCTTTCCCAGCATCAGGGTCTTTTCAAATGAGTCAGCTCTTCGCATCAGGTGGCCAAAGTATTCGAGTTTCAGCTTCAACATCAGTCCTTCCAATGAACACCCAGGACTGATCCCCTTTAGGATGGACTGGCTGGATCTCCTTGCAATCCAAGGGACTCTCAAGAATCTTATTCAATGCCACAGTTCAAAAGCATCAATTCTTCAGTGCTCAGCTTTCTTCACAGTCCAACTCTCACATCCATACATGACCACAGTGGCTGACTTTATTTTTCTGGGCTCCAAAATCACTGCAGATGGTGACTGCAGCCATGAAATTAAAAGATGCTGACTCCTTGGAAAGAAAGTTATGACCAATCTAGACAGCATATTAAAAAGCAGAGACATTACATTGGTGTATGGGTACTAAATATGGAGGAGGGTATGGCAACCCACTCCAGTATTGTTGTGTGGAGAATCCCAATGGACAGAGGAGCCTGGTGGGCTACAGTCCATGGGGTCACAAAGAGTTGGACATGACTAAGCAACTAAGCACAGGATAGAGGCACTAAATACCTAATGCTTTTCAATGCTAGCTTCGTGGCAGGAGAGGACAGTTTAGTTCAGGATTAAAAGACTGGCCAATAGCTGTGATAATGATGCAGGTGATCAGAAAGAAGGAGAGAGGCAGCAGTTCAAGATGCTCCAGGATCCTTGTGCAAGACAAGTCACAGGTATCCTGTCTGCTCAACTAAAACCTGTAACCAATTAACCAAATTGCATGTCTAATAGATCACATATAACTATACACCAAAAGGAAATATTTCAAATGTCTTTTGCACACAGGACTCTGGCTCACAGAGTCCATCTTTTGGTGACAGGTTTTCTGAGGACAAAAAGAACTCAAGGGAATCCTAAATTTCACTCAGTGTTTTTATTGTTGATGTTGTAATTTTGAAATTATCATATGTGTGTCATAGAATAAAGCAAATAAGCAGGGAATTCCCTGGCAGTCCAGTAGTTAGGACTGTATGCTTTCACTGATGAGAGCCTGGTTTGATCCCATCCCTGGTTGGAGAACTAAAATCCCACAAGCTGCATGGTATGGCCAAAAAAAAAAAAAAGCAAATCAACAAAACTGTTGATGATACTAGGATCAAAGTTTTTCAGTGTCTGAGAAAAGACAAAATATAGTAACAAAGAAGGTAATGGAGAAAACCCTACAATATCTAATCTAAGTTGGAAATATCAATAAGAGCACAAGGTTATATATGATTTATACATAGTCTATATAAAATATAGCATGTGTTGCATACAATATAATCTGTGTGAAATTAAAAGACGCTTGCTCCTTGGGAGAAAATCTATGCCAAACCAAAACAGCATATGAAAAAGCAGACATCACTTTGATGCTTTTGAAATGTGGTGCTGGAGAAGATTCTTGAGAGTCCCTTGGACATCAAGGTGATCAAACCAGTCCATACTAAAGGAAATCATACCTGAATATTCACTGGAAGGGCTGATGCTGGAGCTCTAATACTTTGGCCGCCTGATATGAAGAGCCAGCTCATTGGAAAAGACCCTGATGCTGAGAAAAATTGAGGGCATGAGGAGAAGGGGACAACAGAGGATGGGATGGTTGGATGGCATCTCAGTGGACATGAGTTTTAGAAAACTCCAGGGGATACTGAAGGACAGGAAAGCCTGGCGTGCCACAGTCCTTGGGTTGCAAAGAATTGGACTAGACTGAAGGACTGAACAATGACAACAGCAGTTTATATTTATCTGTGTATAATCTGGAGAAGGCAATGGCACCCCACTCCAGTACTCTTGCCTAGAAAATCCCATGGATGGAGGAGCCTGGTAGGCTGCAGTCCATGGGGTCTCGAAGAGTTGGACATGACTGAGCGACTTCATTTTCACTTTTCACTCTCATGCATTGGAGAAGGAAATGGCAACCCACTCCAGTGTTCTTGCCTGGAGAATTCCAGGGATGGGGGAGCCTGGTGGGCTGCTGTCTATGGGGTCGCACAGAGTCAGACACGACTGAAGCGACTTAGCAGCAGTAGCAGTAGTGTATAATCTATAAGTCTATTATATATCTATGTCTATATACATATATATGTGTGTGTGGAGAGACAGGGAGAGAACAAAAATTTGAGAATATGCTCTATTCAACAAAAGAGTTTAGAAACCAATGTACTCCAGTAGCAATGAGCACAGCTACATTCAAGTACTATTTTCTAAAATACGATGTTCACTAAAAAGAAGCAAGGCTCCTTAGAGAAATGACAAGTTCTAGCTTTGAAGCAGGAGAAATTTAAAGTGAGGTTAAGATTTCTTATGCCATCATAATGGAAAGAAATTCTAAAGAGTAGTGGGGGTCTTGTTAAAAGGAAACAGCTCTCACTGGACAAGTTTGGGACAATATTAACCTCAAAAGAATAATGCTTGAATTATATCAATGTCTGAGTTTGTAATGACACTCAAAAAAAGATAAAAGAAAAAAAGAAAAAGGGGAAATAAAAGCTTATTTACTACAGTGGAGATTCTTAGGACACCAGCTTCTTATTATGAAAATTAGTAATTAGAAGGAAATATTTAGGCTTTACTCTGTGTTAGTCTGGGTAGGTGGATTATGCCACAACCTCAAAATCTTAGTGGCTTGAAACAAGAGTGTTTATTTTTCATTTTCACTCCTCGTCCGTCTTGGATTAGCAGCTGTTCTGATCCACATCTTCCTCACTTAGGGATACAAAATGACAGAGACTCAATGATTTAGAATGCTATTGTGGCAGTGGAAAGGAATGTGCTAGAAAATACACCATATGTCTACTCATATTTTCATGACCCAAGCAAGTTATATGGTCATGTCCAAATTTAGGAGGGTAGACAAGTTCAATCCCACAATGGCAGATTGTGTAGATTTTTTAGGAAATAACTTTCTTCTTCCCTTTTCCCCAGGAACACAGTAAACTTCACCCTACTGACTTTGTGACTTGCTCCAACTGACGCCACGTGGGCAGAAGTGACAGCACGCTGGCCTGGAGCAGTGGCTTTACAAGGCATCTCATCCTTTGTCTCTTTAGCACTCAGGGCATCCAAGAAGAGAAGAGCAGGCCCCCAGGAGCTGTTGCTTCTTTTTCAGACTCCTGGTTTGAGAGACACACTACACTGATCTGGAGCCTGGAGCAAAGCCCAGAAGAGCTACAGCTGAGCCACAGGCAAATCACAGATTCATAAGAGATGTTTGTTGTTGTGAGTCAATAAGATTTGGGCTTGTTTGTTGCTGAAGCAAAAGCTGACTAATCCACCCATCGTATACTCAGAAGGAAGATTAAAAGTGGAATACTGGTGGCTAGCCACATTGCCTTTTAAAGTGAAGTGAGTACTCCAGGTTGCCAACTAATGAATGTTGAAGGAATGATACTGCTAGACACCACTGTTTTGCCATCCTGAAATCATAAATTCCAGCAGTTATTATCAATGAATATGGAACCATTAGGTGAAAGTTTATTCGGAAATAGAATATTTGGATGAGGCTAAGTAGCATCTTATGGATTACTTCCTGCTTGCAGGGGGTTCACTGTAGCTTTGGAGAGAACTGGTGGAATCAAACGCTATGTCACTGATAGTGGACGGCTTGACATTGTGTGCTCCTGGTGTGATGCAGTTGGAAGCAATAGCACTGCCTTTGAAATATCCTTGCCTGAAATGTTTCATCTGTATTTAATCAAGACTTTAGTTTAGTTTCAATATACAGGGAATACAGGAGACATAGGAGCATGTTAAGTAATGTTGCAGGAGACAGTGCATCAGGAGTGTGGTAATTTTATAAGGTGATTGTTCTAACTTCTTCAAAATGCCCATGTCACAGGGATTAAAAAAAACCAGTATGTTTGTGTGGCTGTTCTGGCTTAAAAATGACAAAAGATATAAGACAAATGTAGTGCATAACCTTGATTGGATTCTAGTTTCAAAAACCTCACTAGTTTCAAGAAAAGAAAAAAAACTATAAAAGTTTCAAAAGTTTTTCTAGTTTAAAAAAAAACTATAAAAGCATCTGTTGGTGAGTTTGGGAAATTTGACCATATGGCCTGATAGTTGCATGATAACAGGGTATTTTTTTTTTTTATATAATATTCCTAGGTGATGATAAAAGTATTGAAGCTCTGTTGAAGACATTTTTCTTATAGGAAATGTATGCTGAAGTATTTAATGGCTAAATATCAAACCCAGTTTCAAGTAGCTTGACAATAAATTTATACAGACAAACAAACACCAACATAATGCTTATAATTCAAGCAAATTGTTAACATTTCTTGAATCTGAGTGGTGTATACAAGTGTTCATGATATTAATCTTTCAAATTTATATTGGAAACATTCTGTATAAAATATTTCATATAAAAAACCTGGGTGGTGGAATTTGAATCTGTGCTCAAAATGTCATTCCAATCTAGAATTCTGGCAGGATAAATGTGACATCAATTTTTCTTTTTATTTTAATTAATTTTTATTGGTGTATAGTTGATTTATAATGTATAGGTTTCAGGTGTACAGAAAAGTGAATCCAGTCTGTTTTAGATTCTGATATAGGTCATTACAGAGTACTGAGTAGAGTTCCCTGTGCTATATAGTACATTCTTATTAATTATCTATTATATATATAGTAGTGTGTATATGTCAATCAATTTTGTTTTCTTTTACTTGCTTCTGAGCCATTTTATTTCAGGCATCCTTATCCTGAATGGTTGCTCCTGACCTTCCGCATCCTCCATTTTTTGTTTTTTTCCATTGTGCAAAGAGCGAGCTATCAATTGATTTAGGGAAGGAGATCAATAATTACACTTTACTTGAATTATGATCCACCTGGAGAAACCATATTTTACTGGGTAACTAGTGCTTCTGTTTGGAATAAACATTGCGTATACAAAATGCATGAACTTCGTGTACATCTTCCGCCTCATAAGATGAGGCATTTCTCTTCTTCTTTATGGCTAAATGTCTCCTTAGCTCCAGAGCACATCCTTTGCCAGTGCCTTCAGAATCCTGATCTGATCTGTTTATTCTGACTCTTACATGAAACTTCTTTTGACACTTGGCCTTCAGCCTAACACACACACACACACACACACACACACACACACACATCTGTCACCTCCATATAAAGCATATTTTTCTGCTATCTACTAAGCCTCCCGAGATGTATTGATCTATTTCTGTTCTTCCCTTGACTGCAAAATTTCTAACTATCGTCTGTCCAAGCTATTGCCATTTCTAGCTATTTATTCATTGAGTGAAGTCGCTCAGTCGTGTCCGACTCTTTGCGACCCCATGGACAGTAGTCTACCAGGCTCTGCGGTCCATGGGATTTTCCAGGCAAGAATACTGGAGTGGGCTGCCATTTCCTTCTCCAAGGGATCTTCCCAACCCAGGATCGAACCCGGGTCTGCTGCATTGCAGACAGACGCTTTACCATCTGAGCCAAAGAAGCAACTCTTGCTGAAGTCACACACAAAAAGCAACTTGAGAGTGGAACCCAATTTTTCAATTGTCTGTACTCTGTATTTGTACTCAATTGTCTGTATTTCTCTCTATATAATTTCTTAAAAAAAAAAAATAATACCTCTTCCATCTAAAGTTTTTTTTTTTTTTTCCTGCAGTGTCAAAGGGATGTAACAACAGTTTCAGAAGCACACCTAGTGCCAAGTGGCTCCGAAAGACCTGAGGTACACAGGCCTTTTGTAAGCAGGATTGGTCACTTCACTGGACTCTTTCCTATCAAATCCAAGGCCACAGGGGTTCTATGAACTCAGGCCACTGTCTTCTTCCAGGCTCACTTTTCCTCTCTCCACTTGAAACCATTTGGGCTCATATGTGTTTTTCCTTTATGGCCTTTCTGTTGCCTCAAACCTGGGCTCCTTCTCAGTGTAGTTCTTCATACTGACTGTCTGAAATGTTTTCTTAGCTTTGATTTGAGTTTATCTTGCTATCCTGTCTTTTGGGTCTCTCTGTTTCAGATTCATGCATAACATCCTGAAATCCACAGTTTTACCCTGCCATTGCATTTAGGTTCCCAGAATATCATGTGGGGCCGAGTATAATGGACACCCACCTTTTTGACTCAAAAGACATGAATTAGAACAAACTCTGGGAGATAGCAAAGGACAGAGGAGCCTGGTGTGCTGCAATCCATGGGGTCACAAACTTAGTTGGACACGACTTAGCAACTGAACAACAACAACCTTTCTATAAAAGGGGATCTTGCACAACAGCAGTTTTGCCTAATAAATGTCATTCTTTGGGCTACTGGGTCTGGTTGGTGGCTTTGTAGCCAATTCAAAGGTCAAGGATAGAGTTGCTTATCTTGTGCCTACAGATCTGACTTCTACAATCCTAGGAAGAAGATATGGCTGCCAATTCAGCTTTGAATATCAATAAAGATACAGGCACTGACATTTTGATGAGTGGCATTTCTGTTATCCTACCTGAAAGAGGAGACTGAAAAGTGTTATACCATGGCACAAGAAACTGGAGAGCAAACTGTGCAGGATCCCTGGCTGTCTCACTGGACTTCATGAAGGCACTTTCCCAGTCATACAAGGTCTACAACCATTCTCGGGATGGACTGGAAGAGAATGATGAGGTGTGTAGTATGATAGTGAGTTAGGTCTACTTTTCTAAGATTTGGTATGAAGTTGTACCCTCTTCTAGGGAGATATGAATAAACAATCTCAGGAGCCATGCAGGTCAAGTAGGCTAATGTGAACTGGTGAAGATCATTTTTGTCCTACTGCTGCTGCAGCCGCTGCTAAGTCGCTTCAGTCGTGTCCGACTCTGTGTGACCCCAGAGATGGCAGCCCACCGGGTTCCCTCATCCCTGGGATTCTCCAGGCAAGAACACTGGAGTGGGTTGCCATTTCCTTCTCCAATGCATGAAAGTGAAAAGTGAAAGTGAAGTCGCTCAGTCGTGTCCAACTCTTAGTGACCCCATGGACTGCAGCCCACCAGGCTCCTCCATCCATGGGATTTTCCAGGCAAGAGTACTGGAGTGGGGTGCCATTGCCTTCTCCGTTTGTTCTACTAACCTGGACATATAATAATGCTCAAGGCCACACCTCCCAGACAGCTTCACCTGGTACCCTAGCAGGGATGAGTCCAGAGAAAGGGAATAGAGAGTCAATGAAAGTCGTGGGGGTTGGGGTAGAGAAGGAAATTCCTTAATACTTAATACTCATCAGACAGTAGCTTCATCCCTAGAGTCTGTGTTCCTGGAGATCTGGTAGCTCCATAAAGTACATCCCAGATAAGAAACGTTCTGTTCTTAAGAAGGAATGAGATAAATGGTCAGGTTCAGGCCTACTCATCCTTCCTTTCAACGTTCTTAAGACCATGGCTTTGGATACTAGTTTGTAACTATAGATCCCATGTAAAGTGGGATTTCAAGCCATTGGAAATACTTTCTATATCCATCCTGTTCGTTGGGGTCAGCCACCTACTGAGCCCATTTGCACACTACAGGGTCCATCCCTCTGAGATCATACATGTAGCACTCCATGTGGATGAACTTTCATCTATCATATGACTTCTTTTTGAACTTCGACATCCTGGCTAAAACCCTATGCCAAGTTCATCTCCTAGCACTCCATGCTCTGGAGCTTCACCAGATTCACTGTTATCAGTATTATCTATTGTCACAGTCAGCCGCCCTTCTTGTTTTATAGGTATCTGGGTATTAACAAGTCATATTATTACTCAAGGGAGAGGTCTTCTCACAACAGGATGTAGACTTACCCTCACTTTAGATTGTGGCTGTACCTTTGATTATGTGCAGTGTTTACTCTTGGAACCAGAAGAAGGGCTTTCCTGGGATTATATAGATAAGAATGTTTAATCTTAAAACAGATTTGTGTGCCTCAACTAATCCTGCTGGGATTGCTGAGCTCCTCATGAAGAAGAAGGATGGAAGTTCAAACCATGATAGTATTGCTCTAGCCTTATATGATGACAATATGTGCCCACTGTCCATTTTCACCCATTGGGCTTTTATAGCTGTGAGGCTGGAGTATTCATGAAGTTCAGTCTTGTGGAGGAAAACAGCCAATTAAAAGCGGGATAATGGCATAGGTAAAGCCTTCCAGACACTCTTAGGGACACAGAAATATTAAGTAATGTGTTTCTTTTCAGGACGGAACTTCAGTATCTTAGCAGCTAATAAGTGTGACTCTTCATAATCCAGTAGATTGAGTGACTGCTATCCAGAAGATCTATCAAAAACTCCTCACACTGAACCTCACTTACCCAGGCCTTGGTCTGTTTGGGGCTGGGCCAACTAGCACAGCACACATTCTGTGAGAGCTTAGAGGCCTCACTTCTGGGTGTTATATTCTCCAAACAGGTTTATCTCTATAATGTAAGATGATATATCTTCTATATTTAATGGTAAGCCCCCAAGACTAAGGAGTATAACTCCTTTGGGAGTTCAAAGGCACTCCTAGAAGATCAAATCCCTTTAATTACTTCATTGTCCATTCTCCAATTTCCTTAAGAAAGGTCAGGTTTACCTGAAACTTGGCTGAAGCTTCTGTCCATGCTCAGTCATGTCAACTCTTTGTGACCCCATGGACTGTAGCCCACCAGGCTCCTCTGTCCATGAAATTCTTCAGGCAACAATACTGGAGTGGGTTGCCATTTATTCCTCCAGGAAAACTTGGCTACACACCAGCTTTTTTTTATTTTTCTTTTTCAGGATATCTTCCTTCTCAGATCTTAGCTTAACTCAGTACATCATGTCCTCTCTAATTCTTAAAGACAGATATCACACTAGTAAAGTGGCTAAATTTACATTTATCTCTTTCAAGATAATGCCACTGCGAGACCGCTACCCTCAAACTTACTTGTTCATCTGGTTTTCCCAGGGTCATCTACTCAGGATGGGAAAATAACTGCTTACTTTTAAATTGGCATAGAGGCTCTTACCTTGAGGGGTCTGCATTCATAACCCTGAGGCATGATCACTATAGTGGCCAAGAAAAGCTCAGTTCCTCCCAGATGTGATATTATTTTTTTAATAGGGATTTTAATTCCAGATAATGTACATATATGTGGCCCAAATGTCAAGATCCATAGTGCTATGACAATCCAAGTGCTAGTACTCAATGCCTAGCAGCATAACTCAGCTTATATAATAATATAACCTCATTGCATTCATTAGATTCATTGAATTCATTACAGTTGATAGAATTCACTCAAAAGCAATGTTAAAATATGCCTAGGTCATGGACTTCCCTGGTGGTCCAGTGGCTTAGACTCTGTGCTCCCAAAGCAGGGGGCCGGGATTCAATCCCTGGTCAGGGTACTAGATGCCACGTGCTGTAACTAAGAATTCATGTGCCACAACTAAAAAAAGATCCCACATGCTGCAAATAAGACCCGGTGCAGCCAAATAAATTAAAAAAATATGTATCTAGTTTAGCACTCTCTAAAAGAACCATAATTGCCTCCAAGAAATTTCTGAAGAATGGAGAGGTCACTATAACAGTTTAGCTACTTAAATTTTTAAAAATGACTATATGACAAAAAATGGCTATATGCAAATACTATAGCAGTTCAGCTACTTAAAATGTGTTTGAGCACACAGATGCTCAACGAACATATTTTGAATGAGTGCATAGATAAATGAATAAATAAGAGCTGATTTGTAGGTCTTCTGCTTCTTCCAGGTGTCAGCCTGGTGACCACCCCCTCCCAATGCTAATTTCCTATCCTTCATGTGGTCTGTCAGATCTTCTTGTACCTTGTATCTGAGCTGATACTGTGTTAGACATCATTGCATGAAAGCTCCACTACTGGTGTTGGGAGTGGTCCTAGGGGAACCAAGATATTACTACTTTATTTGCTACCAGCCCTGGAGCTGAGAGATTATCTAGATTCCATAGTAGACCTGCCCATGCCTGCTCCAAGAGCCTCAGTGGGGTACTAATGTGACTGTGCTTCTACTAATATCTCTTCCAGTCACTTCCACTGCCCTGCTTCTCTGGCAGGATTTATCTGCTCATTCACCTCTCTACTTGGCAGTCTGGTTAAAACTGCAACCTGAACCTCACCCAAGGCTATAGGAATTTATTGGCCCACCTGGCAGACGGTTAGACAGGAATGGTCTGAGTAATGGTTTTCAAAATTTATTGTACATCAGAGTCACCCTGGAGAGCTTGTTCAGACACAGCCTGCTCATGTCACCCCTCAGAGTTTCAGGTTTATTTGATCTGGCTTGAGGCCCAAGAATTTGCATTTCTAACAAGTTTCCAGGTGATGTAGATGTTGCCAGGCCAGGGGCCACACTTGGAGACTCACTACTCCAGGTGTGAATTCCTTGAAATCAGGAAACAAAGGAAGACCTTTTCGCTTTCATTTCCCTCTACCTAAAATATCTTTGGCTGATTTCTCAAATGGGTAGAAAAACTATTCAGATTTGACTGAAAAAGGAAAGAGAAAACTCAATAGTGCCTTTTCTTTCCAGGGGCTTAGCACCCAGGTGACAGCAAGGGCCGCTCCAGTTTCTAAGTGAAAGTGGCCAGGGACACTTTTCCTTGTTACCTTTTAAATCTTCTTCTTATCATGTTAATACATGAAGAAATTTACTTGCTGTATCTTTCTACCCTAAGAAGACTAACAGTCATCCCTGCAACTTTGACTCAAGGACTAGTTTGTTGTGGAAATAGATTGCAATGAGGTAAGGCTTGTGTGAATTTTTCTTGAAAAAGCTCAGGCAGAACCACTTGCTCATCGAAAAACTAGAAAGAAACAATGGTTGTGGGTTTCTGCGGTGGGAAACGCGGTGGTATTGACAATATTCCAGAAAAAGAAAATCTGTGGGTAGTTTGATTCTAAACCTCCAGTTGACTGAGGGAACAGAAGTTAGCTTTTATTTCACCACAACTGAGATTTTAACAAAAGGAAATGCATTTGGCTGTGGCAGGAATTAGAATGTATTGTGCAGGAGGTTGACCCAGACTGAGTCTAAAAGGGATTCTGATTTTCTGGGTGTGTTGGTCTGCAGGTGTCTTATTGATGTGAGTTTATTTTTAGAGGCTTTTGATTTCTGGCCAAAGGAGGGAGAAACTTTAAGGCTGGGGATCTGTTTCTAAGAAAAAGACGAGAACAATGGCATGACAAAATGCCTATGATGTAATATTAGGTTAAAAACATCAGAATATGAAACTGCATTATGTATTATTCCTGAGGTTAAAAAAGTACCTAGGAGATAAACTCTTCACAGATTCAGAAGGGCAAGAGTATATAGCCTTTAAACTTTTTTTTTCTATTGCACATTTTAATTTCTATTTCTTGTAGTATTACATGACAGAATATTTGTTTCCGTTCACTTAAGATTGAACCCCCTTTCCCCTGCATTCACAGCTAGATTCTTTGAGTTTGAGGAATAAATTAGATTCATGTGACAACTATTCTTTAAAATAGGTTGAGACATCTCTTATAGCCTTATTAAATATATAATAAACATTTCTAAGTGTCCCATCAGATGAAAGTTGTTAATTGTGTTATTCAGCACTTCTATATTTTTGCTGAATTGTTTTGGTTGCTTGAATCATAATTTATTGAAAAAAACATGTGCTATAATCTCCCACCATCATGGTGATTTTTGTTTATTTCTGCAGGTCTTTTGACTTTTGTTTATGTCTACTGAGTCTACCTATTTAATAATACATCTACATGTTTAGAATTGTTATGTTGCTTTAGTTACTTTAATTTTTAATCATTGTATAGAAACTCTGTTTAATGATGTTATTTGTCTTAAAGTCTTCTTTGACTGATTTTAATTTATCTATACTGGCTGTCTCTTAGCATTTGACGTATCACTTCTCATTCTTTTCAACTTTTCATTATTTTCATGCTGTACGTGTGTCTTTTGTAAGAAGCACAGAAGTTGGATTGTGTTGTAATCCAACCTGATATTCTCTTTTAACTGACAAGTTTGATTTACATGTGTTGAGATAATTGATATATTTGGATTTGGTACAATTAATTTTATTTTCATATTATACTTCTTTTATGTTTGCTTTCTCCTTTTTAAACATCTTTTTTTAGGATGAATATTTATATATTTCCCTTCATTTTTTAAAAAAAGTATTTTTAATTGAAAGATAATTGCTTTGCAGTATTGCATTGTTCTCTTGCTTCTTGTTTCATAAGTCCTATGTCATTAAGTCTGTGAGGACAAGGCATTTTCTTAGAGTCCAGGTAAATTGCTACCAGATGTTTTCTCACTCCTTTTAAAAAATGGAGGTGAAATTCATGTAACATAAAATTAACCAGTTTAAAGTGAACAATTCTGCAGCTTCTACAATGTTCATAATGAGTATGCAAGCACAAGTCTATCTAGTTCCAAAATATAACAAGGTCTCTTTTGCTTTGCTCTGCAAGATGTTTTATTAGACCTCAGGCCAGGTTGTTTTACTTTTCTTGTAAGAAAGAGTTCTTTCTATATACCTCCTGTGCTGTGCTGTGCTTACTTTCTCTGTCGTGTCCAAATCTTTGCGGATTCCATGGACTGCAGCCTGCCGAGCTCCTCTGTCCATGGGATTCTCCCTGAAAGAAAACTGGAGTGGGTTACCATGCCCTCCTCCAGAGGATCTTTCTGACGCAGGGATCGAACCCACATCTCCTGCATTTCTGGTGGATTCTTTACCTCTGAGCCACCAAGTAAGCCTCTATGCACCTTCAGTTCAGTTCAGTTCAGTCGCTCAGTCGTGTCCGACTCTTTGTGACCCCATGAACTGCAGCACTCCAGGCCTCCCTGTTCATCACCAACTCCCGGAGTTTACCCAAACTCAGGGCCATTGAGTCCGTGATGCCATCCAACCATCTCATCCTCTGTCGTCCCTTCCTCCTCCTGCCCCCAATCCCTCCTAGCATCAGGGTCTTTTCAAATGAGTCGACTCTTCGAATCAGGTGGCCAAAGTATTGGATTTTCAGCTTCAACATCAGTCCTTCCAGTGAACAACCAGGACTGATCTCCTTTAGAATGGACTGGTTGGATCTCCTTGCAGTCCAAGGGACTCTCAAGAGTCTTCTCCAACACCACAGTTCAAAAGTTCAATTTCACCATAGTTCAATTTTTCAGCACTCAGCTTTCTTTATAGTCCAACTCTCACATGCATACATGACTACTGGAAAAACCATAGCCTTGACTAGAGGGACCTTTGTTGACAAAGTAATGTCTCTGCTTTTTAATACGCTGTCTAGATTGGTCATAACTTTCCTTCCAAGGAGCAAGTGTCTTTTAATTTCATGGCTGCAATCACCATCTGCAGTGATTTTGGAGCCCCCCAAAATAGTCAGCCACTGTTTCCACTGTTTCCCCATCTATTTCCCATGAAGGTATGGGACCAGATGCCATGATCTTAGTTTTCTGAATATTGAACTTTAAGCCAAGTTTTTCACTCTGGTCTCTCACTTTCATCAAGAGGCTCTTTAGTTCTTCTTCACTTTCTGCCATAAGGGTGGTGTCATCTGCATATATGAGGTTATTGATATACACCATCAACACCTTCCAAAGCATACATGGACTGCCCTCAGCCTCATTCTCTGTCCACTCTGCTATTAGAATGATCATTAGATCTGATTAGACAGATGATCTGTTAGACTGATGATCAGTCTAATAGCAGAGTGGAAGGGACCGAGGCTGCAGGCATTCCACATCTGCTTTGGAAGGTGCTGAAGGTATATAGAGGCTTACCTGGTGGCTCAGAGGTAAGAATCCACCAGCAATGCAGGAGACGTGGGTTCGATCCCTGTGTCAGAAAGATCCTCTGGAGGAGGGCATAGTCACCCACAACAGTTTTCTTGTAGGGAGAATCCCATGGACAGAGGAGCCTGGCAGGCTGCAGTCCATTGTGTGGCTTCTAATTGATCAGGCTTCCCTTGTGGCTCAGCTGGTAGAGAATCCGCCTGCAATGTGGGATACCTGGGTTCAATCCCTGGGCTGGGAAGATCCCCTGGAGAAGGGAAAGGCTACCCACTCCAGTATTCTGGCCTTCCATGGATTGTACAGTCCATGGAGTAGCAAAGAGTCAGACATGACTGAGCGACTTTCACTTTCACTTCTAATTGATCTGAATCTTGTCCTACTGTTTATTTTATTCATTTATTATTTTTTTTAATTCAGATATAGTTGACATATAACGTTATATTAGTTGCAGGTGTACTGACTATTTATTTTAGATGCTGAACGCTGGATTACAAGGAAACCCCAATCCCTAGTAAGGATTGTTTGCTAGGGCTCTACCTGACTCTACCCACCTACACAGCGGGTTATAGTGAGAATGTAAAATTCCCTGGACCACTAATGGAATGGAATATTGCCACAGCACCCCTACCCTCACCCAAAATTTTCCTTGATGTTTTCTAGATGTTGTAATTCCTGAATGTATGTTGAAAGAAGGAGGATGAGAACAGATAACACTTTGGCCACTAAAATATCAATATGCATGCAGAGAAGGGTTTGATCTCAGTTTTCTACTTGGCACAGACTCAATTTCTCTAATCCAGAGGGGCAACATTGCAGAAGGGACAAAGTGTCTCCACACTTTTTGGTTTTAGGTGGACAGGTTTTGTGTAGCAAGGTATATTAAGGCTACTGATTGCACTTACCAAGCAATTACCATCAGCTTTTCACATTAGGCTAATAGGTTGACTGATGGTGGTGTAAGATTTTTCTTTTTTCTTTGTAAATCTTCACATCTATCTTTGTCTTCATAGATAATTCGCTGGAAAGTCAGGAACATCTGCTTTGGAAAATCTTCACTGTTTTTTTTTTTTTTTAATGACATTTTGGGGTTCATAGGCCCTCATATACAAAGGGCAGAGGAAGAACATCTGAGAAAACATAGAATTTGAGTCTTTTGTGCATAAATGGCACCTCCCAATCTGGTGACACTTCAGATTCTGGTTCTCAGAGTTCTCATCGAATAAGATATTATAAAAGGACTCCTGAAGCAAGTTTTATGTGGAAGTAGGGCCATGGTCTCGGAGAAGACAATGGCACCCCACTCCAGTACTCTTGCCTGGAAAATCTTATGGACGGAGGAGCCTGGTGGGCTGCAGTCCATGGGGTCGCTAAGAGTCGGACACGACTGAGTGACTCCACTTTCACTTTTCACTTTCATGCATTGGAGAAGGAGATGGCAACCCACTCTAGTGTTCTTGCCTGGAGAATCCCAGGGACAGGGAAGCCTGGTGGGCTGCCATCTCTGGGGTTGCACAGAGTCAGACATGACTGAAGTGACTTAGCAGCAGCAGCAGCAGCAGGGCCATGGTCTTGGTCTCAACCATACTCAGGGATCAGGGAAGAGGCTGAAGGGAAACCCCCTCACTGCCTCAGCCTTGTCCTGTGAGCTGGTTACAGACAACTCTCTCCCATGGCTTTACAAAGACACCTGCCCTCGAGACACCTCGAGGTCCTGAAATTCTGTCTCCTTCATACCTTCTCTAATATGATTTCCTTCCTTGTTCTTCATGGGAGAATTTAGAGCAGCAGATTTGAATGACTTTCCTGGGTCTGCTTTGAGGCAATTTGGTATAGCATTGACTTTGATAAAACATAACAAAACAAAAAGTTGGTAAAACATAACTCACATGACCTGAGTTTAATGTCTGGCTCCATCATTTAGAAGCTCAATCATTTTCTTTACTTCATTTGTTTTTCATTGATGTGATCACTACTTGACACATATTTTTATTTGTTTGTCCCACTAGTGCATAAACCCAATGTGGGCATGGAATTTTTCTTTGAACTGTATCTCTACTGCTTCGTATACAGGCTAGCACATTGTCATTAATATTTATTGCATTAGGCTTGTTCCCTTTTTTTTTTCTTTTGCAATCCTAAGTAACTCTGAAATGAGCATCTTCAAGTTTTCATCATATGTAACTCTGATGTGGAATCTTTTTTTGAATTATTTCGCAAGATACATCACAAGTGCAATTGTTAAGTCAAAGTCATAACTATTTTTTGACTCAATATGTATTAACAAATTGCTTTCTAAGATGTCCTGCAAGTTTATCAGAGTTTCCATAAATAAATGTTACTAATTTAATAGGCATAGAATGGTAGAAATTAATTAAATTTAATTTATTTGATGAAGTTTCTATACTTCCTATAATGTACCCTAGTCTATCATAGGAGAAGAATCGTGTCACTTCCTTTTTTCTATGCTTAATTAAGAAGCACTAGGTATCATTAAGCTTCCCTGGTGGCTCTGAGAGTAAAATCATCTGCTTGCAATGCTGGAGACCTGGGTTCAATCCGTGGGTCGGGAAGATCCCCTGAAGAAGGAAACAGCAACCCACTCCAGTACTCTTGCCTGGAAAATTCCATGGATGGAGGAACCTCATAGGCTACCATCCATGGGGTCACAAAGAGTCGGACACGACTGAGTGACTTTGCTTTTGCTAGGTATCTTGAGTATGTTGAGAAGATATTTGGCTGTTAAAGAAAAACTGTGGCATCTGGTTAAAAGGGAAAAATAAAGCAAACAGGGACTTATTTATGACATTTTCTCATTTTTTTCTGTTATCTTTCATGTATCTCATTTTTTTTTCTTGAAGCCTGGGTGAGATTACAATCACTCAAGTGTGAATATGAAGAAATTTTGATGATTTTTTCTTTTCACCCTTTGTTTTGCCAAAAGTTTTCACTTTTGTCTCAGGTTCAAAGGATTTATTAACAAAATAAGCCACTTGTTATATAAAAATAAATAATATAGATATTTATTAGAGAATTATCTGCTTACTTTCAACATATTAACATTAAAAGAAAAGAAAAATAGAAAGAGCAGAGAATACATCACCAAATTGGGTTTTGACCAACATCCAGGCTTAATCAGTGCTGGGATGTCCCCGAGTCACAGCACACCTGGAACCCCAGTTGGTAAAGGGTCTCAGGCAGCAAGTCTGCTCCGTGGGTGAGACTTCAAAGATTGCAGTTCAGGGTTCCTGTTTATAATCCCAGGACAGAAGCAAACTGATACCATCATCAATCTGTGACCAAATTGCAAGCCTGGTTTCATGTTAATACTGTTTGTTTTGTCTTATAAAACTTGGAATGTTGCTAAGTGTGGGGCTTGGCTGACCAGGCCCCCTTCAGGGCCTCAACAATCTCAAGATTCCTCTCCCATCTTATTTAAGGTGTTGCAAGTCTTGCACTCTCAGCAGGCGGGTTAGAAGCAAGGTCAGAGACCTGCTCTGCTTTATCTCTGAAGCCTAAAAAAGACTATTCATTTAATTTCTGTAACACCCTCAAATCCTGCCTCTCTTCAGGTCACTAACCAGTTCTAGAGCATTTAACATTTTCTGGAAAGAAAAGGATTAAGGAGGTTTCTAGGGAAGATACAAAAACTAACTGACTGAGGCTCAGACATTTGGAAGTAGAGCAGTTGTGTGTGCTGGTGTGTCTGCGTGTGTGGGTGGGGTGGGGATGCTGGTAGGAAGCTAGGTTGAAGGGACCCTCTGGCAGCTTTGTGTGACACAGGAGAATAAGTAAACACAGTGTTATATTCCATCCTTTGTATCCACTCTTTCCCCTCTCTGCTCCATTTCCTGCGTTCATTTCTTCAATCTCATGTTCACCTTGATGTGGGAGTGTTGGGGGAGGGTTAGGAAATAATCTTGTCAAAAGATAGGTGTGTGTTTACAAGCCCATTTATCCATGAAAATACCTTATGATATTAAAGAAAATCTTTTGAAAAATTTTTTTAAAGGGAGGTAATTTATGTGGCTAGTTTACTCATTTTCAAGAGGTGTGATTAGCATCTTTATCTGTGTACATTTTTTTGTAGAAAGATAATACTGCCTATTAGAAATGGTCAGGATACAACTGGAGAGTGTGGTCCACTTTGCTATTGGTTGGCACAGACTATATTAAAGCAACAATGATCCCATGAGAAAGAAGTTTTTTTTTTTTTTTTTTGCATTCAATTGAAAGGCACAGAGACTTGAATAAACAAAAAATGAAACAACATTGACTTAAACAGACATTTAATCCAAAGCTTTATTTTTATGTCTGCTAGTGAACCACCCAGGGCTGGTGTAGCAGCTTTGCAAAGCCATATGGGACTTAAGGCATGTCTTTTTTTTTCTACTTAGTCACACATAGAGTGTGCTTGTCACCTTATGGCCACAAAATGGCTCTTTCAATTCCGTGTTAGTGTCCTATTTGAAGCAGTAGAAGTGGATGGGGAAAGGCATGAGTGTGCCTCCCCTCCCACTTGTTCACAAGCTCTGCTGTGAGGTCCTCCCCACAGCTTTTGCTTCGTAAATATTGTGTCATATGGCTCTCCTTATGCATTGTGGAGGCTGGGGAAGGTGGGAGCTGTGGCGTGTTTTTCTTTCTCTTTGCTTGCTTGTAAACTGGGCACAACTGAGAGCACATGGGATGCTTTTAGAAAACGGAGTGAAGATTTAACACTGAGTAACATTCCGTAACAGGCTCCCAGGTGGCGCTAGTGGCAAAGAATCCACCTGTCAATGCAGGAGATGCAGGTTTGATCCCTGGTTTGGGAAGGTCCCCTGGAGGAGGGCATGGCAACCCACTCCAATATTCTTGCCAGGAAAACTCCATAGACAGTGGAACCTGGTGGGCTACAATCCATAGGTCACAAAGAGTCGGACACAACTGAAGTGACTAACACACATACAAATACAACATTCAGTAACATTGAGCTGCCCTAGAACCTGAACACTTGGCCTTCAGAAGTATGAGTTTGTCAGCCATGTGATCTTCATCATCACTGGGATTTAAGTGAGAGATAATCATGGGTTTGTGGGTTTGTAATTCATGGGTACAGATGTGAGAGTTGGACCATAAAGAAGGTGGAGAGCTGAAGAATTGATGTTTTTGAACTGTGGTGCTGGAGAAGACTCTTAAGAGTCCCTTGGACAGCAAGGAGAGCAAGCCAGTCAATCCAAAAGGAAATCAATCCTGAATATTCATTGTAAGACTGACGCTGAAGCTGAAGTTCCAATATTTTGGCCACCTGATGCAAAGAGCCAGCTCCTTGGAAAAGACCCTGATGCAGGGAAAGATTGAAGGCAGAAGGAGAGAGGGTGACAGAGGACAGATGGTTGAATGGCATCACTGATTCAATGGACATGAACTCACACCATTTGGGAGATGGTGACAGACAGGGAAGCCTGGCGTGTTGCAGTCCTTGGAGTCACAAAGAGTTGGACATGACTTGGTGACTCAATAACAACAACAACAACAATCATGAATTTAGAATAAACATCAAAAATAAAAAGGCAGGACCTCCCTGGTGGTCCAGTGGCTAAGAATCCAGCTTGTAATGCAGGGGATGCCAGTTTGATTCTTGGTCATGGAACGAAGATCCCATATGCCACGAGTGACTAAGCCCATGCACCACAACTAGAAAGCCCATGCACTGCAATGAGAAGATCCTTTGTGACTCAATAAAGATGTTGTGTGCCACAGCTAAGACCTGAGGCAGCCAAAAGAAAAGAAAGCAATGGGAGTTCAGGTGATGAAAATATTTTGGTTATAAGTAGTGGTGACACATAAAATTGTGAGTGTATTTAATGCTGTTGAATTATAGACTTAGAAATGGTTAAAATGATAAATATTATGTCATACACATTTTATCACAGTAAAAATATGCAACAAGAGGGATGGCCATTAGACTGGGGGAGAGTTCTAAACTTCTCTGGGTGGAACAGAAGTGGAGGACCTAAAATGTAATATTAAATAAGATGGTTCTTTGAGGAGGGTTGACCATGATAGCAGTGAGGAAATAGTCTAAGAAAGAGTAAACAATGATTTCCTCTGCCCGTCTACTATTTCTTCTTGTTCCTCTTTCAGAGGGCTGTCTAGCAGGCATCGCCTTCTTCCACGTTTGCTGCAGCCTGCAGGCTCACCCTTCCGGCTCTGAGGAGTCATTTGCCAACTGTGTCAAGCAGTGTCTTCCCACTCACATCTGGAGGAAACCTGGCACACGATCAGTATTGACAGGAAAAGCAGAGGCTTTTGGAGTTGGAATTGGCTAAGTGTTAAGTTTCTCAAGACTGTTTTTCATCTAAATTACAAATTATCGCCCAGTTTCAACTTCAGGGCACACTGCTTTCTTACATATACCCCTTTCTTTTTATTTCTTTTTTTTAAAATATAAATGTATTTATTTTAATTGGAGGCTAATTACCATACCTTTCTTTTTATTTCTATTGGAGTATAATTGCTGTACAATCTTATGTTAATTTCTTCTGTACAATGAAGTGAATCAGCTATATGCATACACATATCCCCTCCTTCTTGGGCCTCTCTCCCACCCCTCTAGGTCATCACAGAGCACCAGGCTGAGCTCCCTGTGTCATACAGCAACTTCCCACCAGCGCTGTATTTTATACATGGCAATAGCACCTCCTGGGAAGCCCCAAATATGTATATGTCAATCCTATCCTCCCAATCGGGCCCATTCTCCCCTTCCCCCTTGTGACCACATGTCTGTTCTCTATTTCTGAGTCTATATTCCTGCCCTGGAAATCCATTCATTTGTACCATGTTTCTAGATTCACATATACAGTATTTTTCTGTTTCTGACTTCCTCTTTCTTGAGAGTTTCTCTCTCTAAACACTTGGTGTGGTTTCTGAATGTAGGATATAACTTCTCTAGATGTGATTTCCCATTTGCTTCAAAATAAAAGCCTGAGACCAGACAGCAGCTTAACAGTTGGGCTACCAAGCATCCTGTTTTGTCTGGTTTGTGATTTTTGCTCCGGTATAATTATTAGTAACACCTTTTTTACTCTTACATGGGTTCCTGTCTGGACAATAAATTATATGGTCCTTCTACCTGTAAGGCTCTGCATGATCTATCTCACTCTCAACATACATCTTTGACCTCACCTTGATTTACCTCCCTGCTTCTTGCTCTGAATTGCAGACTTACAAATGGATAAAATGATAAATATTATGTCATATGCATATTGTCACAGTATAAATAAGCAACAAGAGTGATAACTATTAGACTGGCTCCTCACTGACTCTTGAACTCAT
The DNA here is from genome assembly GCF_000754665.1 of Bison bison bison. Classification (NCBI taxonomy): domain Eukaryota; kingdom Metazoa; phylum Chordata; class Mammalia; order Artiodactyla; family Bovidae; genus Bison; species Bison bison. The sequence continues at coordinate 1,329,512 of NW_011494812.1, read as the reverse complement.
GTGTGTGCTCCTGCCCTAGAACCTTCACACGAGCTTTCTCTTTCTGGAATGCTGTTCCCCAGAGATCTATGTGGTCAACTCTTTCATGTCTTTGCTTAAATTTTACCTTCTTAAGGAGACAAACTGGTCACCCAGTTTATTGGGTTGGCCAAAAAGTTTCGTTCGGGTTTTTCCACATGAATGTATGGAAACATGCCATCACTCACTTCTGCTGCATCCCTGGGCCCCATTATTCTGCCCTGGTGTTTCGTAGAAGTATTCTATCTCACTTGGGGGCTTTCCAGGTGGTGCAGTGGTAAAGAATCTCCTGCCAATGCAGGAAATGCAAGAGACATAGATTCGATCCCTGGATTGGGAAGATCCTTGGAGTAGGACATGGTAACCTGCTTCAGTATTCTTGCCTGGAAAATCCCATGGACAGAGGAGCCTGGCAGGCTACAGTCCATAGTTTTGTTAAGAGTCGGACATGACTGAATACGGCACACACACATTCTATCTCACTTACATATATTTGATATTTATACTGTCTCAGTTACAAATCTATTATGTTTATTGCTCCTCTCCCCTAGCTAGAATATGAGCTTCTCCAGGGCAGGGACCTTGTCTCATACATAGTAGACACTCCATATATATTTGTTGAATGAATGAGAGAAGTAATAAGTGAAAAGAGATATGATTTGTGGCCCATTTCCTCAAAATCTTGCAGGGTGACTTGATAGCTATAAAGAGCCTTGGTGTTAATAGCTGATGGTTTTGTGACTCATTAGTTTATTCCTAAACTGGATAACTTTTCATTTTCTTTTCCCAAAATAGTATTGGAAATTGTATGGCAAAGGGTTTGACCATTTTATCACAAATCAGTTTAGGGGTAATTTGGAAGATGGGTAGGTCTTCAGGATCCTTAGAAATAATCCCAGAGAAGCAACTATTTGTTTTGTCTAAGAGAAAGGCTAATTCTGCAGTAATGATTATGAAAGTAAAAATAAATTGATATTGGCACAATACTCTGTAGTTTATAGAGCTCTCTCAATCTTACTATCTTATTTAATCCTCATAATAACACTTTGTATTATCCCTATTAAATTTATGGGGAAACAGAGCCCAGAGAAATTAATGTCTTTCTGAAAGATAGATGGCTAATTTAGTGGCAGAGTGGTTAAGTGGCAAAGTGCCTTCACACTCCTAGTTTAGTGACACATTTTTTCTAATATCCCTCTCTAAGTTTTATCAGGACACTTTGATTTGTTGTGTCTTTTGGCATCCGGTGGGGAAGTAGACAAGAGACAGAGAACATCATAACCCATAGCCTAGGAGAGGATGTCCTCAGGTCCTAATGTGCAGCTGGACACTATGACATCCGGGCCATGGGCATTTTTCACCCAGATCCAAATGGACATTTTATACAAGGCTTTCATAAGACACAGGAAAAGACTTTCTTCATGATATTTTATAGTCTCCTCCCAGTTTTTTTCTTCTCTCACCACTGTAACAACTATAGGCATAATAATAGGAACAATTGTTACTATATATTAAGCACACCATGTGTCCTGAGCTATTCTAAGTGTATTACATATGTTAATTCACTTGCATCTCATATCATTTCTGTGTAGCAGTTAGCAGCCTATTTTTCATAAATGGTCCTGAAGCACATTTGAGCTCATTTCATAGATAGAAAGTGGAAGAAATAAAATTTAAACTTATGTCCATGCTCCAGAAAAGTGCTAGCCAGTAGAGATATAATATGAGACACATGTAATTTTAAATTTTCTAGTACTTACATTAAAAAAGTAAAAAGAAAGAAATGAAGTAAATTTTAATAATGTGTTTGATTTAACTGAGTATATCCCATGTATTAACACTTCACCATGTAATCACTGTAAAATTAATACAAATTTCACATTTTTTGTACTGTTTTCTAAATATGGTATATGTTTTATTTAAAAAAAAATTATTTATTTGTTTTTTGGCTGTGGTGGGTCTGTTGCTGCACGCAGGCTTTCTCTAGTTGCAGCAGGTGGCGGCTGCTTTTCATTGCGGTGGCTTCTCATATTGCGGAGTACTGGCTCCAGGCACAGGCTTCCGTAGTTGGCAGCACATGAGATCAGTAGTGTGGCTCATGGGCTTGTTGCTTAGTGGCATGTGGGATCTTTCTGGACCAGGGGTTAAACTGATGTCCTTTGCTTTGCAAGGCAGATCCTCCTTAACCACTAGACCACCAGGGAAGCACTGTACTTGCTCTTATAGCACATCTTGACTTGGATGCTAAATTTTAATCAGAAATACTTAATTTGCACTTATATTTCATACAATTTATAGCTGAAAAAGTAGATTTACATATCAGAGTTATTTCAATCATACTTAAGTTTTCCAATAGCTGAGTTGAATATGAATTTTTAAATTAAAATAAATACAGTGTAAAATTCATTCCTCTCTGGCACATTTTGAATGCTCCTTCACTACTATGGTTGTAGCTGCTGTTTTGGGCAGAGTGGCTCTGGAGCCCATGCCCATAACCACAACACCATATGACTTTGATTGTTAGGGGAGACAGTCCCAGAAAGAGCCCATCAATGTTCCTCTCTAATGTCTAGGTTCCTGAACTATGGATCTATTCTATGTCATGTTTAACAGCCCTTTTAAAATGTTTAGAAAACCTAGAGTTAAAAAATGGATTCTCCCATGTTGATGTTTTATATAGTAATTTAGGAACATTGACACAGCTGCAGGGTCATCTAACATGGTAGCAGTTCTGATTTGATTAAAGTTATTACCATGTACATTTATACCACAAAAGCAGTATACTGGGTTGGGTAAGTACACTTTCTACCCTAGAATGAGATTTTTAAAATTTCCTCTTGGCTTTGCATCATGTCCAAAGAGGTACTTTTGGGCAAAAAAGAGGGAAAAGCCTTTTTTTTTTTTTTTTTGATACTTCAAAAGAGAAAGGGCTGAGAAACAATGGCCGATCCCTGATAGGAGGGGTCAGAGGTGTGTGTGTGTGCTGTGTGCTCAGCCACTCAGTTGTGTCTGACACGTTGCCACCCCATAGACTAGTCTGCCAGGCTCCTCCATCCATGGGATTATCCAGGCAAGAATACTGGAGTGGGTTGCCACTTCCTCTGCCCAGGGATCTTCCCGACCTAGGGATCGAACCCACATCTCCTATGTCTCTTGCATTGGCAGGCAGATTCTTTACCATACCCATGATGAAATGCTGTTACCCTTATGTTTATCCCAAATCTCTGGCTTCTCCATTCATTGACTTTGTTTGATTGACTCTCACTTCCCTTGAAGATTTAGTTAAGTTCAACCATATTCTGTCAACCTCCCCAGTTTCAGTGGAGTCTTTTATTTCTGGTTCATTATAACAAGAAATTTTCTCTCAATTTTTTTAAAAAAGCACCCCCAAACAAAAACCACTCTCCTTGCCAGAGAAGCCTTCCTGACACTGTGGTAATTTCTTTCTATCTTCTCCTCCTCAGCTTTTTAGATCTTATGACATTCAGCCCATAATCTTCACATTTAGCTTTGACATTCAAATGCCCTGAATGACACAAATCCTACATCCTACTTGGGGTATGGTGAGAAATTTTATGAAACAAAAAGAATATGTAGGTTTTTTTCTGCTCTGCTTAATATCTAAGAAAATTCAGGAAAAGGTAAGGCTATCTCTTACCAACTGTGGGAGGAAATAATAGCTAGAATAGACTTCATGTCAGACCCCCATTGCTTAATTGGGTTTCAAAATAGCTCCTTTGCATCCTTTTGGTTTTGGTGTGTGTGAATTTGGGAGAGGGAGATGATTGGTAAGAAATGGAAAAGTGAAAGCTACATCTAGAATTTCCTTTCATGTTTCAGAACTGACCTTCAGAGAAGACATTTTTGCCTCTCTTCAGCCAAGAAAAGAAAAGTATCTGTAAGGCAAATGAAAGGGGAAGGTTTTCTTCTCTCCCATTTTAGTCAGGGAGGGGGGGGGGACACTAAGTTAGGACTCTAGAAAATGTTAGCACAGTTGCCTTACTCACTTGTGCCAGGCCCAGAGCCACGAAGTTATGAACTAAGCAAACCTGCCTCCATCTTTTCTTCTCCAATTCTGAATTTGGTGAGGTAGAGAGAGATGGCTTTCTCTCTTTGACCAGGACAGGCTTGCTGCAGTGATGGACAGTCTTTCTGAGATGAACACTAAGCTGATGATTTTCATAAGCCCAACACTGTAGACTGGGAAAAGAAAATATGGTAAAAGTATGAGTATATATGATATTCTCTAGCTAATGTATCATAAAAGCAAAGTACAGACCCTCTGCTGCACGTGGGTGAGACAGCCTATGACAGTCAGAATACACTTTGGCCTGGGGCAAGTTAGGCCTGGAAACCAAGTGGCGACAGTCAAGGATCTCATCCATTTCCGGTGCCCTTTAAATTTTACCAATATTTCAGTTCAGTTACCTCACTTAAGCATGGGTCACAGAGTAGATGTTAACAGCCTGACTCAGATTCAGAGGGGTTAGGGAGCTCAGGCTGGGCCACAGAGCCAGGAACCAGGTCATTGACGTCAGCCCCTTCTGTACCAACCACCCTGCCTTCTCTATAGCTAAAACCTAAGAAGAAGAGTGCATGTCTCCTGATTGATTGTTGTAAAGGAATATTCTATACTGATCTGGAGCTTAGGCATGAACACAAGCTTAAGGAAGGGCCTTACAGGCACGTTTCTGCTTATTCCTGCCTCGCCCTTCGGTTACAGGAACATCCAACTTATCTCTAGCCTCAGTGTTTTTCTCCTTCCTAATTCATATATTCCTTCTTCTCTCTTTCCCTTTTCTTCTTTTCTCCCTTACGCCTTCATTAAGCATATTCTTTGTATTAGGCATTACCTAATGCTTTAGTTATCAGGAAAACAAAGGTGAATAAAATGTTCTTTGTTTCAAGAAATATGTGGTTTATAATGGGAAACAGATTAGAAAACAAATTGCAGTAAAAATAAACAGTGGTGGCCTGACGGTGAGAATGTTTTATGCAGGAAGATGGGGGAAGGTTTGGAAAGGTTTAATGAACATGGAAAGTCAATTAAGTGGGGTCCACAGGGGTAAGTCGGAGAAGGCAATGGCACCCCACTCCAGTACTCTTGCCTGGAAAATCCCATGGACGGAGAAGCCTGGTAGGCTGCAGTCCATGGGGTTGCTAGAGTCGGACACGACTGAGCGACTTCACTTTCACCTTTCACTTTCATGCATTGGAGAAGGAAATGGCAACCTGCTCCAGTGTTCTTGCCTGGAGAATCCCAGCGATGGCGGAGCCTGGCGGGCTGCCGTCTATGGGGTTGCACAGAGTCGGACATGACTGAAGCGACTTAGCAGCAGCAGCAGAAGCACAGGGGTAAGTAGGAGTATCTCAGACATTATAAGATGTAGAGAGGACAATCTATGTTTCTGTAAAAAGTTTACCTAGAGTGATGCATTTTAACTTTTGCCAGGTTTTATCTATCAATTTGGGGCTTTCCAGGTGGCACTAGTGGTAAAGAACTGCCTGCTAATGCAGGAGACACAAGAGACCTGGGTTCGATTCCTGGGTAAGAAAGATCCCTTGGAGGAGGGCATGGCAACCCACTCCAGTATTCTTGCCTGGAGAATCCCATGGACAGAGGAGCCTGGCTGGCTACAGTCCATCGTGTCGTGCAGAATCAGACATGACTGAAATGACTTAGCACACACACATGCATCTACCAATTCACTTTTTATATATTGCGGACATGTGGTAAGTATTCATAATTTGATTTCAGAGTGTAGATCCATGGTAGAAGTCAATATAAACAGTTAAAACTGGGAGTAAGCATTACACTCTGCTCTTGTTTTATAAGCCCAAAGAAGGCAATTATTAAGGTCAATGTGTAAATAAATGTCAACACTGGTGGGGATATCAGTTGAGACTTGTGTACTTCTTTGCCATTGCTTAAATCAGTCTCCCTTAGTTCAGCTTAACCTTGTTTCTAAAGTTGTACTTATTGGTTGCCAGGTTAGAATTCTACTTAAGGCACACGAGGCTAATATTAAGTGATCCTCTGACTTTTCTAGGGAAAGTGGGAGGAACCCAGAGCTGCAGGAAGTCCTTTACTAAGGAAAATCAATGTAGAACATGCCATGAGGACCTGGTGCACCAGACAGGTGTGGTTGTGTCCTTATTCTGTGTGTGTGTCTGTGTGTGTGTGTATGTGAGTGTGTGCATTTTGTCCTTGCTCTTGATTCAAGTAGATGATTTGAAAAAAGAAAAGCAGTTAATATAATCAGATACAGTGTGATATAGGAGATCTAGCAGTTTGGGGGAGGAAAAAGAAAGCCAAAGCAGGTCTATGACAACCTCATGGAACATGGTTGTGAGCTGTACATCGTCAAGGTGAGTCAGAGTTTTGGATTCTATTTATTTCATCTATGTCATCTTTCACCTGTATTCTATTGTGTCCATCTGGTTTTATGGCCATTCCTATAGAGACCTTTTTTTTTTTTTCCTCTGAATAATAAAATTTAAACATTTTCTTCTGACCAAAACTTGATGTCTCTCTATCCTTGAAACTCTAACTCTATTACCCAGTTGTCCCTGCCCTCTGTCTCCTTCTGATTCATCCAGATTTCCAATTTTGGGCCTATTTTCTCAGTGTCTATTAATCCCACCTCTTCAATGCTTTTTTCTTCATTTGAATTTTTGGTTGTGCTGGGCCTTTATTGCTGCATGGACTTTTTTTCTAGTTACGATGAGTAGGGTCTACTCTTGCGCTGCATGGTCTTCTCTTGTTGCATGGGCCCTCCAGTGCAAGGGCTTCAGTACTTGTGGCTCCTGGGCTGTAGAGCAGAGTCTAAGTGGTTGTGGTGCATGGACTCAGTTGCTCCACAGCCCTGGTCAGAGATGGAGCCCGTGTCTCCTGCATTGGCAAGTGTATTTTTTTTTTCTTTTAATTATTGTTATTTTTTAAATTTTATTTTATTTAACTTTACAATATTGTATTGGTTTTGCCATATATCAAAATGTATCTGCCACAGGTATACATGTGTTTCCCATCCTGAACCCTCCTCCCTCCCCATACCATCCCTCTGGGTCGTCCCAGTGCACCAGGCCCAAGCATCCAGTATCGTGCATCGAACCTGGACTGGCGACTCGTTTCACATATGATATTATACATATTTCCATGCCATTCTCCCAAATCATCCCATCCTCTCCCTCTCCCACAGAGTCCAAAATACTGTTCTATACATCAGTGTCTCTTTTGCTGTCTCGTACACCGGGTTAT
>NW_011494812.1:1320903-1321962 GCF_000754665.1 Bison bison bison | reverse complement strand
TTAGGTCCCATTTGTTTATTTTTGCTTTTATTTCCAATATTCTGGGAGGTGGGTCATAGAGGATCCTGCTGTGATGTATGTCGGAGAGTGTTTTGCCTATGTTCTCCTCTAGGAGTTTTATAGTTTCTGGTCTTACATTTAGATCTTTAATCCATTTTGAGTTTACTTTTCTGTATGGTGTTAGAAAGTGCTCTAGTTTCATTCTTTTACAAGTGGTTGACCAGTTTTCCTAGCACCACTTGTTAAAGAAATTGTCTTTAATCCATTGTATATATTCTTGCCTCCTTTGTCAAAGATAAGGTGTTCATATGTGCATGGATTTATCTCTGGGCTTTCTATTTTGTTCCATTGATCTATATTTCTGTCTTTGTGCCAGTACCATACTGTCTTGATGACTGTGGCTTTGTAGTAGAGCCTGAAGTCAGGCAAGTTGATTCCTCCAGTTCCATTCTTCTTTCTCAAGATCGCTTTGGCTATTCGAGGTTTTTTGTATTTCCATACAAATTGTGAAATTATTTGTTCTAGCTCTGTGAAGAATACCATTGGTAGCTTGATAGGGATTGCATTGAATCTATAGATTGCTTTGCGTAGTATACTCATTTTCACTATATTGATTCTTCCAATCCATGAACATGGTATATTTCTCCATCTATTAGTGTCCTCTTTGATTTCTTTCACCAGTGTTTTATAGTTTTCTATATATAGGTCTTTAGTTTCTTTAGGTAGATATATTCCTAAGTATTTTATTCTGTCCATTGCAATGGTGAATGGAATTGTTTCCTTAATTTCTCTTTCTATTTTCTCATTATTAGTGTATAGGAATGCAAGGGATTTCTGTGTGTTGATTTTATATCCTGCAACTTTACTATATTCATTGATTAGTTCTAGCAATTTTCTGGTGGAGTCTTTAGGGTTTTCTATGTAGAGGATCATGTCATCTGCAAATAGTGAGAGTTTTACTTCTTTTTTTCCAATTTGAATTCCTTTTATTTCTTTTTCTGCTCTGATTGCTGTGGCCAAAACTTCCAAAACTATGTTGAATAGTAATAGTGAAAGTGG
>NW_011494812.1:1317718-1320239 GCF_000754665.1 Bison bison bison | reverse complement strand
TTTTGGCAGGTTTTGGTATTAGGGTGATGGTGGCCTCATAGAATGAGTTTGGAAGTTTACCTTCCTCTGCAATTTTCTGGAAGAGTTTGAGTAGGATAGGTGTTAGCTCTTCTCTGAATTTTTGGTAGAATTCAGCTGTGAAGCCGTCTGGACCTGGGCTTTTGTTTGCTGGAAGATTTCTGATTACAGTTTCAATTTCCGTGCTTGTGATGGGTCTGTTAAGATTTTCTATTTCTTTCTGGTCCAGTTTTGGAAAGTTGTACTTTTCTAAGAATTTGTCCATTTCTTTCACGTTGTCCATTTTATTGCCATATAATTGCTGATAGTAGTCTCTTATGATCCTTTGTATTTCTGTGTTGTCTGTTGTGATCTCTCCATTTTCATTTCTAATTTTATTGATTTGATTTTTCTCCCTTTGTTTCTTGATGAGTCTGGCTAATGGTCTGTCAGTTTTATTTATCCTTTCAAAGAACCAGCTTTTGGCTTTGTTGATTTTTGCTATGGTCTCTTTTGTTTCTTTTGCATTTATTTCTGCCCTAATTTTTAAGATTTCTTTCCTTCTACTAATCCTGGGGTTCTTCATTTCTTCCTTTTCTAGTCGCTTTAGGTGTAGAGTTAGATTATTTGACTTTTTTCTTGTTTCTTGAGGTATGCCTGTATTGCTATGAACTTTCCCCTTAGGACTGCTTTTACAGTGTCCCACAGGTTTTGGGTTGTTGTGTTTTCATTTTCATTCATTTATATGCAAATTGATTTCTTTTTTTATTTCTTCTGTGATTTGTTGGTTATTCAGCAGCGTGTTGTTCAGCCTCCATATGTTGGAATTTTTAATAGTTTTTCTCCTGTAATTGAGATCTAATCTTACTGCATTGTGGTCAGAAAAGATGCTTGGAATGATTTCAATTTTTCTCAATTTACCAAGGCTAGATTTATGGCCCAGGATGTGATCTATCCTGGAGAAGGTTCCATGTACACTTGAGAAAAAGGTGAAATTCATTGTTTTGGGATGAAATGTCCTATAGATATCAATTAGGTCTAACTGGTCTATTGTATCATTTAAAGTTTGTGATTCCTTGTCAATTTTCTGTTTAGTTGATCTATCCATAGGTTTGAGTGGGGTGTTAAAGTCTCCCACTATTATTGTGTTATTGTAAATTTCTCCTTTCATACTTGTTAGTATTTGTCTTACATATTGTGGTGCTCCTATGTTGGGTGCATATATATTTATAATTGTTATATCTTCTTAGATTGATCCTTTGATCATTATGTAGTGACCTTCTTTGTCTCTTTTCACAGCCTTTGTTTTAAAGTCTATTTTATCTGATATGAGTATTGCTACTCCTGCTTTCTTTTGGTCCCTATTTGCATGGAAAATCTTTTTCCAGCCCTTCACTTTCAGTCTGTATGTGTCCCCTGTTTTGAGGTGGGTCTCTTGTAGACAACATATGTAGGGGTCTTGTTTTTGTATCCATTCAGCCAGTCTTTGTCTTTTGGTTGGGGAATTCAACCCATTTACGTTTAAGGTAATTACTGATAAGTATAATCCCATTGCCATTTACTTTATTGTTTTGGGTTCGAATTTATACACCATTTTTGTGTTTCCTGTCTAGAGAATATCCTTTAGTATTTGTTGGAGAGCTGGTTTGGTGGTGCTGAATTCTCTCAGCTTTTGCTTGTCTGTAAAGCTTTTGATTTCTCCTTCATATTTAAATGAGATCCTTGTTGGGTACAATAATCTGGGCTGTAGGTTATTTTCTTTCATCACTTTAAGTATGTCTTGCCATGCCCTCCTGGCTTGGAGAGTTTCTATTGAAAGACCAGCTATTATCCTTATGGGAATTCCCTTGTGTGTTATTTGTTGTTTTCCCCTTGTTGCTTTTAATATTTGTTCTTTGTGTTTGATCTTTGTTAATTTGATTAATATGTGTCTTTGGGTGTTTCACCTTGGGTTTATCCTGTTTGGGACTCTCTGGGTTTCTTGGACTTGAGTTATTATTTCCTTCCCCATTTTAGGGAAGTTTTCAACTATTATCTCCTCAAGTATTTTCTCATGGTCTTTTTTTGTCTTCTTCTTCTGGGACCCCTATGATTCGAATGTTGTAGCATTTAATATTGTCCTGGAGGTCTCTGAGATTGTCCTCATTTCTTTTAATTTGTTTTTCTTTTTTTCCTCTGATTCATTTATTTCTACCATTCTATCTTCTAATTCACTAATCCTATCTTCTGCCTCTGTTATTCTACTCTTTGTTGCCTCCAGAGTGTTTTTGATCTCATTTATTACATTATTCATTATATATTGACTCTTTTTTATTTCTTCTAGGTCCTTGTTAAACCTTTCTTGCATCTTCTCAGTCCTTGTCTCCAGGCTATTTATCTGTGATTCCATTTTGATTTCAAGATTTTGGATCAATTTCACTATCATTATTCGGAATTCTTTATCAGGTAGATTCCCTATCTCTTCCTCTTTTGTTTGGTTTGATGGGCATTTATCCTGTTCCTTTACCTGCTGGGTATTCCTCTG
>NW_011494812.1:1316058-1317618 GCF_000754665.1 Bison bison bison | reverse complement strand
TCAATTAATGTTCCCTGGAGTCAGGGTTTGGACTTAAGCCTCCTGCTTCCAGTTATCGGTCTTATTTTTACAGTAGTCTCAAAACTTCTCCTTCTATACAGCACCATTGATAAAACATCTAGGTTAAAGATGAAAAGTTTCTCCACTGTGAGGGTCACCCAGAGAGGTTCACAGCGTTACATGGAGAAGAGAAGAGGGAGGAGGGAGTTAGAGGTGACCCGAATGAGATGAGGTGGAATCAATAGAGGAGAGAGCGGGCTAACCAGTAATCACTTCCTTATGTGCACTCCACAACTGGACCTCTCAGAGATGTTCACGGAGTTATACAGAGAAGAGAAGAGAGAGGAAGGAGACAGAGGTGGCCAGGAGGATAAAAGGGGGGAATGAAAAGGAGAGAGACAGATCCAGCCAGTAATCAGTTCCCTAAGTGTTCTCCACCGTCTGGAACACACAGAAATTCACAGAGTTGGGTAGAGTAGAGAGAGGTTAGGGAGGAGACACAGGCAACCTGGTGGAAAAAAAAAGGAGAGTCCGAAGGGGGAGAGAGCAGTCAAGCCAGTAATTTCACTCTCTAGTAAAAAAATGGGTACTGAAGATTGGGTTCTTAAAGGTACAATATTGGTAACAAATACCTAAAAGCAAAAATTAAAAATCTAGAGTAGAGTTTGGAATTTCAAAAATACAATGTTAAAGAAAAGAAGAAGGAAAAGAGAGAAAAAGAAAAAAGAAAGAAAGAAAAAAAAAAACAAAGTCACAAATTATAAAGAAAATATAGGTACAAAATTGATAACAAATACCAAAAAGCAAAAGTTAAAAATCTAGAGTAGAGTTTGAAATTTCAAAAATACAATGTTAAAGAAAAGAAGAAGAAAAAGAAAGAGAGAAAAAAAAAGTCACAAAAGTTATAAAAAAATATATGGGTACAAAATTGATAACAAATACCAAAAAGCTAAAATTAAAAATCTACAGCAAAGTTTGGAATTTCAAAAATACAATGTTTAAAAAAAAAAAAAAAAAAAAAAAAAAAAGAGAGAAAAAGGAAAAAAAAAACAAAACAAGGTCACAAAAGTTATAAAATATATATATATATATATGAAGTTTGCTTTTTTTAAAAAAGGGTCTTTTTTTTTGCAAAGTAATAGTAGATTATAAAAGTGAAAATTAAAGGAGTAATAGAGGACTTAAAATTTTTTAAAAAGTTAAAAAAAGAAAGAAAGAAACAATGATCGTAAAAATAGTAAAAAAATATATAGGACTTTCTCTGATGTTATTGTGGGTATTGTGGGTTCAGTTCATTTTCAGCTAGTTCCTTGTTCCGGCTTGTATTTCTCAAGATCTATAGGCCCCTTCCTATGTAGTCGGTACTAACCATGGGGTTTTAATCTATTGCCTGTTGCTTCCAAGGCGGTTCCCTCTGTTATAGCTTCTTCTGTTTGCTGGTCTCTTCAGTGTCTGGTTTCCGCCCTGATACAAAGGGGGCCATGGTGGACACCTTTTTTTTTTTTTTTAAGGCTCACTTGTTCAGTCCTGCTGTGGGGAGGGAGGGACGCTGCAAATAAA
>NW_011494812.1:1296938-1315958 GCF_000754665.1 Bison bison bison | reverse complement strand
ACTGGGCCTGCCCCCGCTCACGGCGCGTGTAGCCTCCCTGCCCACACTGCTCAGGCTCTAGATTGCTCCACTGGGAAAAATCCGCGGCCAGCCTTGGGCTGCTTGCACCTCCCAGGTCTAAGCCACTCAGGTTCAGGCACTTGGGTAGTCCTCAGAGGCACAGACTCAGTTGGGCCTGCGTTTTGTGCCCTTCCCAGGTCCGAGCAGCTCAGGTGATGAGGTGTTTGGCGAGTGCGGTTGCTGCGACTTATCACCTCCCCGCCGCTCGGTTATCTGGGTGTATAACCGGCACACCTTCTCAGGTGGATGTTGACTGTCCAGAACCCCAAGAAGTCTTAGTTAGCAAAGAAGCCTGCTTACAGCTTTGTAGATATTGTCTCTCTGGGGCTGTGATTGCCCCCTTCCGGCTCTAGCTGCCTGTCACCGGAGGGGGACGGTCTGCAGCCGGCTATCTCTGTACAGTCCTTTGTTCTGTGCGTGGGCCTGGCAGTGTCTTAGGTTAGGGCTGGCTTTTCGCGTGGTAGATATCTTACAGTCTGGTTTGCTGGCCCAAATTATTTCGCTTAGATAGCGCTTGGGGTATTCAGGCCAGATCTTTACTCTAAGCGATGCAGCCTGCACCGTGCCTCCCTGCCCAGCCCCCGCTTGCTAATGGCGGATGCAGGCGTCTGCACTGCTTCTCCGCTGGGGGAGTTACCCTAGGGCTCGCAATGTGCGGGTTTTAATTGTTTATTTATTTTTCCTCCCTGTTATGTTGCCCTTTGTGCTTCCAAGGCTCGGCACAGACTCGGCAGTGAGAAGGTTTCCTGGTGTTTGGAAACTTCTCTCTTTTTAAGACTCCCTTCCCGGGATGGAGCTCTGTCCCTCCCTCTTTTGTCACTTTTTTTGTCTTTTATATTTTTTTCTACCTCCTTTCAAAGACAATGGGTTGCTTTTCTGGGTGCCTGATGTCCTCTGCCAGCATTCAGAAGTTGTTTTGCGGAATTTACTCCGCATTTAAATGTTATTTTGATGAATTTGTGGGGGAGAAAATGTTCTCCCCATTCTATTCCTCCGCCATCTTAGCTCCTCCTCGGCAGGTGTATTCTTTACCAAGAATCTTTACCAAGGAAGCCCTTTCACTGCTTTTTCTATAAACTTGAACTGCATGGTCAGAAACTTCAATAACCTTCCCTTTATCCTGAATTTTATTGTCATCTGTCTATTCTATAATCATCCTGTGCTGCAATATCCCAGCTGTCTGCTTTTTTTGAAACTACTCTTGGGTTGCTGAGCACTGGTTAAAAAAGATGATATATTTAAGTTTCTCAAACAACTGGATTTTCACTTCTCAACAAACTGAAGTATCCTCTGTTTGTTTTTTTTTTTTTTTTCCTGCATAGCTTGTGTCACAGACAGAAATTTTTTGGAGAGTATATTTGTTTATTGATTGTCTTCATTAAGGTTCTGTGAAAAAGAGTCTCTGTTTATATTGCATGCTCCTCTACTCCTGGTACTTGATAAACGCTTGTTAAATAGATGAACATGTCTCAGCTTGGATGTCACTATCTCTAAAAATTGTTCCAGCATCAATATTTCCTATCGGTCTGAGTTAGGGATTTCCCCCTTAAGTATCCTATTTCTGTTACAGCATTTTCTGTGCTATATTCCCTTTGCATGTTCAGCACCTTCCAATAGGACTTTTCACAAGGGTGCTGCTGCTAAGTCACTTCAGTCATGTCCGACTCTGTGCGACCCCATAGATGGCAGCCCACCAGGCTCCCCTGTCCCTGGGATTCTCCAGGCAAGAACACTGGAGTGGGTTGCCATTTCCTTCTCCAATGCATGAGAGTGAAAAGTGAAAGTGAAGTTGCTCAGTTGTGTCCGACCCTAAGCGACCCCATGGACTGCAGCCTACCAGGCTCCTCCATCCATGGGATTTTCCAGGCAAGAGTACTGGAGTGGGGTGCCATTGCCTTCTCCATTCACAAGGATAGGTATAGTCTATAGTCTATCTCTGTGTTTTCCAGTGCAGTACCTACTAAGTATATGTGACTACTTAACACTTAAAAAGTGGCTAAGGACTCTCATGTTGGTCCAGTGCTTCTGATTCTGAGCTTTCACTGCTGAGGGTCTGGGTTTGATCCCTGCTTGGAAAACTAAGATCCCACAAGCTGCATGGCATGGCAAAAAAAAAAAAAAAAAAAAATGTGGCTACTATGACTCAGGAAATACACTTTCATTTGATTATAAATAATTTTAAATTTAAATAGTCATACATGCTTTATGGCAGCCACATTGGAGAGCACATACAACTCTAAATTTTAAACTTTATGAGCTGAGGGAATGTATTTGTCTCATTTTCTGTTACAAGCATTCAATAAAAGGGCATATAATCTAGATTGTGTGTCTAGATCATAGATTGTGTGTCACTTGGGGGTTGATGCCTTCTATGTTGAGAGTGAGGGGGAATGTGAGAAAATTCTGTTTCAGAAAGGCTTGGATATCTGTGCTGATGATTTTAAGAGATTAAGTTCTTATTATTGTGTGTAGCTCACTTTAAAAGTGAGCTAGCAATGGTGGCTAGGCTTCAAGTAGCTGGATTTGTGATAGAATTGCTTATTCTGTCTCAGTGCTGAACTAGACCATAGAGACTTTTAACAGATGTATTTTCATAAATTGTCTGAAGATCCACAAAATCAGAAAAATGAAGGTGATCCCTCCTGGGAATGAAAGACTACCTCAGAACAAAGTGAGTATCTTTTATTTCTCTTTTATGATTGAGTGGTTGTAGCACTTGCTCTTCTTTTCTTTAAATAAATATTTACTCTTTTAATTTTTAATTATCATTTTTAAATTTTGGCTGCACTGGGTCTTCCTTGTGGCATGTGGGCTGTTCATGTGCGCTTATCTGCCCCACAGCATGTACGATTTTAGTTCCCCCACCAGGCATTGAACCCACGTCCCCTCCATTAGAAGGTGGATTCTTAACCACTGGACCACCAGGAAAGTCCCACACCTGCAATTCTTGAGTTCTAAAATTGATTTGCTGACTTAGTGATGTGAGCTAATAATTTGTGTCATATACCAAGCACTAACCTGTTTTCTATGCATTGATTTATGTGATAACCAAGTACTACTCTCGACTTTAGAGACAAGAAAGTTAAAGCATAAGATTAGTGACTTACCCAGTGTTAGTTCAGTGGGGAAAGGAGGATTTGAACACAAGCACTCAGTTTCAGAATCCACTCTCACCTGTATTGCCTCTTGTATAATCATTTGTGTCTCTCTATACTTCTGTGTTCTTACTTATGGAGTTTTGGGAAAATATCACTCACCTCATTTGGTTATTAAAATTACATGTACTATGTATTTGAAAGGGCTTTGTAAAGTATAACAGACTTCATCAGTTTGGGTGCCCAAGAATCTAAAATATCAGCACAGTGACCTTTAAGAAATGCCAGCTCTCAGAGATAACACAGCTATAAGATTTAGTGGTTTGCCTAAGAACTGGGGAGAATTTTCATTTTCCTACATCCTGTAGTTCAAGGATTTTTGCTTTTGGAGTGTAAGAGGCCTGACAGCTTTCCTGCAATTCCAAGTTTTCAGTGTCTTAGAGTTGCTTCAGTCCTAGAACAACCTAATGTCTTTGAAATCACAAGTAGGAAAGGGATTCAAGGATGAAGAGAGGTAGTGGTGTGTGTATGTGTGTGTGTGTGTGCGTGTGTGTGTGTGTGTGTGTATGACTAAAGGCCAATGCAAAACATTTATAGACCCTCCAGGAGGTGAAATCTTCAAGCAGCACATTTATATATACCCCTACTCCCATGGCTGCTAATACTTACAAAGAGTTACATGCATTCTTGGCTGGTTCCAGCTGTGACAATTTAGTGAGTAGTACTCTGTCACCATGACCTGTTTGCCTGAGAGTCCGCTTGCTGTTCTGATTGGATTCATACTTCGAGGTGCCAGTATCCATGCATGTGTGTATATTAAATTGCTTCAGTCATGTCCGACTTTGTGACCCTGCAGGCTCCTCTGTCCATGGGATTCAGATTCTCCAAGCAAGAATACTGGAGTGGATTGCTATTCCCTTCTCCAGGGGATCTTCCAAATGCAGAGATTGAACCCACGTCTCATATGTCTCCTGCATTGGCCGGCAGGTTCTTTGCCACTAGTGCCACCTGGGAAGCCCATTAGTAGGCCATGCTGCTGCTGCTAAGTTGCTTCAGTCGTGTCTAACTCTGTGCGACCCCATAGATGGCAGCCCACCAGGCTCCCTTGTCCCTGAGATTCTCCAGGCAAGAACACTGGAGTGGATTTCCATTTCCTTCTCCAATGCATGAAAGTGAAAAGTGAAAGTGAAGTCACTCAGTCATGTCTGACTCCTAGCGACCCCATGGACTGCAGCCTACCAGGTTCCTCCATCCATGGGATTCTCCAGGCAAGAGTACTGGAGTAGGGTGCCATTGCCTTCTCCATTAGTAGGCCATAGAAGTCAGGAAATTTTAGAGAGGCTGTCTTAGGAAGCAATAGTTTTAAACTGTCTCTTAAAGGTGGAAAGGAAGACTGGATAAGTAGCATCAAAATCCATTAATTTTTTTAAAATAAAAGTAAATGGTAATTTATTTATTAGATCAGTTCAGTTCAGTTCAGTTCAGTCGCTCGGTCGTGTCCGACTCTTTGTGACTCCATGAAGTGTAGCACCCCAGGCCTCCCTGGAGTCCACCCAAACCCATGTCCATTGTGTCGGTGATGCCGCCTAACCATCTCATCCTCTGTCGTCCCCTTCTTCTCCTGCCCTCTATCTTTCCCAGCATCAGGGTCTTTTCAAATGAGTCAGCTCTCCTCATCAGGTGGCCAAAGTATTGGAGTTTCAGCTTCAACATCAGTCCCTCCAGTGAACACCAAGGACTGATCTCCTTTAGGATGGACTGGTTGGATCTCCTTGCAGTCCAAGGGACTCTCAAGAGTCTTCTCCAACACCACAGTTCAAAAGCATCAATTCTTCTGCACTCAGCTTTCTTTATAGTCCAACTCTCACATCCATACATGACTACATCTAGCCTTGACTAGATGGACCTTTGTTGACAAAGTAATGTCTCAGCTTTTTAATATGCTGTCTAGGTTGGTCATAACTTTCCTTTCAAGGATCAAGCATGTTTTCATGGCTGCAATCACCATCTGCAATGATTTTGGAGCCCAGAAAAATAAAATCAGCCACTGTTTCTACTGTTTCCCCATCTATTTCCCATGAAGTGATGGGACTGGATGCCATGATCTTAGTTTTCTGAATGTTGAGCTTTAAGCCAACTTTTTCACTCTCCTCTTTCACTTTCATCAAGAGGCTCTTTAGTTCTTCTTCACTTTCTGCCATAAGGGTGGTGTCATCTGCATATCTGAGGTCATTGATATTTCTCCCGGCAATCTTGATTCCAGCTTGTGCTTCCTCCAGCCCAGCGTTTCTCATGATGTACTCTACATAGAAGTTAAATAAGCAGGATGACAATATGCAGCCTTGACATACTCCTTTTCCTATTCGGAACCAGTCTGTTGTTGATACTTGATTATTATTCCCCTGATATACACAGTATAGCTGACTTTGATTGAACTCATACCACTTTAACTTTACCATCACTTTATACTTTCTTTCACTTTATTATCATAACAGCCTTGACTTGAAAATGAACACCTATGGTGCAGAATAAAGTACAAATTGAAGCTTAATGCTTTCCTTTCAGTGCTCCTACCTCCTTCATAGGGAATACTTGTTAGTACACAGTGTATGTTATGCCAATTAAGTTATGAAAATTTTAAATGCATCTAGCCATTTTAGATTTCCATCATCCATTAAGATATTTTAAGCATAGCTTTTCCACTTCAAAGAAAGTGTGGTACCTTAAGATCTCAATTTACATACACTTTCAATATTACACACAGTAAACTAGGTAATTTCAATATAGGCTACTAAGGAGGAAGACAAAGAAAGGTGCAGAATATAGTAGAGATTATTCTAGAGCACCTGATTGGGAAGATAGAGCTGGCCAAGAAAACTGTCAGATAAACAGAGAGGCCCTGGAGGCTGGGATGGCAGACACTGGGCGTGGGTGCTTCTTCCTCCTTTCTTCCTAAGCTCTTGGCACAGACAGAGTTCACAGCTTAGCTCCATTCACATAAAGTCTCTCAAAACAGAGCTCACACAGCCACCAACAACTAACTGATCTGATCGGTGCTGACACTCATATAATGAACGCTGTTCTTTATCCAGCCTCTGTGAGTTTTACTGCCTTGAGGGAAGGATTCAGAGTTTTCTGCTCTCTGATGTGGATTGACTAAATTATGGTAGATTATAAAACACGTATAAAAAAAGTACTACTCTTTCCATTATTGTAGTAACTCAAAGCCAGCAAGGAAAGTGATCTGAAAGAATTTTCACAGACGTGTCAGGAGTGCTTGCCTCTCTGGGTTTATGAAGGATTTTTTTTTTTGGTCTACTTTTGGTTGGCTACATTTTCTGATGTTTCAGTAATGACTTAAATTGTTCTATCACAGTAACAAAAAGGTAAAACAACTGGAGCTTAATCAAAGAAATAGTAAAATGTATATTTTTTATAGTCAGGTTGTTTTTTTTTTGCTAGCATAAGCAGCCTAGAACAAGAATAGCACTGAAAATAAATTAGACACACAAAATGAAAAGGTAGACCAAAATCCTCAATTTTGGAAAAATTATTGTAAAACTTTAAAACACCATAAACAATTGTAAAAGAGCTTCAGGGTGTGCCTAGTTAGCCATACCAAAAAAAAAAAAAAAATCACTGAGAACACTTGATGTCTTGAAATTAACTATTGCATAGATACACAAAACAGTATTTATAAGCACATGTTTAAGATACAGACATATAAAAGCACAATAAATACCTGTGTGCTTACCACCCAATTAATTTATGAAATAGAATATGATCATTATTTCCAAAGCCCTCCCCTCAAGCAACTACTCTTCTGAATTTAAGGGCTGTATCCCTTTGCTTTTCTTTTAAGTTTTATACCAATAAATAATAATTGTTTAATGTGTACATTTTATGCTTAAATACATGAAATCATATTATGTATATTATGTAACTTGCTAAGATTCTTTCATGTTATTATTTTAACTGTAGTTCAATTTTGAAGTTGTATAATATTCCACTACATGAATACACAACAATTTATTCATCCATTTTACATTTGGTCACTTTTGATTTCTTTACTTCTTTTTATTTTTTCTTTGCTTGAACAAACAGTGCTCCTAAGAAGTTTATCTAGCATGGGGCATGCTGTATCATAGGATATATATATCTCTTCAAAAATAATACTAATGCCACATTATAATCCAAACAACTTATACCTCTTTATGTTTTTACAGTGAATAAAATTACTTTCCAGAGGACTTCCCTGGAGGTACAGTGGTTAAGACTTCCAATGCAGGGAGTGTGGGTTTAATCCCTAGTTGGGGAACTAAAAGCCCCCCATGCCGTGTGGCATGGCCAAAAACAATAAATAAATAAACAAATAATTTCAAAAAGACTGTAAAAATGAAAGTGTTAGTCGCTCAGTTGTGTCCACCTCTTTGCAACCCAATGGACTGTAGCCCATCAGGCTCCTCTGTCCATGGAATTCTCGAGGCAAGAATACTGGAGTGGGTTGCCATTCCCTTCTCCAGGGGATTTTCCCGACCCAGGGGCTGAACCCATATCTCTTGTGTCTCCCGCATTGGCAGGTGGATTCTTTACCACTAGTGCCACTTTCCATTTATCCATGTCGTCACTAATATTTGCGTTTGTCAGATTTCGACATTTGCTTTTCTGGTAGTGGTGCAGTAGCACCTCTGTGGCTTAAAATTTCATTTCTCTGGTTACCATTGATAAATGTAAGCACCTTTTGCACGTATTAGTTTGCCAGTTGTGTTTCTTCACATATAAAGTGCTGCTCTCACCTGTGCTCATAAATCTACTGGGTTTTTTGTTTATTTCTTACGGGTTTACAGAACTTCTTTGATTGTTCTGGATTAAACTTCTGTTGGTTATATGGGCCTTTGTACATCTTATCCCAGTTTTTAGCTTGTTTCCCCACTTTTTCTGATGTTTTAGTCAACAGAAGGTCTCAATTTTAATACAATGTACTTTGTCAACTTTTTCTCTCATGATTTTCATTGTGTACCTTTTACAACTCCTTCATAGTGAATTTATTGTTATATGTGTTCTTCTTAGAGCTTTAATAATATTTTCTTTCTCATTTAAGTTTTCGATCCACTTGAAGCTGATTTATATATAATGTTTTTTCATTTCATATGAAAGTATGAGAATGACTATTAATGTAGTTCCCTCCTGTCAAATATACATTTATACATTTGATGTTTTCTCTCTATATTCCAAAGCTTAAATTTATGAAAACTGACTTCGAAAATTTATTCTGCATATTTTTCTGGTTGTCTGATAGCTCAGTTGGTAAAGAATCTGCCTGCAATGCAGGAGACCCTGGTTCTATTCCTTGTTTTTGAAGATCCACTGGAGAAGGGATAAGCTACCTACTCCAGTATTCTTGGGCTTCCCTTGTGCCTCAGCTGGTAAAGAATCCACCTGCAATGCAGGAGACCTGGGTTTGACCCCTGGGTTGGGAAGATCCCCTGGAGAAGGGAAAGGCTACCCACTCCAGTATTCTGGCCTGGAGAATTCCATGGATTATAGTCCATGGGATCGCAAAGAGTCGGACACGACTGAGCAACTTTTACTTTCTTTCTTTTAGGCTGTGTAAGATATCTATTATGTTAACCAATAGATGTAACCTTTCCCTTGATTCTTTGTGCTTTCAAAAAATCTAGTATTTTCTCTGCTTCCAAGTGAATGATAAAAAAGCTCTGCAGAACAGAATCCCAAGGCATGTCTCTCCAGATTGTTCTTCCAACTGAATTCTGTTCACAAATCAAAATTCTAGAAATGCACCTTTTAAAGCAGCTACAAATCCACCAATAAATATTATCAACTTATTCTTTCCAGGTAATCTGTTGTTGTTATCATGGTTATTCAGTTGCTAAGTCATGTCTGACTCTGCGACCCCATGTACTATAGCCCACCAGGCTTCTTAGTCCTCCATTATCTAAAGGAATTTCCTGAAATTCATGTCCATTGAATTGGTATCTTCTGTCACCCGCTTCTTCTTTTGTCTCCAATCTTTCCCAACATCAGGGTCTTTTCCAACAAGTCAACTCATCACATCAAGTGGTCAAAATACTGGGACTTCAGCTCTAGCAACAGTCCTTCCAATAAATATTCAGGGTCGATTTCCTTTAGGATTGACTGGTTTGATCTCCTTGCTGTCCAAGGGACTCTCAAGAGTCTTCTCCAGTACCGCAATTCAAAAGCATCAATTCTTCAGTGCTCAGCCTTCTTCATGGTCCAACTCTAACATCTGTACATGACTACTGGAAAAACTATAGCTTTGACAATATGGACCTTTGTCAGCAAAGTGATATCTTTGCTTTTTAATACACTGTCTAGGTTTGTCATCATTTTCTTTCCAAGGAGCAAGTGTCTTTTAATTAGCAAATATTAAATTCATTCACCCTCCCTAGAATCTAATGTGTCTGGCTACACACCTCCGCTGACCCTGGGGAAATTTGAATATCCTTTAATATTATATATAGAAAGCAAAGAGGAACTAAAAAGCCTCTTGATGAAAGTGAAAGAGGAGAGTGAAAAAGCTGGCTTAAAACTCAACATTCAAAAAGCGAAGATCATGGCATCTAGTCCCATCACTTCATGGCAAATAGATGGGGAAACAATGGAAACAGTGATAGACTTTATTTTTTGGGGCTCCAAAATCATGGCAGATGGTGACTGCAGCCATGAAATTAAAAGACACTTACTCCTTGGAAGAAAAGCTATGACCAACCTAGACAGCATATTAAAGAGCAGAGATATTACTTTGCTGACAAAGGTCCATATGGACAAAGCTATGGTTTTTCCAGTAGTCATGTATGGATGTGAGAGTTGGACCATAAAGATGTTCGAGCGCCGAAGAATTGATGCTTTTGAACTGTGGTGTTGGAGAAGACTCTTGAGGGTCCCTTGGACTGGAAGAAGATCAAACTAGTCAATCCTAAAGGAAATCAGTCCTGAATATTCATTGGAAGGACTGATGCTGAAACTGAAGCTCCAATACTTTGTCCACTTGATGCAAAGAACTGACTCACTGGAAAAGACCCTGATTCTGGAAAAGATTGAAGGCAGGAGGAGAAGGGGATAACAGAGGAGGAGATGGTTGGATGAAATCACCAACTCAACGGACATGAGTTTGAGAAAGCTCCAGGAGTTGGTGATGGACAGAGAGGCCTGACATGCTGCAGCAGTCCATGGGGTTGCAAAGAGTCAGACATGACTGAGTGACTGAACTGAATGGAACTGATAGCCAAGGAGGTGAATTGAAATAACATGTTAGACCTTGTGGAATTATATATGCCATCAATAATACTCCCTCTATTTGTGAATGTCAGGAAGCTATGTGTGTGAGTGTATGTGTGTGTGTTAATGTCTTTCCAGTAATTTATTTATGCAGAAGCAAATTGATATTTGGTTAAAATTTTAGGCTCTAGAGAATGATTACCTAGGATCAAGTTCTTACACCGTACTCATATCTTTGTAACCTCAGGAAAGTTACTATCCTCTTTATATCTTAGCATCTCAGTCTGGACATAGACACTATGATTGTTTCTATCCTTAGGGCTGTGGTTGGGCCTGGAGAACACAGGGACATGAAGATACACCTTTCCCCTCTCAGCTGCTTGCAC
Organism: Bison bison bison; assembly: GCF_000754665.1. Lineage (NCBI taxonomy): Eukaryota > Metazoa > Chordata > Mammalia > Artiodactyla > Bovidae > Bison > Bison bison. The sequence goes on along the minus strand of NW_011494812.1, from coordinate 1,305,157 downwards.
GGGGCTGTGTTCTCACTCCTCATCCCCCCTTCACTGTGTTCTGCCCCTCCCCCAGATTAGAGCTTCAGCCTGCTTCAGTCTGATAATGTGGGGTAGGCAGAGAGTGGGAGCCAATCTCTGATCTATATGATTGTGGGGCATGTTTTGTGGGGCTTGACTCATGCCTAGTTAGGGCTAAAACTGTTACATGCCATCACAAACTCCAGCTGCACATATGTTCATGAAATTTGGTACTTGTATATATTATGTAGTATTTTTCAGATAGCACAGCATGGTGAACCGTTTCCTATGTTATATTTTTCAATAGCAGTCTGATGACTGGTCTCTTAGTTTTGTTCAGAAAATATTTTTGTATTTTACTGTTAAAACTGTGTTAGGATGAATAGTCATTTCTTTAGATCTTTAAAGATTCACATTTTTTGTTTCTTAAGGTGAATTCTAGAAAGTGGATTGCTAGATTATAATTATTTGCTCTTTTTTGTCAAGAATCTTTAATTCATTGTAAAATGCAGACTGACCTAATTGTTGTGGCCTAACAATTTCACCTTTTAGTTGTTTCCTTCCTTAATTTGAATGAAAGGAAAAGGGCTATCTTTAGGGTGAGCATCTGTAGACAAATCACCCTCTTTACTTATTGTTATCTTGTGTAACATCAGGGATGCCATTCACTTTCTCTTCTTTGTGTCCTTGAAGCCACTGCATGACAGAACACTTATTTTTTTTAAATATAAATTTATTTATTTTAATTGGAGGTTAATTACTTTACAATATTGTATTGGTTTTGCCATACATCAACATGAATCTGCCACAGGTATACACGTGTTCCCCATCCTGAACCCCCCCTCCCTCATCCCTCCCTGTACCATCCCTCTGGGTCATCCCAGTGCACCAGCCCCAAGCATCCTGTATCCTGCATCGAACCTGGACTGACGATTCATTTCATATATGATATTATACATATTTCCATGCCATTCTCCCAAATCACCCCACCCTCGCCCTCTCCCACAGAGTCCAAAAGACTGTTCTATACATCTGTGTCTCTTTTGCTGTCTCCCATACAGGGTTATCATTTCCATCTTTCTAAATTCTATATATATGCGTTAGTATACTGTATTGGTGTTTTTCTTTCTGGCTTACTTCACTCTGTATAATAGGTTCCAGTTTCATCCACCTCATTAGAACTGATTCAAATGTATTCTTTTTAATGGCTGAGTAATACTCCATTGTGTATATGTACCACAGCTTTCTTATCCATTCATCTGCTGATGGACATCTAGGTTGCTTCCATGTCCTGGTATAAACAGTGCTGTGATGAACATTGGGGTACACGTGTCTCTTTCAATTCTGGTTTCCTCGGTGTGTATGCCCAGTAGTGGGATTGCTGGATCATAAGGCAGTTCTATTTCCAGTTTTTAAAGGAATCTCCACACTGTTCTCCATAGTGGCTATACTAGTTTGCATTACCACCAACAGTGTAAGAGGGTTCCTTTTTCTCCACACCCCGTCCAGCATTTATTGCTTGTAGACTTTTGGATTGCAGCCATTCTGACTGGAGTGAAATGGTACCTCATTGTGGTTTTGATTTGCATTTCTCTGATGAGTGATGTTGAGCATCTTTTCATGTGTTTGTCATCCATCTGTATGTCTTCTTTGGAGAAATGTCTATATAGTTCTTTGGCCCATTTTTTGATTGGGTTGTTTATTTTTCTGGAACTGAGCTGCAGGAGTTGCTTATATATTTTTGAGATTAGTTGTTTGTCAGTTGCTTCATTTGCTATCATTCTCTCCCATTCTGAAGGCTGTCTTTTCACCTTGCTTATAGTTTCCTTTGTTGTGCAGAAGCTTTTAAGTTTAATTAGGTCCCATTTGTTTATTTTTGCTTTTATTTCCAATATTCTGGGAGGTGGGTCATAGAGGATCCTGCTGTGATGTATGTTGGAGAGTGTTTTGCCTATGTTCTCCTCTAGGAGTTTTATAGTTTCTGGTCTTACATAAACCCTAGTGAAAGAAATCAAAGAGGACATTAATAGATGGAGAAATATACCATGTTCATGCATCATAAGAATCAACATAGTGAAAATGAGTATACTATGCAAAGCAATCTATAGATTCCATGCAATCCCTATCAAGCTACCGATGCTATTTTTCACAGAGCTAGAACAAATAACTTCGCAATTTGTATGGAAATACAAAAAACCTCGAATAGCCAAAGCAATCTTGAGAAAGAAGAATGGAACTGGAGGAATCAACCTGCCTGACTTCAGGTTCTACTACAAAGCCACAGTCATCAAGACAGTATGGTACTGGCACAAAGACAGAAATATAGATCAGTGGAACAAAATAGAAAGCCCAGAGATAAGTCCATGCACCTATGGCCACCTTATCTTTGACAAAGGAGGCAAGAATATACAATGGATTAAAGACAATCTCTTTAACAAGTGGTGCTGGGAAAACTGATCAACGACTTGTAAAAGAATGAAACTAGAACACTTTCTAACACCATACACAAAAAAAAACTTGAAATGGATTAAAGATCTAAACGTAAGACAGAATACTTTTAGAGGTAACATCAGTTTAATTGGAGAAGGAAATGGCAGCCCACTCCACTGTTCTTGCCTGGAGAATCCCATGGACAGAGGAACTTGGCAGGCTACAGTCCATGGTGTCGCAAGAGTTGGGCACGATTTAGTGACTAAACCACCACCACAACCAGTTTAATGGTCACCTCTTAAAGAGGGTATTTTCAACGGAGAGGGACAAAGCCACTTTTGTTTTGGCAGTTACTGGCATTTGATGAACACACACACACACATACACATTTGCACATCATTTATTGGATATCTCTTATACTTCACAGGGTTTCTCTGGTGGCTCAGACTATGAAGAATCCGCCTGCAATGCAGAAGACCTGGGCTTGATCCCTGTGTTAGGAAGATCCCCTGGAGGAGGGTGTGGCAATCCACTCCAGTATTCTTGCCTGGAGAATCCCCATGGACAGAGAAGCCTGTGGGCTACAAAAAATCAGACACAACTGAGCGACTAACACACACACACACACACACACACACACACTTATACTTCAGCCTCCTAAGTTACTTTCCAAATAAAAGGGTGTCTGGAGAGGAAAGCCTTGATCTGGTTGCTTTGGTTCATGCTATCCAGGTTGCTCCAAAAATGGAGATAATCAGGATACAAGTAATGATTTTGTTTTATAAGTATATAATTTTATTCATGCTTCCCACCCTCAGGCATATATGATGGTACTGTAATTTGTGAATCTTTAAGGATCACAATTCTTCCTCTTCTTCCCTGATGGGATCAGTGAAAGGCCCTTAGTAATATGAAAAAGGAAAGATGGAACACAGGAAGGCATACCATGAGGAGCATGTCACTGTGGACTGATTCTGCCCTGCTTTTTTCAGGGGTCACAACAACGCATAGTATTAATCTGACTGAAGAAAAAATTTTCTATGCTCCTCATCCATGAGACCAAGAATGTCTGAATATAGAAACTTTAACCTCTATCCCATCATTCTTTTCTCTGTGTTATTTAAGTTACTTAATCTTTTGTTAATTATTGTTATTATTATTATTTTTACTGTCTTCCTAAGTTTAACATTTCCTTAGGACAACACAAACTAAGCTCTATAAGTTTAACATTGGTGTTGAGGTTTCTCACTTAACAGTGATTTATCTTTCCTGATGACAGTCTTTACTGTCATCTTTACTCTCATGTTTTCAATTAAAGAAGAGACTAAAACAGAAAGAAGGTCAATAAGAAGTTCCTGAATAACAGGGATCCCAGGAGGAGTTTGGGCTTGAGTCTTTGAGACTGAGACACTTTATGCTAATGTGGTTAATTAAAGTGAGTTTCTCCTAGTGAAAAATTTTATCATCAACTTAAAAGAGAATTTTACCCCAAAGTGGGATCAAAAGCTGTTGTCCCAATGGTTTTCTAAAGTTGAACCATGTGTAGCACATGTCTGACGTTGATACTGATCGAAAAAGACCTCTGTCTAATCAACATATCAGAACACTAGATGAGTAGCTCAAGGTCAAAACAAAAATAAAACTTTCAATCACAACCTTGTAAGAAAGACTAACTATTTTCACTATGAAGATTTCAGGTAAAATTTTGGCCTTGGTCTAAAGGAGTGAAAGGAAACATCTAATTAAGTCTTATTAGAGATTAAAATACAAAACTGAAGGGCAGGGAATTTTTATGGTGTGATGACAATTACAAAGTTATGAAATGTGAAGTGGTCACACACTTTAGCAGCATATGACAACAGATTGATTGATTCCCAATTCACATATGACTTTTATTTCCTGGTGTTTTTCTGAACTATATATCCATATGCTTCGCTGATATATATCTTTGCACTCTTGCATGTTATTTAAAGTGACAATGTTTCTGGTGAATTTGAGGTTCTTGCTTTGTCATGAAAGAATTCAGAGATGAAGTGATAGGTAAGAAGTGGATTTATAGGGAGAGAAACACACTTCACAGACAGAGTGTAGGCTATCTCAGAAGGAGACAGAGTACAAGAGTCCTGAAATATGGGGTGGTTAGTTTTTACAGGCTGAGTAATCTCATAGACTAATAGGTGGGAGGATTATTCCAATTATTTTGGGAGAAGGGTTGGGGATTTTCAGGAATTGGGCTACAGCTCACTTTTTGACCTTTCATAGTTGGCCTCAGAACTGTCATGGTGGGAATCTACTGCCATCTTGGACCTAGTTGGTTCTAAGCAGTCTTTGTCATGTCCTATGTACCGGTGGCTCAGCAGTAAAGAATCCACCTGCCAATGCAGGAGGTGCAAGAGACACGGGTTCAGTTCCTGGGTTGGGAAGATCCCTTGGAGAAGGAAATGGCAACCCACTCCAGCATTCTTGCCAGGAAAATCACATGGACAGAGCATCCTGACAGACTCCAGAGTCGGAAACAACTTAGCAACTAAGCAACAACAACAACAACAACAACAATGGCTATGTCATTCTTTTAAAGGTTGTGCACTAACCCCTTCCCTTCTGTTTCAACAGTATCTGTGAATATCACTGATGCTGAGTTGAGTATTGTCTTAGGTTAAGGGTTCCCTGAGAAAGATTCTGAGATTTGCCTGCAGGAGACTTGTGCAAGGATGTTCTTGTAACTGAGCAGGACCCTATGGGGCCTCCCTAGAACAAGCCTTCCCCCAATATCCTCTGCTTTAGCTCCTCTATTTAGTACCCAGATAATAGTATTTGAGGCACATTTCCTGAGCTGTTATGCAGATGTGAAATCCCCTCTCCTCTCACAAATGGAAGATGTTAACTGCTCGATGGCCATAAGCACATAGCCCTAGGCCTTCTGGAGCCTAAGAGCTGATAATGTTACCCATGTGACACAACCTGCTACCCCAACATCAGCCAGTCAGAGAATTGTGCACAAGCTGATCACATACCCTCCAAACCCCACCCCACTCCCCAGCTTTTAAAAGTGCTTTGTGGAAACCCTTGGGGAGTTCAGGACCTTTTAGAACAAGAGCCACCTTGTCTCTTTACATTGCCCTGCAATAAACCTTTCTCTGCTCCAAACTGATGTATCCGTTTGTCTGGCTTCACTTTGCTTTGCGGATGGAGCTAGCCGAGCAGTCTGTGCCTGGTTGACCCCAGGCTGGTGGACTCCCTTCTCTGAGCCCCCAACAGCAGCCAGAGTACATTTGGTTCTGGGGGTTTTAGAAGGACTATCCCTGACAGGTGCTGGCTGCCCATGGCATGAAGTTGTTTGGAACCAAGAAACATCTGGAGCTGTGGTCCACATTTGGTATTGTTGGGTGAGTTGCTCTGTTGCAGCAAAAATCTAAATGAAGCTTTTTCTCTCTTGAGAACTAGAAAAGTAAGGGGAACAGTGAACAGGCTAGAGAAGAAACATAATCAGGCCTGAAAAGGTTAATCACTTCTAGTTTCATTTTAACCGTTGCTAATCTGTGGTGTCTGTCACTAGATTTGTCCTTCATGAAGCTAAACTATCACCTCCTCCTAATACTATGTCAACTGTATCTTGCACCTGGTGTTTGCTCTCCTTTCTCTCTCTTGTAGCAATTCACCCCCTATAACTGTTTGTATTTCAGAAATAAGGTTTCAGGCTCTTAACCCAGAGACAAACAGACCCAGTTACTGGGCTGCCAGATGCCAGTTGTGACTGTTTTGAAATAAGGCAGGAAGAGGAAGAATACAAGAACTTCATTACTTTGAGCTATATGATCTGCCTTAGACCACGAGACCCAGGATACATAACATCTCTCAATGCCCCTAGGAAGTGGGCATAGTTCTTGAGTCACTAGCCTGTTTTTTTCTCTCCCCTTGTTCAGGAGACAGAATAAAAGCCACTCTTTCTATTTCCTCCAAATCTGTCTCTGCATTTCTATTTGACATTGGGCAGGGAGCCAAGATTGGCTTGCACAGGCTGGGGATTCTCTGCACTCCATTTGGGAGGCTTCCTTTGCAGTGAGTGAGTCACTCCATCCACTCTTTTGAGAGCTGGGCCAATTTATTTGGAGGCCTCCATCTGGGAGTGGAAATGGGCATTCTAGACTACACCTTCTCTGATTTTCTGTCTGTGTCAGCATAGCTTAGTTGTTGTTTGTGTTTTTCTGTGTATTATGTTGGGGTGGAGACCTCCATTTGCTTGAGGGTATGTCACTCTCCTGAGTACAACCAGGAAAAATTTCCCCTCTCAATTTGGGCTCTCCCTCTATGAGACTAGCCAGTTTGTTGATTGGGGTACCCTGTTGGAGAGGGAAACTGTTGCAGGACTCTACCCATTTTGAGAACGGATTCATTTGCTTCTGTTTTGTGTGCATTTATGTTGGAATTTGTACTTTTAATTGCTATTTGCTTGATATTTAATAATACTGGTCATGAATAATTAAGTGTGGATGATCAGAGCTCTGTTCCATCTTACAGTCCCCTGGGGTACTTTTGCAAAACTGAGAGATCTTTAGCTATGATCTTTCACTAAATGAAAGAAAATACCTCAGTACTCCCGGAGATCTGGAGAGTAAAGTCCCTTGATGGCTCCGCTATTTTATCGAGGTGTGCCTTTTGCAATTGCTTTTATCTTGGGGGTATATGTATGTATATGTGAATAGTGTCTTGGTACCTATGTCCAAATCCCTTCCTGATTTGCTTCAAGGGGTGCAAACTAATGTGAGAGGATGATATGTACTATTTTTTGTCTATTACTGTTATTTGTTTGTTTGAACTGAGGTGGATATTTGGGAATGGGAAAAAAGAAAGTTCCCTGAAAATAGCCCAAGATGACTGGATTTTGTATAAGCAGATACAAGAAAAATCTGAGATGTAAATGATCTACTTGGGTTCTCTGGAGCTCACTTAATCAATCTGAGTTGCTTGGACTTGAAGAGTATCTATGGCAAATTTGTTAGCAAGAAACATAACTTGGTATGATGAAATTTTTATGAGTGAACTAAATGCAAATGTGATAAGAGCTTTTAGGTAAACTCTATAGTAATAATTATGTTCTGAAAATTATCTAAAATAGCCTCTCGATTTTGATAACAGTTATTTGCCTCTTGGTTTTCACAAAAGTTCCCTGGAGAAGGAAATGGCAGCTCACTCCAGTCCTCTTGCCTGGAAAATCCCGTGGATGGAGGAGCCTGGTAGGCTGCAGTCCATGGGATGGCCAAGAGTTGGACAAAACCTAGCGGCTTCACCTTCATTTTCACTTTTCACTAAAGTTAAGGTTTTAATAGGGATTTTCATTTAAATATGTAATTAAAGTTACTGAATAAAACATTTCACTACACAGTAGGAAATTGGGATATATGTTTTGAGTAAAAAGGAGTTGTGTGCATGGTCAGGCTGAGACTAAACTTAATTGGTCAAATGGATTCTGTTATTAAAATTAGACTGGTGAAGGACTAGATTTTCTTTCTCTCTGCTAAGAGAACCAGTGTACAAGAATGCTGCTTTTGATAATAGATTGTGTGAACTTTCTTGCCTTTAACTGATCTCTGTGTGCTCAGTCACTTCAGTCCGACTCTTTGTGACCCCTGGACTGTAGCCCACCAGGCTCTTCCATCTGTGGAATTTCCCAGTCAAGAATACTGGAGTGGGTTGCCACGCCCTTCTCCAGGGGCTCTTCCCGACCCAGGGATTGAACCTGTGACTCCTGTGTCTCCTGCATTGCTGGCAGATTCTTCATCATCTGAGCC
>NW_011494812.1:1292091-1296795 GCF_000754665.1 Bison bison bison | reverse complement strand
GTCTCCTGGATTGCTGGCAGATTCTTCATCCACTGAGTCACCAATGAGGGTTTAACTGATCTATATTTCTTTTTAAATATTCACAGTGACCTATGTATGATTCTATCTGACCAAATGTTTTTTCTTTTTTAACTTTATGATAATTTTGATGAAAAGTGAAAGTCGCTCAGCCATGTCTGACTCTTTGTGACCCCATGAACTATACAGTCCATGAAATTCTCCAGGCCAGAATACTGGAGTGGGTAAGCCTTTCCCTTCTCCAGGGGATCTTCCCAACCCAGGGGTCGAACCCAGGTCTCCCACATTGCAGGCGGATTCTTTACCAGCCGAGGCACAAGGGAAGCCCAAGAATACAGGAGTGGGTAGTTTATCCCTTCTCCAGTGGATCTTCCCAACTGAAGAATTGAACCGGGGTCTCCTGCATTGTAGGAGGATTCTTTACCAGCTGAGCTATGAGGGAACTTCCTATCAAATTCTAATTAAAGTTCTTTTGGTCTCAGCTGCAGTGCAGGAGACCTGACTTTGATCTCTGGGTTGGGAAAATCCCCTGGAGAAGGGCATGGAAACACCCTCCAGTATTCTTGCATGGAGAATCCCATGGACAGAGGAGCCTGGTGAGCTACAGTCCAGAAGGTTGTAAAGAGTCAGACATGACTGAGTGACTAAGCACAGCACACACAGCTTTGGCATGCTTCAGCGGGCCTCTGAGGCACCTCAGGGAGAAAAAAAAAAAAAATATATATATATATATATATATATATATTACTATTAAACTGACTAGAATTTGTGGGTATTCTAAATTACACAGAAAGCATTGTCAAATGAGTGATAAGCCTCCTCAGATTATACTATATGAATCAGTTCAATTCAGTTGCTCAGTCATGTCCGACTCTTTGTGACCCCATGAATCACAGCACTCCAGGCCTCCCTGTCCATCACCAACTCCCAGAGTTCAGCCAAACTCATGTCCATCGAGTCGGTGATGCCATCCAGCCATCTCATCCTCTGTCATCCCCTTCTCCTTTGGCCCTCAATTCCTCCCAGCATCACAGTCTTTTCCAATGAGTCAACTCTTCACATGAGGTGGCCAAAGTACTGGAGTTTCAGCTTTAGCATCAGTCCTTCCAATGAACACCCAGGACTGATCTCCTTTAGAATGGACTGGTTGGATCTCCTTGCAGTCCAAGGGACTCTCAAGAGTCTTCTTCGACACCACAGTTCAAAAGCATCAATTCTTTGGCACTCAGCTTTCTTCACAGTCCAACTCTCACATCCAGACATGACCACTGGAAAAATCATAGCCTTGACTAGACAGACCTTTCTTGGCAAAGTAATGTCTCTGCTTTTGAATATGCTATCTAGGTTGGTCATAACTTTCCTTCCAAGGAGTAAGCATCTTTTAATTTCATGGCTGCAATCACCATCTGCAGTGATTTTGGAGCCCAGAAAAATAAAGTCTGACACTGTTTCCACTGTTTCCCCATCTATTTGCCATGAAGTGATGGGGCCAGATGCCATGATCTTAGTTTTCTGAATGTTGAGCTTTAAGCCAACTTTTCACTCTCCTCTTTTACTTTCATCAAGAGGTTTTTTAGTTCCTCTTCACTTTCTGCCATAAGGGTGGTGTCATCTGCATATCTGAGTTTACTGATATTTCTCCCGGCAATCTTGGTTCCAGCTTCTGCTTCTTCCAGCCCTGCATTTCTCATGATGTACTCTGCATAGAAGTTAAATAAGTAGGGTGGCAATATATAGCCTTGATGTACTCCTTTTCCTATTTGGGATCAGTCTGTTGTTCCATGTCCAGTTCTAACTGCTGCTTCCTGACCTGCATATAGGTTTCTCAAGAGGCAGGTCAGGTGGTCTGGTATTCCCATCTCTTGAAGAATTTTCCACAGTTTATTGTGAAATGTTATTAATATAAGCAATCTAGAACTTTTATAAAGTTTCTGAAATTTGGATATGTCTTGGTATTATTTTTTACTTTTAGTTGTTATTTTAAAATGCTGTATGTCACAACAACATGGATAAGCTTCTTTGCCAAAAATCAGATCTTTAACCTTGCCTTTTTAAGAACTTTATCATTCATAGGTAGCTAAGGTGATACTTTGCAAAACTACCACATCTTCAAGAAGAGTCATTGAAAGAACATTTTTACAAAAACAGATTTCTGATAACTTTTAAAATATTATTGCTAAACTAGGTAAGATATTTTAAAAGTCTAATGGAAAGAGGGTTATTTTTTACATGTGGTGTATGGGAATCATATAATTAACAAATGTGCATCCAAGTCTTACTAGATTCCAGTCCCAGTGATGATTTTTTTTTTCTTTCATTTTTTAGACAGGATAGATTCAATTTCTACCCCTATAGAGTTTATATCTCAGTGAAGAAGGCAGATATTAGGCCTCATAAAGCAATATGATGAGAGTGACAATACTGACATTAATAATAATGTACAGTGTTTGCCAAGTGTTTTTTGTCTTTTGTGTCTTTCACTTCACTTCATGCTTTAAATGTGTGAACTCAATTTTCACAGCACCAACATGGACCGTGGTCCTACTGGTCCGCAGTAGGGTAAGAGATATTTCCAAGCTCACACAGGTATTGGAGTAGGGATTTTAAATTTGTGCAGAACCAGAGCACAGGCACTTCTTTGCACAATGTTAATATATAGGAAATCCTAAGTTTCATGGGGATTGGCAGTAGGATTACATAACCCAGATTTAGGCTGGGAGGACTTGAAAATAATTTTTGAGGAAGTAAAATATAAAGAAAGGCCTGGAGGTGAATAGGAATGAGCTAAATGAAGGATAAGGAGGAAATGGAGGGGAGGTATGATAAGGGTAGCCTGAGCTTAGTCTATTGGGGCAGAGAGATATGCGGGAATGCCTGACCACAGAGCATTCTGGATAAGATGGCCAGGAAGAGAATAGAAACCTGTCCACACACCACAAAGGGCCTGTCTTCATGAGACAGGAAGAGGAGGAGGCACTGAGAATACAGGGGAAAGAATATGATTCAGAAGTTGGAAGAGCATTAGGATCAGTTCTCAAGTTTTTATTGTTGCCTCAGCCATGTTGTATTTTTACCTACTCTGTTTCAGTTTATTGTGACCCAACATAAGAGATCAAACCAGACTAAAGTTATGGAATGAGGGATAAAATTTGGAGGAAATGAATAATTACCTAATAACTGATTCTACAAGGGTCTGCTGGGTCTGAACCCTACCCTTCTTGAAATGTGCTCTGCCTTGTCTTCCAGAACCCCATTAACTGTTGCTTCTTTTCCATTCTGCCCTGACTTTCTTTGTCAGTTCTGTTTGCTGACCCTTCCTCTTCTGCTCAGCTACTTCCTGTCTGAGCTCCCTATGGCTCGAAGGCCTACTCTTTCCCCACTCAGCATGCCCTGACTATCTCATCCTGTTCTAGAGGATCAACTGTCATCTGTATTCTGACTCTGTTCACGTTATTATCTAGAGTTCTGACTTTTCATCTAAGCTCCAGGGTCATATATTCAATTAAGCATCTCCATTTATATCTCACAGGAACCTCAAGTTCAACACTTCAAGCATTAAAATTACATCTCTTCACCTATTCTGATGTACTCCTCCTCCAGTGCTCCCGTTCTCTGTAATGGGCCCATCATTTATTCACCTACGATCTTGAGCTAGAAATCTGTGAATGATGTGGCTCCTATGTCTTTTGAATGGGTTTACAGTATAAACCCATTTTTGTCATATTCATGGCTACCCAACATCTTTTAAACAATCCACTTGTAGCAATTCACACCTTCTAACTCAGAAGTCAAACTCTCAAGTTCTCTTGAAATCCAGCTGGATACATGTGGCATAGGTTTGCCCTATCACCTGCTTCCAAGTGAGGTTTGATTTAGAAGTCATCAGCAGAAGAACCAAGATATACATGGGGCTTTGGTCTGGTGGATACAGCTGGTGTCAAATATGTGAGGGTATTAGATAACAGCAGCAATCACAAGGTCAAATTCCCTATATGGAAGTGGCACTAGTACTGCAGATTTAGTGAATAAGGTAAAATCAGGTCTTGACATCTTGTATGCAGTAGCAGTGAGACAACAGACTGGTTCCAAATAGGAAAAGGAGTACGTCAAGGCTGTATATTGTCACCCTGCTTATTTAACTTATATGCAGAATACATCATGAGAAATGCTGGGCTGGAGGAAGCACAATCTGGGTCAAGATTGCCTGGAGAAAGATCAAGAACCTCAGATACCCAGACGACACCACCCTTATAGCAGAAAGCCAAGAAGAACTAAACAGCCTCTTGATGAAAGTGAAAGAAGAGAGTGAAAGTTGGCTTAAAGTTCAACATTCAGAAAACTAAGATCATGGCATCTGGTCCCATCACTTCATGGCAAACAGATAGGGAAATAGTGGAAACAGTGGCTGACTTTATTTTTTGGGCTCCAAAATCACTGCATATCACTGTGATTACAGCTATGAAATTAAAAGATGCTTACTCCTTGGAAAAAAATTTATGACCAACCTACATAGCATATTAAAAAGCAGAGACATTACTTTGTCAACAAAGGTCTGTCTAGTCAAGGCTATGGTTTTTCCAGTAGTCATGTATGGATGTGAGAGTTGGACTATAAAGAAAGCTGAGCACAGAAGAATTGATGCTTTTGAACTGTGGTGTTGGAGAAGACTCTTGAGAGTCCCTTGGA
>NW_011494812.1:1291810-1291991 GCF_000754665.1 Bison bison bison | reverse complement strand
ATGCAAAGCGCTGACTCATTTGAAAAGACCCTGATGCTGGGAAAGATTGAGGGCAGGAGGAGAAGGGGATGACAGGGGATGAGATGGTTCGATGGCATCACCAACTCAATGGACATGTGTTTGGGTGGACTCCAGGAGTTGGTGATGGACAGGGAGGCCTGGTGTGCTGTGGTTCATGGGG
>NW_011494812.1:1290432-1291137 GCF_000754665.1 Bison bison bison | reverse complement strand
TTTGCCATATGTTGACTTGAATCCACCATGGGTGTACATGTGTTCCCCATCCCAGACCCCGCTCCCACCCCCTCCCATCCCTCTGGGTTATCCCAGTGGACCAGCCCCGAGCACCCTGTATCATGCATCGAACCTGGACTGGCAATTTGTTTCACATATGATAATTTATTTGTTTCAATGCCATTCTCCCAAATCATCCCACCCTCTCCCTCTCCTACAGAGTCCAAAAGACTGTTCTATACATCTGTGTCTCTTTTGCTGTTTCACATACAGGGTTATCATTTCCATCTTTCTAAATCCCTATATATGTGTTAGTATACTGTATTGGTGTTTTTCTTTCTGGCTTACTTCACTCTGTATAATAGGCTCCAGTTTCATCCACCTCATTAGAACTGATTCAAATGTATTCTTTTTAATGGCTGAGTAATATTCCATTGTGTATATGTACCACAGCTTTCTTATCCATTCATCTGCTGATGGGCATCTAGGTTGTTTCCATGTCCTGGCTGTTATAAACATTGCTGTGATGAACATTGGGGTACACGTGTCTCTTTCAATTCTGGTTTCCTCGGTGTGTATGCCCAGTAGTGGGTTTGGTGGGTCATATGGCAGCTCTATTTCCAGTTTTTTAAGGACTCTCCACACTGTTCTCCATAGTGGCTGTACTAGTTTGCATTCCCACAAACAGTGTAAGAGGGTTCCCTT
>NW_011494812.1:1288987-1290332 GCF_000754665.1 Bison bison bison | reverse complement strand
AGCAGCCATTCTGACTGGCGTGAAATGGTACCTCATTGTGGTTTTGATTTGCATTTCTCTAGTAATGAGTGATGTTGAGCATCTTTTCATGTGTTTGTTAGCCATCTGTATGTCTTCTTTGGAGAAATGTCTGTTTAGTTCTTTGGCCCACCTTTTGATTGGGTTGTTTATTTTTCTGGATTGAGCTTCAGGAATTGCTTGTATATTTTTGAGATTAATTCTTTGTCAGTTGCTTCATTTGCTATTATTTTCTCTCATTCTGAAGGCTGTCATTTCACCTTGCTTATAGATTCCTTTGTTGTGCAGAAGGTTTTAATTTTAATTACATCCCATTTGTTTATTTTTGCTTTTATTTCCAGTATTCTGGGAGGTGGGGCATAGAGGATCCTGCTGTGGTTTATGTGTGAGTTTAGACTTAAAAAGTTTTTTAAAATTTATTTAGGCTGCACTGAGTCTTCGTTGCTGCATGTGGGATTTTTCCTAGTTGCAGCAAGGAGGGGCTTCTTTCTCTTCATTGAGGTCTGCAGCTTTCTTGTTGCAATAACTTCTCCTATTGAAAAGCACAGTCTCTATAGGGTGCAGGGGCTTCACTTGTTGCTGCACGCAGACTCAGTACTTGTGGCAAAGGAATGGGCTAAGTTCCCCTGCTTCATGTGGAGGGATTGAACCCTTGTCCCCTGCATTGCCAGGTGAATTCTTAGCCACTGGACCACCAGGGAAGTCCTGAGTTTAGACTTGATTTTGCTCCTTCAGCTTTTACACAGATCAGAGAGATTAATATCCTTTACTGAAACCCATTTGATTCACTAAATCATTACATTATACAGCAAACTGGAAAAAAAAAAAAAAAAAACAGAAAACACTAGTTACAATTTCCGGTAAGGATCTTGAACAGTCTGAGGTTGTTGCTTCCTCTCCGGTAGAATGTTTATCTCTGTGTTGAGCTGTGTGAAAAATGAAGTGTGGTGAGAAAGGCCTAGAAAGGGTGGATGTGGGTGAATGTGGGTGTTCAGTTCAGTTCAGTTCAGTTGCTCAATCATCTCCAACTCTTTGCGACCCTATGAATTGCAGCACGCCAGGCCTCCCTATCCATCACCAACTCCCGGGGTTCACCCAAACTCATGTCCATCGAGTCGGTGATGCCATCCAGCCATCTCATCCTCTGTCATCCCCTTCTCCTCCTGCCCCCAATCCCTCCTAGCATCAGAGTCTTTTCCAATGAGTCAAGTCTTCGCATGAGGTGGCCAAAGTATTGGAGTTTCAGCTTTAGCATCACTCCTTCCAAAGAACACCCAGGACTGATCTCCTTTAGAACAGACTGGTTGGATCTCCTTGCAGTCCAAGG
>NW_011494812.1:1285883-1288887 GCF_000754665.1 Bison bison bison | reverse complement strand
AGTTCAAAAGAATCAATTCTTTGGCACTCAGCTTTCTTCACAGTCCAACTCTCACATCCATACATGACCACTGGAAAAACCATAGCCTTAACTAGATGGACCTTTGTTGGCAAGGTAATGTCTCTGCTTTTGAATATGCTATCTAGGTTGGTCATAACTTTCCTTCCAAGGAGTAAGCGTCTTTTAATTTCATGGGTGCAGTCACCATTTTTAGTGATTTTGGAGCCCAAGAAAATAAAGTCTGTCACTGTTTCCATTGTTTCCCCATATATTTCCAATGAAGTGATGGAACTGGATGCCATGATCTTTGTTTTTGGTATATTGAGTTTTAAGCCAGCCTTTTCACTCTCCACTTTCACTTTCATCAAGAGGCTTTTTAGTTCCTCTTTGCTTTCTGTCATAAGAGTGGTGTCACCTGCTTATCTGAAGTTATTGATATATCTCTTGGCAGTCTTGATTCCAGCTTGTGCTTCATCCAGTCTGGCATTTCATATGATATACTCTGCATATAATTTAAATAAGCAGAGTGACAATATACAGCCTTGCTGTACTCCTTTCCCAATTTGGAACCAGTCTGTGTTCCACATCTGTTTCTAACTGTTGCTTCTCATCCCACATACAGGTGTCACAGGAGGCAGGCAAGGTGGTCTGGTATTCCCATCTTTTTAAAATTTTTCCATAGTTTGTTGTCCTTGAGCAGTTGCATTAACCTTTTTCAATTTCAGTTCCCTTATCGATGAGATGTAGTTAATGTTTAATGTCTTTACCACATAGTATGTTGTGAAGTTACTTGAGAAACTATTTGGAAGGCCCTAGGACTAGATGGGGAAACAGTGGAAACAGTGTCAGACTTGATTTTTCTGGGCTCCAAAATCACTGCAGATGGTGACTGCAGCCACGAAACTAAAAGATGCTTACTCCTTGGAAGGAAGGTTATGTCCAACCTAGATAGCATATTCAAAAGCAGAGACATTACTTTGCCAACAAAGGTTCATCTAGTTAAGGCTGTGGTTTTTCTTGTGGTCATGTATGGATGTGAGAGTTGGACTGTGAAGAAGGCTGAGTGCCGAAGAATTGATGCTTTTGAACTGTGGTGTTGGAGAAGACTCTTGAGAGTCCCTTGGACTGCAAGGAGATGCAACCAGTCCATTCTGAAGGAGATCAGCCCTGGGATTTCTTTGGAAGGAATGATACTAAAGCTGAAACTCCAGTACTTTGGCCACCTCATGGAAAGAGTTGACTCATTGGAAAAAACTCTGATGCTGGGAGGGATTGGGGGCAGGAGGAGAAGGGCACGACAGAGGATGAGATGGCTGGATGGCATCACTGACTTGATGGACGTGAGTCTGAGTGAACTCCAGGAGTTGGTGATGGACAGGGAGGCCTGGCGTGCTGTGATTCATGGGGTCACAAAGAGTCGGACATGACTGAATGACTGAACTGAACTGAACTGAGGACTTAGTGGCTAGAGATAAAGTTTAGCTCTCTGTGCCAGAGGCAATCAGAGACTCCAGGATATATATGGCTTATTGACTACTTATTGTAGATAGTCTTTGGAATTGACTATTTTATTCTGTTGACCCGGGATTCCATTTTTTGTATTCCCTCTTACTAAAATATAATTCTTTCTCATAAGACCATTCCAGTGTATTTTTCCTTAATGGAAGCTTCCCAAATTCTCTTAGTTGTAAGTAATTAAATCTACTTCTGAAATAGTAAGTAATTAAATCTACTTCTGAAATATTATTATGTCTTAATGTAAGTTGTGTTTGAAATTTTGTGTAAAATTAATAGATCCTTAGGATGAGCGAGTGGGAAGGTACTATAATCAGCATCTGGTAGAGCCCATTATGTTTTAGTTTAATCTTTAAAAAAAATTTGTTATTTTTTAAATTGAAGTATAGTTGATTTTTACTTCCTCTAGTCAAGTTCGACAGTCTTCTCAGCGCTCCGCCAGGGCCGTGGGCCGACCCCGGTGGGGCCGATCCGAGGGCCTCACTAAACCATCCAATCGGTAGTAGCGATGGGCGGTGTATACAAAGGGCAGGGACTTAATCAACGCAAGCTTATGACCCGCACTTACTGGGAATTCCTCGTTCATGGGGAATAATTGTAATCCCCGATCCCCATTACGAATGAGGTTCAATGGGTTACCAGCGCCTGCTGGCGTAGGGTAGGCCCACGCTGAGCCAGTCAGTGTAGCGTGTGTGCAGCCCCGGACATCTAAGGGCATCACAGACCTGTTATTGCTCAATCTCGGGTGGCTGAACACCACTTGTCCCTCTAAGAAGTTGGGGGACGCCGACCGCTCGGGGGTCGCGTAACTAGTTAGCATGCCAGAGTCTCGTTCGTTATCGGAATTAACCAGACAAATCGCTCCACCAACTAAGAAAGGCCTGATGTTCAAGCTGGTTTTAGAAAAGGCAGAGGAACCAGAGATCAAATTGCCAACATCCGATGGATCATGGAAAAAGCAAGAGAGTTCCAGAAAAACATCTATTTCTGCTTTATTGACTATGCCAAAGCCTTTGACTGTGTGGATCACAATAAACTATGGAAAATTCTGAAAGAGATGGGAATACCAGACCACCTGACCTGCCTCTTGAGAAATTTGTATGCAGGTCAGGAAGCAACAGTTAGAACTGGACATGGAACAACAGACTGGTTCCAAATAGGAAAAGGAGTTCATCAAGGCTGTATATTGTCACCCTGTTTATTTAACTTATATGCAGAGTACATCATGAGAAACGCTGGGCTGGAAGAAACACAAGCTGGAATCAAGATTGCTGGGAGAAATATCAATAACCTCAGATATGCAGATGACACCACCCTTATGGCAGAAAGTGAAGAGGAGCTCAAAAGCCTCTTGATGAAAGTGAAAGTGGAGAGTGAAAAAGTTGGCTTAAAGCTCAACATTCAGAAAACGAAGATCATGGCATCTGGTCCCACCACTTCATGGGAAATAGATGGGGAAACAGTGGAAACAGTGTCAGACTTTATTTTT
>NW_011494812.1:1282070-1285171 GCF_000754665.1 Bison bison bison | reverse complement strand
AGGAGGAGAAGGGGACGACAGAGGATGAGATGGCTGGATGGCATCACCGACTTGATGGACATGAGTCTGAGTGAACTCTGGGAGTTGGTGATGGACAGGGAGGCCTGGCGTGCTGCGATTCATGGGGTCGCAAAGAGTCAGACACGACTGAGCAACTTATCTGATCTGATCTGATAGTTGACTTACATTGTTGCACCAAACTCTGCTGTATAGCAAAGTGACTCAGTTATATACAAATAGAAATTCTTTTTAATATTCTTTTCCATAAACAAGAATGAAATAATGTCATCTGTAGCAACATGGATGCAACTAGAGAATATCATATTAAGTGAAGTTAATTTAATCTTTCTTGTCATCAAATGAATGTTACTATGGATCAGATTTCAAACAGTGTTACAGGATGATAAAAAGAATTATGATAGATAGCATTCTTTAGATGGGTTGATGCTGAGTCCATGGGCCCAGTCACATAGTCACCCTGGTCCTGGAATTTGTGGCCATTTGGGATTTATGTCCATTCACACAAGTCAGAAGGGGGATCTAGGGGAACTGACTAACTGATAACATGAGAGTCAGAGGGGCTGGTTTTCTTGATGTTGTCAAGAGGCCAACCTGCCTAAGAAAACAAACTGACCCAGTGTTAACTGGGTTAACAGTTAACCAATCCTATTCAAAAGCTATTAACAAGTCAAAAGGTATATAATGAGACGTCTTAAAGGGTGGAGAGGTCTCTTCCTACCCCTTTAAGATGTTTATGTCAGAAGTTGTCTCTGTAATTTCTAACTTCAAGTAAAACTGCTACTTTGCTGCAAAGACCTGAGTGACTGCTTTCCTTTGGTCCTGGAGTGAAATTTCTTTCCTTGTGAGACTGTGAACCAACACCAAATGTCTCCGAACACTAATCCTTGTATGTGATCTATTCCCTCCCCCCGCCCCACCCGAAACTTTAAGACTTGCTATCTTCTTGGTGTTTTGTGATTTTAAAAATGGTATGCTTTTATAAGCACATTCATCAAGCTAGATATTATTTCTTTGATTTTTTTTTTTTGTTCCATATTGTCTTGGTTCACTCTTGCTTGGCACCTATTATATATAACCATTTTGATCTGGTTCATATTCACCAAGGCATAAACTTCTACATTTCTCCTTTTCCCTGTCTCATCGTTTTTTAGGTATACACTGAAAAAGAACTCTTCAAATTTATCCTCTACCACTCTATTACATGTAAATTTGTTCTATCACATTTAAAAGACACATCTCTAAAAACTCTTCTGTTAATTAAAAATTTTTTTTCACATTTGTTAGCATTATCTTTTTGTTTCAGTGATACAGTCTCTTCTCCTGTCTCTGGTGATTAAATATGTATGTGTGTGTATGCAGTTTCCTTCTGTCTCCTCTGTTTCTTTCAAGTTCTTTTCTCTGAATGCTTTGTTCTTTGTCTTTCACTTTAGAGGTTTTTCTGAAGGTGATTCATATTTAAGAGTGGAAAGAGTTAAAAGTTACCTATTTTTGTAAAGAAGCTTAAGATTTAATCTCCTGGCAAACTTCAAGTATACATTACAGTATTATTAGCTATAGTCACCATAGTGTATTTTAGATCCTTAAATATTACCTATTGTTAAATATTTTTTGAATTAAAAAAAATAAGACAGAAGAACTTTCTTCTAAGCATACAAAACCAAGAGAATGATTGGTTGTCTCTGTGAATATGTATGTACATGATGTATGCTAATGCATACATGTATGTGTATGTATATGTACATATGTGTGTGTTTGGGCCATAAAAGCCAAACCTAAAGGATGAGATGAATATTATTCAGCTGAATTGCCAAAGCCAAAGATTGATTTTAATCTGCAAATTGATTATTGTCATTTCCTCTAATATTGAATCCACTGAATTTCCAAGCCGGTTGTGGCCATGGCATGAAATAACTAACTCCCCCCTCAGAGGAGTCTAGAATTTGTCTTGCTGTCATAGAACCAGTAACAAACATCTTAACTGTGCTGACATTTCCTCCTCCCTTCCTATCTCTCCTCTCTAACTGAATTATCTTGTTTTGTACAACTGAGTATCTGTCTCTGTTTCCATCCATAAGTTTCATCCTCCTGAGAGTGCAATTCTATAAACCTTAACTAGCTTGGCAAACTGAAGGGTTTTTAGCATTCCTTTGCTTCATGTATTAAAATGTCAAACTGCACAGTAAGAATTATTTCTGGAGTTATTTCTCCACTGATCTCCAGTAGCATATTGGGCACTTACCGACCTGGGGAGTTCATCTTCCAGTGTCCTATCATTTTGTCTGTTCATACTGTTCATGGGGTTCTCAAGGCAAGAATACTTAAGTGGTTTGCCATTCCCTTCTCCAGTGGACCACATTATGTCAGACCTCTCCACCATGACCCGTCTGTCTTGGGTGGCCCCACATGGCATCGTTTAGTTTCATTGAGTTAGACAAGGCTGTGGTCCATGTGATCAGATTGGCTAGTTTTCTGTGATTATGGTTTCAGTGTGTCTGCCCTCTGATGTCCTCTCACAACACCTACCATCTTGGAGCCAAGGCAAAAACAATACCCAGCTGTGGATGTAACTGGTGATAGAAGCAAGGTCCAATGCTGTGAAGAGAAATATTGCATAGGAACCTGGAATGTTAGGTCCATGAATCAAGGCAAATTGGAGGTGGTTAAACAGGAGATGGCAAGAGTGAATGTCGACATTCTAGGAATCAGCGAACTAAAATGGACTGGAATAGGCAAATTTAATTCAGATGATCATTATATCTACTACGGTGGGCAAGAATCCCTTAGAAGAAATGGAGTAGCCTTCATGGGCAACAAAAGAGGCCAAAATGCAATACTTGGATGCAATCTCAAGAACGACAGAGTAATCTCTGTTTGTTTCCAAGGCAAACCATTAAATATCACAGTAATTCAAGCCTATGCCCCAACCAGTAATGCTGAAGAAGCTGACATTGAACGGTTCTATGAAGACTACAAGACCTTTTAGAACTAACACCCAAAAAAAGATGTCCTTTGCATTATAGGGGACTGGAATGCAAAAGTAGGAAGTCAAGAAACACCTGGAGTAACAGGCAAATGTGGCC
>NW_011494812.1:1281276-1281970 GCF_000754665.1 Bison bison bison | reverse complement strand
GGTATGACCTAAATCAAATCCCTTATGATTATACAGTGGAAGTGAGAAATAGATTTAAGGGACTAGATCTGATAGATAGAGTACCTGATGAACTATGGAAGGAGGTTCATAACATTGTACAGGAGACAGGGATCAAGACCATTCCCATGGAAAAGAAATGCAAAAAAGAAAAATGACTGTCTGAGGAGGCCTTACAAATAGCTGCGAAAAGAAGAGAAGTGAAAAGTAAAGGAGAAAAGGAAAGATAAAAGCATCTGAATGCAGATTTCCAAAGAATAACAATGAGAGATAAGAAAGCCTTCCTCAGTGATCAATGCATAGAAATAGAGGAAAACAACAGAATGGGAAAGACTAGAGATCTCTTCAAGAAAATTAGAGATACCAAGGGAACATTTCATGCAAAGATGGGCTCGATAAAGGACAGAAATGGTATGGACCTAACAGAAGCAGAAGATATTAAGAAGAGGTGGCAAGAATACACAGAAGAACTGTACAAAAAAGATCTTCATGACCCATATAATCACACTGGTGTGATCACTCACCTAGGGCCAGACATCCTGGAATGTGAAGTCAAGTGGGCCTTGGAAAGCATCACTACGAACAAAGCTAGTGGAGGTGATGGAATTCCAGTTGAACTATTTCAAATCCTGAAAGATGATGCTGTGAAAGTGCTGCACTCAATATGCCAGCAAAT
>NW_011494812.1:1280204-1280700 GCF_000754665.1 Bison bison bison | reverse complement strand
AAAAAGCCTCTTGATGAAAATGAAAGAGGAAAGTGAAAAAGTTGGCTTAAAGCTCAACATTCAGAAAACGAAGATCATGGCATCTGGTCCCATACCTTCATGTGAAATAGATGGGGAAATAGTGGAAACAGTGTCAAACTTCATTTTTTGGGGCTCCAAAATCACTACAGATGGTGATTGCAGCCATGAAATTAAAGATGCTTACTCCTTGGAAGGAAAGTTATGACCAACCTAGATAGCATATTCAAAAGCAGAGACATTACTTTGCCACAAAGGTCCGTCTAGTCAAGGCTATGGTTTTTCCAGTGGTCATGTATGGATGTGAGAGTTGGACTGTGAAGAAAGCTGAGCGCCAAAGAATGGATGCTTTTGAACTGTGGTGTTGGAAAAGACCCTTGAGAGTCTGTGCAGGGAGATCCAACCAGTCCATCCTAAAGGAGATCAGTCCTGGGTGTTCTTTAGAAGGACTGATACTAAAGCTGAAACTCCAATACTT
>NW_011494812.1:1279593-1280104 GCF_000754665.1 Bison bison bison | reverse complement strand
AATTGCACTTATCTCACACACTAGTAAAGTAATGCTTAAAATTCTCCAAGCCAGGCTTCAGCAATACATGAACCATGAACTTCCTTAGTTCAAGCTGGTTTTAGAAAAGGCAGAGGAACCAGAGATCAAATTGCCAACATCCGATGGATCATGGAAAAAGCAAGAGAGTTCCAGAAAAACATATATTTCTGCTTTATTGACTATGCCAAAGCCTTTGACTGTGTGGATCACAATAAACTGTGGAGAATTCTTCAAGAGGTGGGAATACCAGACCACCTGACCTGCCTCTTGAGAAACCTATATGCAAGTCAGCAACTGTTAGAACTGGACATGGAACAACAGACTGGTTCCAAACAGGAAAAGGAGTACGTCAAAGCTGTACATTGTCACCCTGCTTATTTAACTTCTATGCAGAATACATCATGAGAAATGCTGGGCTGGAAGAAGCACAAGCTGGAATCAAGATTGCCGGGAGAAATATCAATAACCTCAGACATGCAGATGACACCAC
>NW_011494812.1:1277182-1279493 GCF_000754665.1 Bison bison bison | reverse complement strand
GAACTCTGGGAGTTGGTGATGGACAGGGAGGCCTGGCGTGCTGCAATCCGTGGTGTCTCAAAGCGTCGGACGGGACTTAGAAACTGAAGTGAACTGAACTAGGTTGGTCATAACTTTTTTTCCAATGAGTAGGTGTCTTTTAATATCATGGCTGCAGTCAGCATCTGCAGTGATTTTGGAAACCCCCGAAATATAGTCAGCCATATTTTCGATTGTTTCCCCATCTATTTCCCATGAAGTGATGGGACCAGATGTCATGACTTTAGTTTTCTGAATGTTGGGCTTTAACCCAACTTTTCCCTCACCTCTTTCACTCTCATCAAGAGGCTCTTTATTTCTTCTTGGCTTTCTGCCATAAGGGTGGTATCATCTGCATATCTGAGGTTATTGATATTTCTCCGGAAATCTTGATTCCAGGTTGTGCTTCCTCTCGCCCAGCATTTCTCATGATATATTCGGCATATAAGTTAAATAAGCAGGGTGACAGTATACAGCCTTGACGTACTCCTTTTCTGATTTGGAACCAGTCTATTGTTTTATTTCCAATTCTGACTGTTGCTTCCTGACCTGCATACAGGTTTCTCACGAGGCAGGTCAGGTGATCTGGTATTCCCATCTCTTTCAGAATTTTCCACAATTTGTGGTGATCTTCACAGTCAAAGGCTTTGGCATAATTAATAATGCAGAAATAAATGTTTTTCTGGAAGTCTCTTGCTTTCTTGATGATCCAGCATATGTTAGCAATTTGATCTCTGGTTCCTCTGCTTTTTCTAAAACCAGCTTAAACATCTGGAATTCACGGTTCATGTATTATTGAAGCCTGGTGTGGAGAATTTTGAGCATTACTTGACTAGCGTGTGAGATGAGTGTAATGTGCAGTAGTTTGCACATTCTTTGGCATTGCCTTTCTTTGGGATTGGAATGAAAACTGACCTTTTTCCAGTCTTTTGGCCACTGCTGAGTTTTCCAACATTGCTGGCATTTTGAGTGCAGCAGTTTCACAGCATCATGTTTTAGGATTTGAAATAGCTTCACTGGAATTCCATCACCTCCACTACCTTTGTTCATAGTGATACTTTCTAAGGCCCACTTGACTTCACATTCCAGAATGTCTGGCTCTAGGTGAGTGTGAGTGATCACGCCATCATGATTATCTGTGTCATGATGATCTTTTTTGAAAGGTTCTTTTGTGTATTCTTGCCACCTCTTCTTAATATCTTCTGCTTCTGTTAGGTCCATCCCATTTCTGTCCTTTACTGAGCCCATCTTTGCATGAAATATTCCCTTGGTATCTCTAATTTTCTTGAAGAGATCTCTAGTCTTTCCCTTTCTATTGTTTTCCTCCATTTCTTTGCACTGGTCACTGAGGAAGGCTTTCTCATCTCTCCTTGCTGTTTTTAAGAACTCTGCATTCAAATAGGTATGTCTTTCCTTTTCTCCTTTGATTTTTGCTTCTCTTCTTTTCACAGCTATTTTAAGGCCTCCTCAGATAGCCATTGTGCTTTTTTGCATTTCTTTTTCTTAGAGGTGGTCTTGATCCCTGTCTCCTGTACAATGTTATGTAACTCCAACCATAGTTCATCAGGCATTCTGTCTATCAAATCTAGTCCCTTAAATCTATTTCTCCCTTCTACTGTATAATTGTAAGGGATTTGATTTAGGTCATACCTGAATGGTTTAGTGGTTTTCCCTACTTTCTTCAATTTAAGTCTGAATTTGGCAATAAGTTGTTTGTGGTCTGAGGCACAGTCAGCTCCCGGTTTTGTTTTTGCTGACTGTATAGAGCTTCTCCATCTTTGGCTGCAAAGAATATAATCAGTCTGATATTGACGTTGACCATCTGGTGATGTTCATGTGTAGAGTCTTCTCTTGTGTTGTTGGAAGAATGTGTTTGCTATGATCAGTCCGTTCTCTTAGCAAAACTTTATTAGCTTTTGCCCTGCTTCATTCCATATTCCAAGGCCACATTTGCCTGTTACTCCAGGTGTTTCTTGACTTCTTACTTTTGCATTCCAGTCCCCTATAATGAAGAAGACATATTTTTTGGGTGTTAGTTCTAAAAGGTCTTGTAGGTCTTCATAGAACCATTCAACTTCAGCTTCTTCAGCGTTACTGATTGGGGCATAGGCTTGGATTACCGTGACATTGAATGGTTTGCCTTGGAAATGAACAGAGATCATTCTGTCATTTTTGAGATTGCATCCAAGTACTGCATTTCAGACTCTTTTGTTTACTATGATGGCTACTCCATTTCTTCTAAGGGATTCTTGCCTACCGTAGTAGATATAATGTTCATTTGAGTTAAATTCAC
>NW_011494812.1:1275946-1277082 GCF_000754665.1 Bison bison bison | reverse complement strand
CTTCTAAGCGATTCTTGCCCATCGTAGTAGATATAATGTTCATCTGAGTTAAATTCACTCATACCAGTCCATTTTAGTTTGTTGATTCCTAAAATGTTGATGTTCACTCTTGCCATCTCCTGTTTGACCACTTCTAATTTGCCTTGATTCATGGACCAAGGTTCCTATGCAATATTGTTTTTTACAGCATCAGACCTTGCTTCTATCACCAGTCACACCCAGAACTGGGTGTTGTTTTAGCTTTGGCTCTGTCTCTTCATTCTTTCTGGAATTATTTCTCCACTGATCTCCAGTAGCATATTGGGCACTTGCTGACCTGGAGAGTTCATCTTTCAGTGTTTGAAAGCGTCTCCTGTGGAGGTACGGGTCAGCAGTGGACTGCCACAGGGAAAGGGGCTCTGGATGCAGCGGACTTGCTATGGCATAAGTCATCTTGGAGGAGGTAGCCATTAACCCCACCACAGAGCTGCCAGACTTTACACAGGACTGGGAAAAAGACTCTTGGAGGGCACAAAAAGAACCTTCTATGCACCAGGACCCAGGAAAAAGGAGCAGTGACCCCACAAGAGACTGAACCAGACTTGCCTGTGATTATCTAGGAGTCTGCAGTGGAGGCGTGGGCAGGTGGTTGCTTGCTGCATGGTTGGGGGCAGTGAGTGTAGCAGTACATGCATGGGATCTTTTGAAGGAGGTCGCCATCATCTTCATTACTTCCACCATAGTTTGAAAGTGAAAGTGAAGTCACTCAGTCGTGTCCGACTCTTTGCCACCCCATGGACTGTAGCCCAACAGGCTCCTCCATACGTGGGATTCTCCAGGCAAGAATACTGGAGTGGGTTGCCATTTCCTTCTCCAGAAGATCTTCCCAACCCAGGGATCGAACCCGGGTCTCCTGCATTGCAGACAGACGCTTTACCATCTGAGCCATCATAGTTTGGCCTCAGGTAAATAACAGGGAGGGAACACAGTTCTGTTCAGCCGCTCAGTCATGTCCGACTCTTTGCGACCCCATGAATTGCAGCTCACCAGGCCTCCCTGTCCTTCACCAACTCCCGGAGTTCACTCAGACTCACGTCCATTGAGTCAGTGATGCCATCCAGCCATCTCATCTTCTGTCATCCCCTTTTCCTCCTGCC
>NW_011494812.1:1273871-1274830 GCF_000754665.1 Bison bison bison | reverse complement strand
CCAGTCCTGTGGCCACTGCTGTATTTTCCAAATTTGCTGGCATATTGAGTGCAGCACTTTCACAGCATCATCTTTCAGGATTTGAAATAGCTCAACTGGAATTCCATCGCCTCCACTAGCTTTGTTCGTAGTGATGCTTTCTAAGGCCCACCTGACTTCACATTCCAGGATATCTGGCCCAAGGTGAGTGATCACACCATCGTGATTATGAGTTGTGAAGATCTTTTTTGTACAGTTCTTCTGTGTATTCTTGCCATGTCTTCTTAATATCTTCTGTTTGTGTTAGGTCCATACCATTTCTGTCCTTTATCAAGCCCAGCTTTGCATGAAATGTTCCCTTGGTATCTCTAATTTTCTTGAAGAGATCTCTAGTCTTTCCCATTCTGTTTTTTCCTCTATTTCTTTGCATTGATCGCTGAGGAAGGCTTTGTTATCTCTCCTTGCTATTCTTTGAAACTCTGCATTCAGATGCTTTTATCTTTCCTTTTCTCCTTTACTTTTCACTTCTCTTCTTTTCGCAGCTATTTGTAAGGCCTCCTCAGACAGCCATTTTTCTTTTTTGCATTTCTTTTCCATGGGGATGGTCTTGATTCCTGTCTCCTGTATAATGTTATGAACCTCCTTCCATAGTTCATTAGGCACTCTGTCTACCAGATCTAGTCCCTTAAATCTATTTCTCACTTCCACTGTATAATCATAAGGGATTTGATTTAGGTCATACCTGAATGGTTTAGTGGTTTTCCCTACTTTCTTCAATTTGGCAATAAGGAGTTCATGATCTGAGCCACAGTCAGCTCCCGGTCTTGTTTTTGCTGACTGTATAGAGCTTCTCCATCTTTGGCTGCAAAGAATAAAATCAGTCTGATTTTGGTGTTGACCATCTGGTGATGTCCATGTGTAGAGTCTTGTGTTGTTGGAAGAAGGTATTTGCTATGACCAGTGCGTTCTCTTGACAAAAC
>NW_011494812.1:1267307-1273771 GCF_000754665.1 Bison bison bison | reverse complement strand
CGTATTCCAAGGCCAAATTTGCCTGTTACTCCAGGTGTTTCTTGACTTCCTACTTTTGCATTCCAGTCCCCTATAATGAAAAGGACATCTTTTTTGGGTGTTAGTTCTAAAAGGTCTTGTAGGTCTTTATAGAACCATTCAACTTCAGCTTCTTCAGCATTACTGGTTGGGGCATAGGCTTGGATTACTGTGATATTGAATGGTTTGCATTGGAAATGAACAGAGATCATTCTGTCATTTTTGAGATTGCATCCAAGTACTGCATTTTGGATTCTTTTGTTGCCCATGAAGGCTACTCCATTTCTTCTAAGGGATTCCTGCCCACAGTAGTAGATATAATGATCATCTGAGTTAAATTCGCCCATTTCAGTCCATTTTAGTTTGCTGATTCCTAGAATGTTGACGTTCACTCTTGCCATCTTCTGTTTGACCACTTCCAATTTGCCTTGATTCATGGACCTAACATTCCAGGTTCGTATGCAGTATTGCTCTTTACAGCATCGGACCTTGCTTCTATCACGAGTCACATCCACAACTGGGTACTGTTTTTGTTTGGCTCCATCCCTTTGTTCTTTTCCATCAACAGAAAATTGGATTAAAGATTTACTGAGCATGGCCCTGACCATCAGAACAAGATCCAGATTCCCCCTGTCAGTCTCCCCCATCAGGAAGCTTCCATAGGGCTCTTATCCTTCTCCATTGGAGGGCAGATAGACTGAAAACCACAATCACAGAAAACTAACCAATCTAACCACATGGACCACGGACTTGTCTAACTCAATGAAACTATGAGCCATACTGTGTAGGATCACCCATGATGGACAGGCCATGGTGAAGAGTTCTGACAAAATGTGCTCCACTGCAGAAGGGAATGGCAAACCACTTCAGTATTCTTGCCTTGAGAACCCCATGATCAGTATGAACAGAACAGTATCAGTGATTTGCGATTCCTGAAAAATAAAGTCTGTCACTGTTTCCATTGTTTCCCCATCTATTTGCCATGAAGTTATGGGACCAGATTCCAATGATCTTAGTTTTCTGAATGTTGAGTTGTATGTTAACTTTTTACTCTTCTCTTTCACTTTCATCAAGAGGCTCTTTAGTTCGTCACTTTCTGCCATAAGGGTGGTGTCATCTGCATATCTGAGGTTACTGATATTTCTCCTGGCCATCTTGATTCCAGCTTGTGCTTCATCCAGCACAGTGTTTCTCATGATGTAGTCTGCATATAAATTAAATAAGCAGGATAACCTTGACATACTCCTTTTCCGATTTGGAACCAGTCTGTTGTTCCATGTCCGGTTCTAACTGTTGCTTCTTGACCTGCATACAGATTTCTCAGGAGGCAGGTCAGGTGGTCTGGTATTCCCATCTCTTTCAGAATTTTCCACAGTTTGTTGTGATCCACACAGTCAAAGGCTTTGGCTTAAGCAATAAAGCAGAAGTAGATGTTTTCTGGAACTCTCTTGCTTTTTCAATGATCCAGCAGATGTTGACAATTTGATCTCTGGTTCCTCTGCCTTTTCTAAAACCAGTTTGAACATCTGGAAGTTCATCATTCACATACTGTTGTAACCTGGCTTGGAGAATTTTGAGCATTACTTTACTAGCGTGTGAGATGAGTGAGATAAGGGTGAATGTTTTAGGTTCTATTTAAACCAATAGATAGCTTATAGAAAATCACTCCCAGGAGTTTCAGACCAAAAAAAAAAAAGTAGAAAGATGGCTCTTCCAACTTCTCTTGCCACTGCTACACCAACAACAGGAAACAAGCATTAAGTAGCTGTTGAGGTCCTTTAATGGACCGGAACCTGGTGGTCCGGAGTCGACTGATAAGAAAGTAAAGGAGAGAGAAAAAGTCTGTTTTTTTGGTTTACACAGAAAGCCAATAAAGCCCCTGGCATGGGGCTTGCTCTGTTCACGGCGGCCTTAGGTGCCCTCTCGATGGGGTGAAGGTGCAGAGCGCCTTCTTGAGAGGGTCTTAGAAGCCTGGGAAGGAAAGTGAACTCAGAAAGTCTCTGTACTCCAAAGAAATAGCCTGAGAGAGAGAGGGAGGGAGGGAGAGAGAGAGAGAGAGAAAGAGAGAGAGAGAGAGAGAAAAAGAGAGAGAGAGAGAGAGAGAAAGCAAGACACGGGACCAAAGCTCTGATGGAGCAAATGTGTTTTAAGCAACAAGGTGTGGGCATATATACTGTAGTTATTATCAGCAAAGATAAAGATTAAAATTCCAGACTTCCAAACATAGGTGATCCATATTAAAAATAGAGAGAAAGAGTTGTAAATAATCACTTTTACCATATGGTTCACAAGAAGGAAGAGGGTACTTATCACCTTACAGAAAAACTAACGAAGGATATACCTGGATTCTTCAGCCCCAGGGAGAGGCTTGCCTCTCCTTTTAATTCCTGAATATTCAGGAATTAATAAGGAACAGAGGATTCCTGACAGATACAAAACAGCACACAGGAAGCCTCCTGTTAAATGCTTTCTGACAAGTAGCCAGATGACTCATCTTACTTCTCTTATATTTGAGAATCATTCAAGTGAATATAGATTTTTAATGACCCACATGTAAGTCTTCTGGATAAAAAAGTTCTAATCTTGGAACTCTTTTCATCTACCAACATTTATAATAAAAAAAAATTAGAGTGTAACCTTGCCATAATTTGTTGTTTTTGAGTAAGATATTTACAGGAAATAAACTGTTTTCTCTGACTGAGGAAATCGAAAGCTAAGAACATTGGTGGGAGGAGTCTCAATACTGTTTCATAACGTTCTCCTCTCTGGGAAAGCACCGTATGAGGCAGCCAGCACTAAATCAAGTGTTTTGACTAGTCAGTTCCCCTTTTCCCTGTTATCTTTCAAAATTTATTTTCCCTCTGCCCTTCAGGAGATTATACAATTCTGCAGTTCAGTCTCTAAGAGCTTTACTGATTTATTATCCTACTTAAAATAAACAGTGATTCTTGTATTTCTAAAGATAACCTCAAGTTCTGGACCACTGTGGAAGACATCCCACTGAGGTAAGATGAGTAGGAATTCTTGTTGAGAGCTCTGGGTATCTGGTTGGTAACCTCAAGAGGACAAGGGGAGCTTTAGTCATAAAGAATTTGGGGGGAATGGATTGGTATCAACTATATTCAGAAAAGTGAAAACAGCAGTAACTTGATTCTAAACATTTACTGCCTAGGCAAATAATAGACATTTCATTCTACCACAACTGAAGCCTGAACAAAGGGAGATGCATGTTGACAATAGAAGATATTCAAATGTACTCCCCAGGCAACTATCAGCGTGAGTTATACTTAGAGACAGTACTTACTTTCCTTCCCTAAAAGATGCACAGGAAACTTAGTGGCTGTGGTGGGGGCCTGGGTAAAAGTCCAGATAGGGGCATGATAAAATATCATAAAATAATATTGAGTAAAAAACAGAACCAGATATAAAACTATATTGTGTGATATTATCCTAATTTTTGAAAACACACACACACACACACACACACAGAGCAGAGCAGATAAGTTTCAATTTCACAAATGCAGTTATACAAAACATGGCTTCTTTACCTCCCTCAAGACAGTTAATTTTTCTTTCAGACTTCTGTACCTGCTGCCGGAGTTGTTATTTCACTCTCCTTTAGAATTACTTTCTGCTTTCCTGAAAATTAATGACTTTTTTTCTGGTGGCACAGCATAGGAGAGATGCAGGGAGAGGCAATTACAAGCAGATTTCTATTGTCTACTTTTAGAGCTGTTTAAAGACTTTCTGAATGACCTGGTGCAATAATATTTTATATGTGCTTGACTAGAATATAAGATTTTTAATATTCATTTCAGAATCTTCTGTATGTTAGACAATTAAAACTGTTTTATCTCCCTAGGAGTTGTACCTTTTATCATTGTGTTGTGCTCTGATGATATTTTTTATTTCAGATCTGTTTAAAGCCAGATTACATAGATAGATTGCTTTTCTTTTAGGTACTCTTTACATATTTTAGGTAGTCTTTTCATATTTAGGTACTCTTTATCATATTATATCTCCGGGAGTTGGTGATGGACAGGGAGGCCTGGCGTGCTGCGATTCATGGGGTCGCAAAGAGTCGGACACAACTGAGCGACTGATCTGATCTGATGATAAAATATTTTTCTTTTATTTTCCCACCATCAAATGATCTTCTGTTAAAAATACATTGGCAGATTTCCTAAATCCAAGTTGACCAAGTTTTCACTTAAGTTTAACCACTTAGATTCTTTGTGTCTATGCTGACAGTTAACATATATTTTCTTGTTTCTTCTATTCATTTCAAAGTATGATACTTCTATATTCTTTCTTGATTTTTTTTTTTTTTTTGAGGGGGAGGAGTTAGCATTTTTGGTTTGGCTTTTTACTCATACCCCTATCTTACTTAACGTTTAAGACAAATATGTTAGTGTACTGTCATATTCTTTGTCTTTCCTCCCTCCCTCCACCATGTTGATATACTTCCTGCTTCTTTTTTCTTTAAACTGAGCTTATTAATTTTAAGGCATAGATAGACACACCTGATCAGGTTAAGTTTTCACTTTTATTTACCTTTCAGCTTACAGTTTTTCTTGACTTCCTTATATGTGGTGTGTATGCTCAGTTGCTCAGTCGTGACTTTTTGTGATCCCATGGACTATCACCCACCAGGCTCCTCTGTCCATGGAATTTTCCAGGCAAGAATACTGGATTGGGTAGTCATTCCTTTCTCCAGGGGATCTTTATGACCCAGGAATCAAACCTGTGTCTCTTGCGTCTCCTGCACTGGCAGGCAGATTCTTTATCACTGAGCTACCTGGGAAGCTCCAGCTTCCTTATATATTAGCCTTTTATTGACTAGTTACTTCCAATAGATGTCTCCATGTGATCTTTGCCTGTCAAAACTACTAAGGCCTTGAATACAGGAAAATAGTTTTTGAAATCCTCATATTTAAATATCATTTTGACTAGATTAAAAGTCCTACTCTAAAAATTATTTTTCCCTTAAGGTAGATGGGCAGTACCTTGTCTGATACCCCTGGGACTAGATATGTTGTAAAATTCCGATCTGGAAAGTTCAGAAAATGCTATTTAATTACTGAATCTTATTTATTATTTGGGGAGAAGGGGCTAAAGTTTGCATTTTATTATTTTTCTTCCAGTTTTTTTGAGCCATTATTGACATACACCACCGTATAAATTTAAGATATACTGCATAGTGATCTGATTTATACACTGCTGCTGCTGCTGCTGCTGCTAAGTCACATCATGAAGTAATAAGCACAATAACTTTAGTGAGCATCCATCATCTCATATAGGTGCAAAATTAAAGATGTACAAAAATTTTTTTTTCTTGTAATGAGAACTCAGTTTACTCTCACAATAACTTTCATATATAACATGGAGCAGTCATAATTATATTTATCGTATTGTACATTACATCCCTAGTACTTATTTATCCTATAGCTTTGAAGTTTGTACATTTCGCCTACCTTCATCCAATTTCCCTTCCCCCACCACACCCTGATTACTGGTTACCATCTTTTGCTATGAGTTTGTTTTTGCAATATAATTGACCTAAGAAATTGTGTTGGTTGCTATAACATGACATAGTGATTCGATATTTCTTTTTTTATTTTAAGTGTATTTATTTTAATTGGAGAATAATTACTTTGCAATATTGTGATGGTTTTTGCCATACAGCAGCATGAAACGGCCACAAGCATACACGTGACCCCCCATCCTGAACCCCACTCCCACTTCCCTCCCCACCCTGTCCCTCTGGGTTGTCCCAGACCATTGGGTGTCCTGCTTCATGCATAAAACTTGCACTGGCCATCTATTTACATATGATAATGTACATGTTTCAGTGCTATTCTCTCAAATCATCCCAACCTCACCTTCTCCCACTGAGCCCAAAAGTTTACTCTTTTTCTTTTCTTTTTCCTTTTCAGTATTCTTGCCTGGAGAATCCCATGGACAGGGGACTGTGGCAGGCTACAGTCCATGGGGTCTCAAAGAGTCATACACAACTGAGCGACTAACACTTTTCACTTGCTTCTTAGAAGTATTTTGTAAATCATTTAATAATTTTTAATCCCTTTAGATTGATAGTTATTTAATCCAAATTTCTAGGCTAGTTTTTTGTTTATATGTATGTGTGTGTGTTTAATGTATATATATATATATATAATACACATATAACTATATATATATATATACATATATGGCTTTTTTTTTAAACCTTTTTAGGATCTCTTGCACTTAAATTACACACATAACAGGATTAATCTATTTAAAGCTGAAATACGGGTGCATTATTCTCTTTCTTCAAATGGCTACTAAACACCTGGAGCCAGGCCACAGGGTCACCATATGTTGGTTTTCAATTTTCCTTTGGGTGATACAATGATAAGTAACCTTTCTAATCAGCGATGCTCCTTCTTGACCTCTTTAGTGCTATG
>NW_011494812.1:1266158-1267145 GCF_000754665.1 Bison bison bison | reverse complement strand
GTGTATGTCTCTTAATTGATCTTTAGAGTTGTTTAAGAAATTAAAACAAAAACCAATCTAGAAAAAAAAAAAAAAAAAAAAAGTTTACTCTTTACATCTGTGTCTCCTTTGCTGCCCTGCATGCAGGATCATCGGTACCATCTTTCTAAATGATATTTCTATACATTTCAAACCAATCACCATAAGTCTAGCTATGATTGTCACCATACATACTTGTCACCATATTACATTCTTATTGATTATATTCCCTACACTGTACATTTATATTACATTATGTACATTATTACCTTATATGCATTACCTACACATGACTCATTTATTGGCAACTGGAAGTTTGCACGTGCTAATCTCCCTCACCTATTTCTTTGCTTCTGCTATACCCTGCTTCTGGAGAACACCTATTTGTTCTCTGTACCTATAATTGTTTGTTTTTGATATGTTTGTTCATTTGAATTTTTTAGATTGTACATCACATGAAATCATAAAATATTTGTCTTTTTTTCTGTCTGGCTTATTTCACTCAGAGTAATATCCTCTAGGTCCATCCATGTTGTTGCACATGGCAAGATTGCATTTTTTTTAATGACTGAGTAATAACCCATCATATATATTTGCCATGTCTTCTTTATCTATTCATCCACTGATGGGCATTTAGGTTGTTTCTGTATTTTGGTTATTGCAAATAGTCCTGCCATGAACATTGGGGTGTGTATATGTTTTCTAATAGTATTTTTTTTTCTAATTTTATTTTATTTTTAAACTTTACATAATTGTATTAGTTTTGCCAAATATCAAAATGAATCCGCCACAGGTATACATGTGTTCCCCATCCCGAACCCTCCTCCCTCCTCCCTCCCCATACCATCCCTCTGGGCCGTCCCAGTGCACCAGCCCCAAGCATCCAGCATCGTGCATCGAACCTGGACTGGCAACTCGTTTCCTACATGATATTTTACATGTTTCATTGCCATTCTCCCAAATCTTCCC
>NW_011494812.1:1263985-1266058 GCF_000754665.1 Bison bison bison | reverse complement strand
CCCAAATCTTCCCACCCTCTCCCTCTCCCACAGAGTCCATAAGACTGTTCTATACATCAGTGTCTCTTTTGCTGTCTCGTACACCGGGTTATTGTTACCATCTTTCTAAATTCCATATATATGCGTTAGTATACTGTATTTATGTTTTTCCTTCTGGCTTACTTCACTCTGTATAATAGGCTCCAGTTTCATCCACCTCATTAGAACTGATTCAAATGTATTCTTTTTAATGGCTGAGTAATACTCCATTGTGTATATGTACCACAGCTTTCTTATCCATTCATCTGCTGATGGACATCTAGGTTGCTTCCATGTCTTGGCTATTATAAACAGTGCTGCGATGAACATTGGGGTACACGTGTCTCTTTCCCTTCTGGTTTCCTCAGTGTGTATGCCCAGCAGTGGGATTGCTGGATCATAAGGCAGTTCTATTTCCAGTTTTTTAAGGAATCTCCACACTGTTCTCCATAGTGGCTGTACTAGTTTGCATTCCCACCAACAGTGTAAGAGGGTTCCCTTTTCTCCACACCCTCTCCAGCATTTATTATTTGTAGACTTTTGGATCGCAGCCAGTCTGACTGGTTTCTAATAGTATTTTTATTTTTTTTTTGGATAGGTACTCAGGAGTGGTATTTCTGGATCATATGGTAGTTTTATTCTTTATTTTTTGCAAATCTCCATGTTGTTTTCCATAGTGGATACACCAATTTACATTCCCACCAACAGTGCTCAAGGGTTCTCTTTTCTCTGCATCCTCAAGAAGACTTGTTATTTGTCACTGTTTGACATGATAACTATTGTGACAGGTGTGAGATGATATCTCATTGTAATTTTGACTGCATTTCACTGATGATTAGTACTGTTAAGCAACTTTTCATGAGCCTGTTGGCCATCTGTATGTTTTCCTCGGAAATATATTCCTTCAGTCCCTCTACTGATTTTTTAACTGTGTTGCTTGCTTGTTTGATGTTGAGTTGTATGAATTATTTGTATATTTTGGATATCAACCCATTATCAGATATATTGTTTACAAATAAAGTCTCCCATTCAGTATGTGGCCTTGTGGTTTTGTTGATAGCTCCCTTTGCTGTGCAAAAGATTTTTAGTTTGATGAAATCCTATCTTTTTATTTTAATTTTTGTTTCCCTTACCTGAGAATATATATCCAAAAAACTATAATGAAGACTGCTGTCAAGGAGTATAGTGCTAGTTTTCTTCTAGAAGTTTTATGGTTTTAAGTCTTCCATTTAAGTCTTTAATTCATTTTGAGTTTATTTTTGTACATGGTGTCAGAAAGTAGACCAGTTTGATTTTTTTCACATAGCTGTCCACTTTTCTCAACACCACTTGTTGAGGCTGTCTTTTATGCATTGTAATTCTTGCCACCTTTATCAGATTAATTACCCTTAAAGTGTGGATTTATTTCTGGAATCTATTTTATTCCATTGATCTAGGTATATGTTTTTGTTTTGTCACTCTTCTGTTTTGATTAGTGTAGCTTTGTAGTATAATTTGATATCAGGGAGTGTTGTACCTCCAGGCTTATTCTTCTTTCTTTAAATTGTTTTGGTTATTTGAGGCCTCTTGTGCTTCCATACAAGTTTTCACATTTTTTGTTCTAGTTCTGTGAAAAATGCTATAGGTAATTTGATCAGGATTGCATTGTATCTGTATGGTGCCTTGGGTAGAAAAGTGACTTTAATAATATTAATTCTTTAAATCCATATTTTTCTATCTGTTTGTGTCATCTTCAATTTCTTTCATCAGTGTTTTGTAGTTTTCCAAAAAGAGGTCTTCTATTTCCTTAGTCAAATTTATTCCTATGTATTTTGTTCTTTTTGATGTGATTGTAAATGGGGTTGTTTTCTTAATTTCTGTTTTTGATAGTTCATTGCTAGTGTATAGAAATGCAATAGATTTCTGTACTAACTGTGAGGGGTTTTTAAAATTTATTTATTTTTTATTATTTTTTTATTTTTTTTTCTAATTTTATTTTATTTTAAACTTTACATAATTGTATTAGTTTTGCCAAATATCAAAATGAATCCACCACAGGTATACATGTGTTCCTGT
>NW_011494812.1:1262675-1263365 GCF_000754665.1 Bison bison bison | reverse complement strand
GATGCAGAGAAAGCCTTTGACAAAATTCAACATCCATTTATGATAAAAACTCTCCAGAAAGCAGGAATAGAAGGAACATACCTCAACATAATAAAAGATATATATATCACAAACCCACAGCAAACATTATCCTCAATGGTGAAAAATTGAAAGCATTTCCTCTAAAGTCAGGAACAAGACAAGGGTGCCCACTTTCACCATTACTATTCAACATAGTTTTGGAAGTTTTGGCCACAGCAATCAGAGCAGAAAAAGAAAGGAATCCAAAATTGGAAAAGAAGAAGTAAAACTCTCACTATTTGCAGATGACATGATCCTCTACATAGAAAACCCTAAAGATTCCACCAGAAAATTACTAGAAATAATCAATGGCTATAGTAAAGTTGCAGGATATAAAATCAACACACAGAAATCCCTTGCATTCTTATACACTAATAATGAGAAAACAGAAAGAGAAATTAAGGAAACAATTCCATTCACCATTGCAATGGACAGAATAAAATACCTAGGAATATATCTACCTAAAGAAACTAAAGACCTATATATAGAAAACTATAAAACACTGGTGAAAGAAATCAAAGAGGACACTAATAGATGGAGAAATATACCATGTTCATGGATTGGAAGAATCAATATACTGAAAATGAGTATACTACCCAAAGCAATTTATAGATCAACGCAATCCCTATC
>NW_011494812.1:1246958-1262031 GCF_000754665.1 Bison bison bison | reverse complement strand
GACCTAATTAACCTTAAAAGCTTCTGCACATCAAAGGAAACTATTAGCAAGGTGAAAAGACAGCCTTCAGAATGGGAGAAAATAATAGCAAATGAAGCAACCGACAAACAACTAATCTCAAAAATATACAAGCAACTCCTACAGCTCAACTCCAGAAAAATAAACGACCCAATCAAAAAATGGGCCAAAGAACTAAATAGACATTTCTCCAAAGAATACATACAGATGGTTAAAATTTATTTATTTTTTAATTGGAGGGAAATTGCTTTACAATTTTGTGTTGGTTTCTGCCATACAACAAGGTGAATTGGTCATAATTGTATGTATATCTCTTCTTTCTTGAGCCTCCTTCCTCCCCCAACCCCACCCCTCCAGGTGGTCACAGAGTGCCAGGCTGGGCTCCCTGTGTTATGTAGCAACTTCTCACCAGCTATCTGTTTTACACACGATACTGTATATATGTTGATGTTACTTTCTCTATTTGTCTCACTATCTCTTTACCCCTCTATGTGCACAAGTCTGTTCTCTACATCTGTGCTTTCATTCCTTCCTTGTGAATAATTTCATCGGTACCATCTTTCTAGACTCCATATATATGTGTTAACATATGATATTCGTTTTTCTCTTTCTACTTCACTCTGTATAATAGGCTCTAGGATCATCCACCTCATTAGAACTGACTCAAATGAAGAGTTAGAGCTTGAGCAAATTCCGGGGGATAGTGAAAAACAGGGAAGCCTGGCATGCTGCTCTTCATGGGGTCGCCAAGGGTCAGACATGACTTAGTGACTAAATAACAGCAAATGGTGTTTAAAAGCGTCCTAGTTTCAACAATTTTTTTTGTTCTATTCTGTGAAAAATACCTTTGGTAGTTTGATAGGGATGGCATTGAATCCATAGATTGCTTTAGGTAGTATAGTCATTTTTAAAATATTGATTCTTCCAGTTTAGGAATATTCATCTGTTTGTGTCATCTTTGATTTCTTTCATCAGTGTGTTATAGTTTTCTGCATACATGTCTTTTGTGTCTCTTTAGGTGGTTCATTCCTATTGCATTTTATCCTTTTTGTTGCAAAGGTGAATGGAATTGCTCCCTTAATTTCTCTTTCTGATTTTTTTTTTCTTTTTGGTTAGTATATAGGAATGCAAGGGATATCTGTGTATTAATTTTATATCCTGAAATTTTACTATATTCATTGATTAGCTCTAGTAGCTTTCTGGTGGCATCTTTAGAGTTTTCTATGTATAGCATCAGGCTTCCCATGTGGTGCTAGTGGTAAAGAATCTGCTTGCCAATGCAGGAGATGTAAGAGACACAGATTCAATCCCTGGGTTGGAAAGATACCCTGGAGAAGGGCATGACAACCCACTCCAGTATTCTTGCCTGGAAAATCCCATGGACAGAGAAGCCATGTGGACTACAGTTCATAGGGTCACTTAAGAGTTGGATTCAACTAAAACGACTTAGTATGCACGCTTGCATGTATAGTATCATGTCTTCTGCAACAATGAGAGTTTTACTCCTTTTCCAATCTGGATTCTTTTTATTTCTTTTTCTTCTCTCATTACCGTGACTAAGACTTCCAAAACTATGTTGAATAATGGTTGTGAGAGTGGGCACCCTTGTCTTGTCCTGATCTTAGAGGAAATAATTTTAGTTTTTCACCATTGAGAGTAATATTTGCTATGGGTTTGTCATTTATGGTCTTTATTATGTTGGGATAGGTTCCTTCTATGCCAACTTTCTGGAGAGCTTTTATCATAAATGGATATTGAATTTTGTTGAAAAGCTTTCTCTGCTTCTATTGAGATGATCATATAGTTTTTAACTTTCAGTTTGTTGATATGATGTATCACATTGATTTGCATATATTGAAGAATCCTTGCATCCCTGGGATAAACCCCACTTAATCATGTTGTATAATGCTTTTAATGTCTTGTTGGATTCTGTTTGCTAGAATCTTGTTGGGGATATTTGCATCTCTGTTCATCACTGATATTGGCCTATAATTTTCTTTTTTGGTGGTATCTTTGTCTTGTTTTGGTGTCAGAGTAATGGTCACCTTGTAGAACAAGTGGGACGTTTCCTTCCTTGGCAATTTTCTGGAAGAGTCTGAGCAGGTTACATATTACCTCATCTCGAAGTGCTTGGTAGAATTTACTTGTGAAGCCATCTGTCCCTGGGCTTTTGTTTATTGAAAGATTTTTGATTATGGTTTCGATTTCAGTGCTCATGATTGGTCTGCTAATATTTTCTATTTCTTCCTGGTTCAATCTGGAAGGTTGTACTTTTCAAAGAATTTGTCCATTTCTTTCAGGTTGTCCATTTTATTGGTGTATAGTTGCTCATAGCAGTTTCTTATGATCCTTTGCATGTCTGCATTGTCTGTTGCAACTTCCATTTTTTTAATTCTAAATTTTACTGATTTAAGCCTTCTCCCTTATTGTCTTGATAAGTCAGGCTAACAGTTTGTTAATTTTTTTTTTTTAATCTTCTCAAAGGACCAGCTTTTAGTTTTTTTTTTTTTTTTTTTAATCTTTGCTATTGTCTCCCTCATTTCTTTTTCGTTTATTTCTGCTCTGAGCTTTATGATTTATTTACTTCTCATAACTGGGCTTTTTTGTTCTTCTTTTCCTAGTTGATTTAGGTGTATGGTTAGGTTATTTAATGTTTTTCTTGTTTTTTGAGTTAGGCTTGTATTGCTGTAAGCTTCCCTCTTAGCTGCTTTTGTTGCATCCCATAGGTTTTGAGTTATTAAGTTTTCATCATTATTTGTTTCTAGGTATTTTTTATTTCCTCTTTGATTTCCCAGTAACCACTTGGTTATTCAGAAGCATATAATTTAACCTTTATGTGTTTGTGTATGTGTTTGTGGTGGTGTTTACAGTTTTTTTTTTTTCCCCTTGTAGTTGATATCTAATCTTATGGCATTGTGGTCAGAAAAAACATGCTTAATGCAGTTTTATTTTTTAAAAATTTATCAAGGCTTGATTTGTGATCCAAGGTGTTATCTATCCTGGACAATGTTCTGTGTGCACTTGAGAAAAAACATGAAAACTGTTTTTGGATGAAATGTCTTATAGCTATCAACTATAGTCCAGTGTATCATTTAAAACTTGTATCTCTTTATAAATTTTCTGCCTGGATGATCTGTCTGTTGGTGACTGGAGTGTTAAAAGTGTTTAAAAGTCCCCCACTATTACTGTGTTACTGTTGATTCCCCATTTTATAATTATTAGCATTTTCCTTATGTACTGAGGTGCTCCTATGCTGTGTGTGTATATATTTATAATTATTATATTTTCTTCTTGGGTTGATCCCTTGATCATAATGTAGTGTCCTTCCTGTCTCTTGTAATGATTTTATGTTAAAGTCTATTTTATCTTATATGTATATTGCCACCCCTACTTTTTCCATTTTCATGAAATACTGTTTTCCATCCTTTACTTTCAGTCTGTATGTGTTCCTAGGTCTGAAGTGGGTCTCTCATATATATAGGAACCTTGTTTTTTTATCAATTCAGCCAGTTTGGTTGAAGCAATTGGTTCATTTACATTTACACTAATTATAGGAAATGGCAACCCACTCCAGTGTTCTTGCCTGGAGAATCCCAGGGACGGGGGAGCCTGGTGGGCTGCCATCTCAGGGGTCACAGGGTTGGACACCACTGAAGCGACTTAGCAGTAGCAGCATGATCCTATTACCATCATTTACTTTAGTTTTTTTTTTTTTTTTTCACTTTGTTTTTGTAGGTCTTTTCTTTCTCTTGTGTTTCTTGTCTAGAGAAGTTCCTTTAGCATCTATTGTAAAGCTGGTTTTGTGGTTCTGAGTTGTCTTAACTCTGCTTATCTGTAAAACTTGATTTCTCCATCAAATCTGAATGATAGCTTTGCTTGGTAGAGTAATCTTGATCATAGATTATTTTTCCTTTAATCATTTTAAGAATATCCTGCCACTCCCTTCTGGCCTGTAGAGTTTCTGTTGAAAGACCAGCTGCTAGCCTTATGGGAATCCCCATATATGTTATTTGTTGCTTTTCTATTGCTACTTTCAATATTTTTTATTTGTGTTTAATTTTTGTTAGCTTGACTAATATGTATCTTGATGTGTTTCTCTTTGTGTTTGTAGTGTATGGGATTCTGAGCTTCCTGGACTTGGGTAGCTATTTACTTTCCCATGTTTGGGAAATTTTCAACTATAAACTCAAATATTTTTTTCATACTGTTTTTTCTTTTTCTTTTCTTCTTCTAGGACCCCTATAATTCAATGTTGGTGTGGTTAATGTTGTCCCAGAGGTTTATGAGGCTGTCCTCATTTCTTTTTTCTTTATTCTTCTCTACTTCAGTTATCACCACCATTCTATCTTCCAGTTCACTTACCTGTTCTTCTGTCTCAGTTATTTTTTGGGTTCCCTTGAGTGCATTTTTAATTTCAGTTATTGTGCTTCTCATTGCTGATTGTCTATTCTTTATTTCATTGAGATCCTTGTTAAACATTTTTTGTGTCTTCTCAGTCTGTGCCTCTTCTATTTATCTGTGCCTCCATTTTTTTTTTTGGAAGATTTTGGATTATCTTTACTACCATTACTCTGAATTCTTTTTTAGGTAGATTCCCTGTTTCTTTATTTGTTTGATCTTATGGGTTTTTACAATATTCCTTCATCTGCTGCCTGTTTCTCTCTCTTTTCAACTTGTTTGATTGATTGTATTTGCCATCTCCTTTCTACTGGTTGCAAGGTCAGGTTTCTCTTATTTGTGAAGTCTGCCCCCAGTGGGTGGGGATGGATCTGTGCTTGTGAAAGTTTCCTGTTGGGGAGACTGGTGTCTGTCCTGGTGAGTGGAGCTGCATCTTGTCTCTCTGGAGGGCAGTGCCATGCTCAGTGGTTTGTTTTTTGGGGTGTCTGTGGGTTTGGTATGGCCTTGGGCAGCCTGCTGCTAATGGGCAATGTTGTATTCTTGTTTAGCTGATGGTTTGGTATGAGGCATCTGACACCGAACTTGCTAGCCTTTGGGTGGTGCCTGGTCTTAGTGTTGAAATGGAGACCTTTAGGAGACTTCCCACTGATTAATGTTCCATGGGGTCTGAAGTTCTCTGGTGATCCAATGTCCTGTACTCTGATCTCCCACCTCAGGGGTTCAGGCCCAAACCCTTATTATCACCCAAGACTCCACAAGGTATACAGCACAGAAAGAAAGAGATAGAAAAAAAAAAAAAAGGTGTGTGTGGTATGTGTGTGTGTATATATATATATATATATGCATATATATATATATACATATATAAAGATATATTATATATAAAGTGTGTATATAAAGAGTGATAGTAAGAAGAATGTCCTCCTCAGTCTTCTGTCATCCTCACCACACAGTGAGCATCAGCCAATCTGTCTACTCAGGAAGCCCTCCAATATTTCT
The DNA here is from genome assembly GCF_000754665.1 of Bison bison bison. Lineage (NCBI taxonomy): Eukaryota > Metazoa > Chordata > Mammalia > Artiodactyla > Bovidae > Bison > Bison bison. The sequence continues at coordinate 1,256,616 of NW_011494812.1, read as the reverse complement.
AGGAAGCTGGTCTCTGGACATGCTGTGGGCACTGTGGGGTCAGTTCACACTCACATCTGGCCTAATTCCAGCTTGTACTTGCTTCCAAATCCCATAATTGCCCCCAAAGTCCACACTCTCAAGCTAATTGTGGATACTTAATCCATTGCACCTGTGGCTGCAGAAATAATTTCCTTCTTCTTCCTTGGTCACACAACCTCTGGTACTCAGCTTTGGTTTTGGCCCTGCCTCTGGTGCCTCTTTAGTTTTAAATCTAGATTTAAGGGACTAGATCTGATAGACAGAGTGCCTGATGAACTGTGGTTAGAGGTTTGTGACATTGTACAGGAGACAGGGATTAAGACCATCTGCAAGAAAAAAAAAATGAAAAAAATCAAAATGGTTGTCTGAGGAGGCCTTACAAATAGCTGATAGCTGTGAAAAGAAGAGAAGCAAAAAGCAAAGGAGAAAAGGAAAGATATACCCATTTGAATTCAGAGTTCCAAAGAATAGCAAGGAGAGATAAGAAATCCTTCCTCAGTGATCAGTGCAAAGAAATAGAGGAAAACAATACAATGGGAAAGACTAGAGATCTCTTCAAGAAAATTAGAGATACCAAGGGAACATTTCATACAAAGATGGGCTCAAGAAGGGCAGAAATGGTATGGACCTAACAGAAGCAAAAGATATTAAGAAGAGGTGGAAAGAATACACAGAAGAACTGTACAAAAAAGATCTTCACGACCCAGATAATCATGATGTTGTGATCACTCACCTAGAGCCAGACATCCTGGAATGTGAAGTCAAGTGGGCCTTAGAAAGCATCACTACATACAAAGCTAGTGGAGGTGATGGAATTCCAGTTGAGCTATTTCATATCCTAAAAGATGATGCTGTGAAAGTGCTACACTCAATATGTCAGCAAATTTGGACAACTCAGCAGTGGCCACAGGACTGGAAAAGGTCAGTTTTCATTCCAATCCCAAAGAAAGGCAATGCCAAAGAATGCTCAAACTACCTCACAATTGCACTCATCTCACACACTAGTAAAGTAATGCTGAAAATTGTCCAAGCCAGGCTTCAATAATACATGAACTGTGAACTTCCAGATGTTCAAGCTAGTTTTAGAAAAGACAGAAGAACCAGAGATCAAATTGCCAACATAGGCTGGATCATTGAGAAAGCAAGAGCATTCCAGAAAAACATCTATTTCTATTTTGTTGACTATGCCAAAGTCTTTGACTGTGTAGATCACCACAAATTGTGGAAAATTCTGAAAGAGATGGAATACCAGACCACCTGACCTGCCTCTTGAGAAACCTATATGCAGATCAGGAAGCAACAGTCAGAACTGGACATGGAACAACAGAGTAGTTCCAAATAGCAAAAGTAGTACGTCAAGGCTGTACATTGTCATCCTGCTTATTTAACTTCTATACAGAGTACATCATGAGAAATACTGGGCTGGAAGAAGCACAGGCTGGAATCAAGATTGCCAGGAGAAATATCAATAACCTCAGATATGCTGATGACACCACCCTTATGGCAGAAAGTGAAGAGGAACTAAAGAGCCTCTTGATGAAAGTGAAAGAGAAGAGTGAAAAAGTTGGCTTAAAGCTCAACATTCAGAAAACTAAGATCATGGGATCCAGTCCCATCACTTCATGGCAAATACGTGGAGAAACAGTGGAAATTGTGTCTGACTTTATTTTTCTGGGTTCCAAAACCACTGCAGATGGTGATTGCAGCCATGAAATTAAAAGACACTTACTCCTTGGAAAAAAAGTTATGACTGACCTGGACAGCATATTAAAAAGCAGAGACATTACTTTGCCAAAAAAAAAAAAAAAAAAAGTCCATCTAGTCAAGGCTATGGTTTTTCCAGTAGTCGTGTATGGATGTGAGAGTTAGACTATAAAGAAAGCTGAGCACTGAAGAATTGATGCTTTTGAACTGTGGTGTTGGAGAAGACTCTTGAGAGTCCCTTGGACTGCAAGAATATCTGACCAGTCAATCCTAAAGGAAATAAGTCCTGGGTAAACTCCAATACTTTGGCCACCAGATGCGAAGAACTGACTCATTTGGCAAGACCCTGATGCTGGGAAAGATTGAAGGCAGGAGGAGAAGGGGATGACAGAGGATAAGGTGGTTTGATGGCATCACTGACTCAGTGGACATGAGTTTGAGTAAACTCTGGGAGTTGGTGATGGACAGGGAAGCCTGCTGTGCTGCAGTACATGGGGTTGCAAAGAGTCAGATGAGACTGAGACCCTGGTGTCTGTTCCCTCCCCATACACAACAGGGTGGAAGTAGCAGCTTATTAAGCCTCACTTACCCAGTTGGACTGGGAAGAGGGAGAGGTATTCAGACATAGTTATGGTATGTGGGGAGTGCCCACTGTGGCTGAGATCTGCCACAGTGTATTTCCCCCCCATCGCCACAGTCTGAGGTGGAATGTGTATTTCCCCCCCATCGCCACAGTCTGAGGTGGAATGTGTATTTCCCCAGGGGAATTGGTCCCAGGTCTTTGGTCCCTCAGCAGGGCAAAGTTGCACAGATTCCCAGGAAGGTATGAGCAGTGACTTGTACCTGAATGCAGCTTGGTGGCGGCTGTAAGCCCTGAGGTCAAGACTGCAGTGGCCTCCTGTCCCCTACCTCTGGCATCTACACTGGTCAGTCCCTCCTCTGGGATCACAAATGCCGTGATGTGTAGTCTCACCTCTGGCACTTATGCCAGCTTTGGGATATCTATCTCTGGGGTTGCGGTCCACAGCCATGGCTCATGCCACTTACGGCACTCACAAAGGTGACGTCCTATGATCTGCGAGCATGTAGTGTTGGAGGGTCTCTTGCCTCTGTGGCAGGCCCAGGATTTTCCCTGGACTTCCTAAGCTGTCATACTAACCCCCTCAGAGTATCTTCATAGCAACTCAACCCCAGTAATCTCCATAGGGTCCAACCCCCAAAACTTGAACCTCAGCACCCAACTCGCACTCACTGCAGTGAGCGTGCAAACAGTCTCGACTGGAAAGTGCTGATCAGCAATGATATCTGGGGTGAATCATCTCCATTCTGCCTGCTGAGGACCTTTTGATGTGTTTCTCTCTGAGGTTCTGAAGCTCTGTCCATCCCTGCCCATGAAGGGGTTTCCGAGTATGAGGAAACTTTTCATCCTTCTTGGCTGCTCCCCAAGGCACAGGTCCCTGTCCCAAGTCCTTTGTCTCTTCATTTTTCTATATGTTCTGTCCTACTTCATTCTGTGGAGGTTAGCTTGCCTTTTTGGAAATCTGAGGTCTTCTGCCAGTGTTTAAAAGTCTTCTTCAAGAGTTGTTCCATATGTAGATGTATTTTTTTTAAATATATATATAAATGTGGGGAGGAAGGTGATCTCTCCATCTTGCTCCTCCACCATCTTGAAAGTTCCTCCTGTATATTAGTTTTGTACCCTTCAACTTAAGTGAATTCATTGATGAGTTTTAGTAGGTTTTTTGTGATGTCTTTATCTCATCTGCAAACAGTAACCATTTTAAATTTACCTTTGCAATTTGAATTCCTTTTATTTCTTTGTTTCTAGTTTGATTGTTGTGACTAGGACTTCTAATAATACGTTAAATAAAAGTGGGGAGAGTGGACATCCTTGTCTAGTTCATATATATGTGATTATTATAAGTTGCTGATCTAAGTTTAAATACATTTTAACAACACTGCATTTCCTCCCCATTACCATGTTTAAAATTTTGACATCATAGTTCACAACTTTTTGTTTTGTATATCCTTTAACATCTTATTGCATATATAGATGATTTGACAAATTTTATCTTTTAACCTTCCTACTAGCTTGATATATTACCTTTACTGTATATTTACCTTTACTAATAAGATTTTACCTTTTATGTTTCTTTTCTTTTTACTTGGAAAAGTCCCTTTAGCATTTATTTTAAAGCTGGTTTGCTGGTGCTGAACTCTTTTATATTTTGCTTACCTATGGAACTTTTAATGTTTCTGTGAAATCTGAATAAATGCTTTGCCAGCGAGAGTATTCTTGGTTATAGAGTTTTCTTTTTCATCATTTTAAACATATCACGCCCCTCTCTTCCTGTCTGCAGAGTTTCTGCTGAAAATTCAGCTGATAGCCTTAAGGAAATTCCCGTGTATGTATGTTGTTTTTCCCTCTCTGATTTTAATATTTTCTCCTTACTTTTAATGTTTGCCAACTCAATTACAATGTATCTTAGCATGGTCTTCTTTGGGTTTACTCTGTTTGGGACTCCATATGCTTCCTGGACCCAGATGTCTGTTTCCTTACTGAAGTTAGAGAATTTTTTAACTATTATATCTTTAAATATGTTCTTTCGCCCCCCCCCCCCCTTTCTCTCTATTCTTCTCCTGGGACCCACTGTAATGATATGATGAATGATAACATGCTTGACGTTCTTCCAGAGTTCTCTTAAACTGTCCTCAATTTTTTTCTTTTTTTATTCTGTTCCGCTTCAGTGATTTCCATTATTCTGTCTTCCAGATCAATGGTCTTTTCCACTGTACTGTTTAATCTACTGTTGACTCCTTCCGCTATATTTTTCATTTCAATTATTATACTTTTTGTCTCTCTTTGATCTTTGTATTTTCTAATTTTTTGTTAAAAACTTCTAACTTCTCACTCTGTATATCCCATCTTCTCCCGAGTTTTTTTTGAGTGTCTTTGCTGTCATCTTTATGATTTATTGTGTAGATTGCCTATCTCCATTTCACTGACTTCTTTTGAGGTTTTAGCTCATTTCCTCACTTGAAACACATTCTTCTGTAGCCTCATTTTTCTAACTTCCTCCTTTATTTCTGTGTATTTGCTACATTTGTTACATTTCCTGACCTTAGAAAAATAGTCTTTTGTTGAACATACCCTCTTTGTCCCTCCAGTGCATCCCTTCTGGTCACCAGAGCTATAAGCTCTGGGAGCACAAACCCTACTGTGAATTCTGTTTGTGAAGGGTCCAGGCTGTGTTTTCCTCATGAGACTCTAACGCCTGATGATCTGAGGTGGAGCTGAGATGGTGACGCTAGTGCTGCAGAGCGGCTGCAAATGCAGACTATCTTTAGCAGAGAGGTTTGACTGCACAGAGACCATAATAAATCAATTGCTTGCAGATGTATCAAAACCCTTTTAGTGAATGGCAAAAGACAAGCTGCATCTGGTGGCAGGTTTTATAGTGGTAAGTGAGTTGATGTACTTTAAGTCAGAATTCAACACTTCTTTTAGTCCTCATGTGGCCTGCCCAATATTTTATTTACCACTACCAACCAGGTCTCTTTTCCTCACTGTGTGCTAGTCTTGGTCACAATTTTTGTAAGTCCATAAGTTAACCCTTGCCAAAATGATTGAAATACAAATGTCACTGGAGAGCCCCTTTGAAAAGTTGGAAAGACCCAATGATGAGACAGCAGAAGAATCTTAAGATTGTAGGCAGAAAGAAAACTGGATTTAAAAGAAAGTACCAAGTCATCTTAAATTACAAGCTCATTGCACAGGTAATTCACATTCTCCAAGCCTGCTTTGTATAATATGTGGTGACTAACTATCCAACGAAGCCATGAAACCTTTAAAACTTCCTTGCAACATAGAGAAAAAACACCCTGCATTAAACATCGCCTTTGGATTTTTTCAAAAGAAAAACATATTACACAAAGAAAAGAAACAATTTTTGTAGGCCAGCACTTCATCAAATATGTCTGAACTGAGAAGATCATTCTTAGTGGCTAACCACATTGCTAAAGCTATAGTGGCTAACCACACTGCTAAAGCTAAGAAGCCCTTTACTGTATTATTGGTGAAGAGTTGATCCTGCCTGCTGCTAAAGACATTTGTTGTGAACTTTTAGGAGAGGCTGCAGTTCAAAAGGGGACACGTGTTCTTCTTTCAGCTAGTATCATAACTGGATGAGCTGATGAAATAGCAGAAGATATTGATGCACTATTGTTAGGATTAATGAGTCACCCTGGTACCTAATCCAGACTGAATTGTCTACTGGAGTGGGTTGCCATAGCCTTCTCCAAACTTCAAATCTCCATACATTCTGGTGGAATATCTGGAGATTGCCTCAAAAGCATTGAAAAGCCTGCTTCCATTTTCAACATCCTATCTTTGTGGAGCAGAGTTTTCTACAGTGACCAGAACCAAAATGAGATTACAGAGTAGACTGAGAATAAGCAACACACTCTGAGTGTCACTGTTTCTCATCACTTCCAAATGGGACTATCTATGTACTAATGTGCTAAGTTGCTTTAGTCATGTCTGACTCTTTACAACCCTATGGACCATAGCCCACCAGGCTCCTCTGTCCACGGGATTCTCCAGGCAAGAACACTGGAGTGGGTTGCCATGCCATCCTCCAGGGGATCTTCCTAACCCAGAGACTGAACCCATATCTCTTATGTCTCCTGCATTTGTAGCACCACCTGGGAATCCCCACTAGCACCACCTGGGAATCCCCAGTTAGTTGCAGGAAAACAAGCTCAGGTCTCCCACTGATTCTGCATTATGGTGAATTATATAATTATTTCATTATATATCACAGCATAATAATAATAGAAACAAAGTGCACAATAAGTGTAATGTGCTCAGATCATCCTGAAACCATCCCTCCACTCCAGTTTGTGGTCTATATAAAGGTATAACACTATATGTTATTTTTCTCTTGTAGGCACATCCCTAATTTGAGAGATGGGGAATGACTACAAGAAAATTGTCCTGCTAAAAGGATTTCAGCACATCAATGACAAATGTTTTAACATGATTAAGTCTTTACTGGCGCAGGATTTAAAACTGACTAGAAAAATGCAAGATGAATACGACAGAGTTAAAATTGCTGACTTGATGGAATTGAAGTTCCGAGGGCCTGACTGTGTTGACAAGCTAATAGAGTTGGTCAAAGAAATAGATGAAATTAAAGACCTTGCCAAAGTTCTTAGAAAGGAGCAGTTAAAAGGTAACTGGAAGAACCCTTATTTCTCACTCTCTCTCACTGACCTCAACTTTGACCTTGAATTGGTCAAAGTTTAGACCTCTCTTTCCCAACTTGAGACTCAGCAGCCATGACAATGGTAGCATTTTAGATGCCAAGAATTAACAACTTAGAGGATGTGTTTCCTACAAAGAGATCTGATGTGTTTTAGAGGGTGTATTTTGGGGGTGTGGGCAAAGAAAATACTAAGAGTTGATGAGAAAGTCTGAGGCTTCCATGCATGAGAAAGTTTAGACAATGAAGAAACAAAGTTAGAACATGTCGGTTTTTGAAGTATTTAAATCAGTTAATATGCATGCTCTATCATCACATTTACTTCATCATTTTTATACTTTCTAGAAATAAATATGAAACAGTACTTAAGCAAAAACCTACCTCTCAGAGATGTGAAGAACTCACCTCTTATAAAACCACTGGATTAGAAAACATATTTGAAAAAGCGGAATCCAGTATCACCATTTTGTCCCATCACAAGTTAGACTACATTTTCCTTCTTTGGTTTCAGTAATTCAAATAGATCTTCTATAGGCGTTGACCCATGACTAGCATCGTGAAATTTTAGTTTATTAAGAGGAAGATAAAGAATATGAGAGTTGTAAAAGGATTTGACTGAGATAGATGAGTCCAGAGGATAGGATGAATATGCTTGTACAGGGGACAAGAAAGGAAACCACTGAGGATGTTTGAGACAGAATCTGTATCTATGTTGCTACTTTTGGCCACCTTTGGCCAAGTGAGGCTAATGCAGTAGAGGTAGATACAGCCATACCCAGATCCACCAGCAGGAACTGAGAGGAAACACTGTTGAATGTGCTTCATGTATCTCAACCAGCTCCTTTGGATTTACCATGTTCTCTTTTATGACATCAGTTATAAAGAAAAACAAGGCAAAAGGAGCAACTCCAGCACAAAACCAGAATACGTCCAGTCTTGGGCAATCCACATCCACCGCAAATGAAGCTTTGGGATCCGAATCAGTCAAGGATACACCTGTGAAGGTAGGATGGCTAAGGTTCCACAGAAGGAGTTTTTACTATGGCTTTTTTTAATGAGCTCTTAGTTCTTTATTCATTTCTCAATGTAAATAGAAGAATCAGAGAAAAGGGGAACCGGGGCAAAGTGAAAATGAGTTTCAGAGTCAGTAAATTAATAGGTACTGACTACCCACTATGTTTCTGAACTACTGTGCACTTTAACGTATATAATATAATTCTGATTGATGGAAATATGGAATCATTACTCCTCTTCTAGAAGTATATTAAAACAGCAATCATATTAGGAAAACAGTTTACCAAAGTTTGCCAAAGCTTACCCAGATAACCACGATGGTATGGTCACTCACCTAGAGTGAGACATCCTGAAGTGTGAAGTCAAGAGGGCTTAGGAAGCCTTATTATGACCAAAGCTAGGAGTTGATGGAATTCCAGCTGAGTTATTTCAAATCCTTAAAGAAGATGCTGTTAAAATGCAGCACTCATTAGGCCAGCAAATTTGGAAAACTCTGCAGTGGCCAAAGGACTGGAAAAGGTCAGTTTTCATTCCAATCTGAAATAAAGGTAATGCCAAAGAATGTTCAAATTACTGTACAATTGCACTCACTTCACATGCTTCCAAGATTATGCTCAAAATCCTTCAAGCTAGGCTTCAGCACTATGTGAACCAAGAACTTCCAGATGTACAAAGCAGATTTAGAAAATTCAGAGGAACCAAAGATCAAATTGCCAAATACTGCTGGATCATAGAAAAAGCAAGAGAATTCTAATAAAAAGAAACATCTCAGATGGTAAAGAATCTGCCTGCAATGCAGGAGACCTGAGTTTGATTCCTGAGTTGGGACAATCTTCTGGAGAAGAGAGTGGCAAACCACTTCTGTATTCTTGCCCAGAGAATCCCATGGACAAAGGAGCCTGGTGGGCTACAGTCCATGGGGTCAACAAAAGTTGGACATGACTGAGTGATTAACACTTTAAACTTTGAACTGTGCTTCACTGACTATGCTAAAGCCTTTGTGTGCATGCTCAGTCACTCAGTCGTGTCCAACTCTTTGTGGCCCTATGGACTGTAGCCCACTAGGCTTCTTAGTACATGGGGTTCTCCAGGCAAGAATACTGGAGTGACTTGCCATTTCCTTCTCCAGGGGTTCTTCTTGACCCAGCAATTGAAACCGTGTCTTCTGCATCTCCTGGATTGGCAGGCGGATTCTTTCCACTGTGCCACCTGGGAAGTCCTTGTCCCACAGCCCTTGCTGTACATGCATGCCATCCCTCTCTGTCACTGCCAGCCCTCCCCAACTTTGACTGTGTGAATCATAACAAACTGTGGAATATTCTTAGTGAGATGGGAATACCAGACCACATTACCTGCCTCCTGAGAAAACTGTATGAAGGAAAAGAAACAATAGTTAGAACTGGACATGGAACAAGGGGCTTGTTCAAATTTGGGAAAGGAGAACCACAAGGCTGTATGTTGTCACCCTACTTATTTAACTTATATGCAAAGTAAATCATGCGGAATGCCGGTTGGATGAAGCACAAGCTGGAATCAAGATTGCCAGGAGAAACAAATAACTTCAGATATGCAGATGACATCACCCTTATGGCAGAAAGTGAAGAGGAACTAAGGAGCCTCTTGATGAAAGTGAAAGAGGAGAGTGAAAAAGTTGG
>NW_011494812.1:1237507-1246858 GCF_000754665.1 Bison bison bison | reverse complement strand
AGCTCAACATTCAGAAAATGAAGATCATGGCATCCTGTCCCATCACTTCATGGCAAATAGATGGGGAAAAAGTGGAAACAGTGGCAGACTTTATTTTCTTGGGTGCCAAAGTCACTATGGATGGTGACCATAACCATGAAATTAAAAGATGCTTGTTCCTTGGAAGAAAAGCTATGACAAACCCGCTGCTGCTGCTGCTAAGTTGCTTCAGTTGTGTCCAACTCTGTGCGACCCCATAGATGGCAGCCCACCAGGCTCCGCCGTCCCTGGGATTCTCTAGGCAAGATCACTGGAGTGGGTTGCCATTTCCTTCTCCAATGCATGAAACTGAAAAGTGAAAGTGAAGTCGCTCAGTCGTGTCCAACCCTCAGCGACCCCATGGACTGCAGCCCACCAGGCTCCTCCGTCCATGGGGTTTTCCAGGCAAGAGTACTGGAGTGGGGTGCCATCGCCTTCTAGATAGCCTATTAAAAAGCCAAGACATCACTTTGCTGACAAAGGTCCTTATAGTCAAACCTATGGTTTTTCCAGTAGTCATCTACAGATGTGAGAGTTGGACCACAAAGATGTCTGAGTGCTGAAGAACTGATGCTTTGAAATTGTGGTGCTGAAGAAGACTTTGAGAGTCCCTTGGACAGCAAAGAGGTCAAACTAGTCAATCTTAAATGAAGTCAACCCTGAAAATTAATTGGAAGGACTGACGCTAAAGCTGAAGCTCCAATACTTTGGCTACCTGATGCAAAGAGCTGACTCTTTGGAAAAGACCCTGATGCTGGGAAAGATTGAGGGCAGGAGGAGAAATGGGCAACAGAGAATGAGATTAACTAGAATGAATACAACTAGAATCTAGTAATAAAAAGTTGATTTTCTCAGTAGTGAAGATGTATTTCATTTCTCATTGAAAACTACTAACCAGGCAGGGGAAATCCTACTTTCAGAAAAAGAAAACAACTAAAACTAATGAATCTAAGAGGATGAAGCTAACCGAGGAGCAGAGTCAGCTTCCAGGATCATCAGTAATGAGCATAGAGTCAACTAAGGGCCTTCTTCAGACTCCTCAAATGCCTCCATCAAAGCCATCCAGCAGTTCCTCAACCAAGGTACCATTTTCCTGTTCCTAATACATGTCCCTCCCTACAACATATTATAAGAATACTCATGACCCCGAAAGAATCTCTCAGTATTCCTTTCCTAGATACAAACTTCTTTATGCAATCAAATCACCCAAAAACTTATCAAATAAAATATTGAGGCCAATTAAATCAATGAATTAAAAAAATGTTGAGGCCTCAGTGTATTCTAAGTCCTTGGACTTTTGGACATTTTTACATTTATGAATAATTGCTGACCTTACAAATGTGACAGGCCTATGGAGGTGGCCAGGCAATTAGACAGGAATATAAGGGTATGTTTATCCCCAACATTTCTGTTTCCTTTCACCTCTTTTCTCTTAACTGCACCTCTAGATTAGTTCTCAGCACTCTATGCTCCTTCCCATGTCAGGTATTTGCACACAGGCTAATTCCTTGATTTGCATTCGTGATTCATGTTGCTTTAATGGCTAAATTAATTCAACCATCAGGTACCAGCCTGAATTCCTTCCTCAGCATGTCCTCACTGAGACAACCCTCCCCAAAACTTATAGATAGTCTCATTTTTTATTGCCATTACAGAATCCTTTACTATTCCTTTATAGTATGTATCACAACTGTAATAAATTTGTTTTTCTTCTCTTCTGGACAATGATCTTGGAGTATAGATACTCTATCAAAAAGGAATACAAGACAGGGGTGGGAAAGTGAGTCCACAGCTGTAGGCATCAACCTCTATCCCAACCTGCTTTTTATTTTGCTCTGGGTTACATGAAACCTGGAACTATGGAGCATGTGTCTGAGATGAATGGGAAGGAAAAGATTCCCCCAAGATAAGTGTCAAGGGTAGGCAAGGGCAAGATTTAAACCACAATCTCTAACACAGTTTCTTACCCAAGACCCAAGTTGCCCTCTAACTCAGTCTATATCTTCACCACCACCCCACACATTCCACTTGAAGACAGAACTAGATAAGGGGACTTTAAATTTGTGGTTTTGTTGTGGTTGTTGTCATTGTTCTTATTAGTCACAAGAGTCCATATTTCTCCTAGTAATCTTCCTCAGAAGATCAGTAGGTTTGTAGAAGCCTATAGAATGGATATTAGAAACCCACTTGTGTCTTTTTTTGATGAAAAAGTCATAGTTAACAGACATCCTTAAGTGCAGCCAACTTTGGGCTGAGATTTGCTTCTCTTATAGCCAGGGAAGGTTATCTACTTGCTTTGGCCTGTTCGCATCAGATGTAGGATCCAGATTCCATCCCCAAACCAATGAAATTTTGTCTGAGCTTTTAGTATTTGGAGAGTGAAATTTGTAATCATAGTTGAGGTAGGTAAAGGATAAGTAATACAGGTATCTGAATATGTGCTATTAGTCCAGAAAAAATGGAAAAGTTCAGATTGAACATTTAAAAAGACAAAGGATGCTGTATTCTCTGTGATTTTGAAAGTCATTTTCAAGAACTAAGAAAAAAAATCTATTTTTATCTAGAAAAAAAGTGACACAGCCACCAAACCTAAGGACGTAAAAAGGAAGATGATACCTTATAACCAGAGTCAGCTTCCAGGAACTTCAGCAACCAGCTTGTACCCAACTGTGAGCAGTGACCAGAGGACTCCAATTGTTCTACCAAGAGAATTCAGCAATTTCTCAATCAAGGTACCGGCTTTTTGATCCCATTCCTTGTACTTCTTACAACATAAGTACAAGAATTATCATCATTGAATTTCCCATTTATTCATTTATTATAATTTCTCCTTCATTTATCAGTGTTTAGTCTGTGATCCCACTCTATTCTAACTCCTTGTTAATTTGTCTATTTACCAAAGCATGAGTTCATGAAACCTCAATTTTGAGAGGTTTACTCTCTTGTATTGAATAGAAAGAGGAGGGAAAGATGACTAAACAAGTCAAAATGAGCGTGTCTTTACTTCATACATTCCACTTTCCTTCGGCCCTCTTCCCGTTTGCTCACTGACCACATGGCAGGGTTTATTTTCAAAGTCCGGTGCTCCTTCTCAGGTCAGATGTTTTGACATAGACACTTTCCGTGTTTGAAATCACTTGTCTTGAGTTGCAAACTTTAATCTCTTCCTAGGGCAAGTCCCTGCTGATACCTGCCCACTCTCAGAATATATTAGGTATTCCTCTTGTTTGCTTTCAAAGGTCAGTTTACTTTCTCTTTTTTAGCACTTACTGAAACTATAATAAATGTACATTTTTATTTGTTACTGGACTATAATATAAATTATAAGGTGCCTGTCAACTGAAAAAATGCACAATCTAAAAGTTAAGAGTTGTTTTATTCAGCAGACAAATATGAGGACTTAAGATGAGGACACGGATTCTCAGATAGCTCTGAGAGAGCTGCTCTGAAGAAGCAAGGGCGGGGAGGCAGGTTATACAGGAATCTTGTAACAAAGACCAGGCAGTCAGAACATCAAATGTTACTGTTTGTAAAGAGAACCTGATGTCTCAAGAAATTTAACACATTTTTATATACAGAAAGATGCAAGGGTCTGGGCTCACTGAAATAATCCCTTTGCTATAAAGTTCAGCTATCTGGGGACAGTATCTTGTGCTTCCTTACCCTGAGTCTCCTGAGGGGACACCGTCAGGATTGGCTGAAGCAGTTGACTGCTTGCTGGAGGGCATTTTGCTTCTATCCTGAGTTCCCTCAGGGCTTACAGTGCGGGCAGCTGTAATGCGATGGCTTGATGGCCACAACATCCTCAGTTTACTGATACAGCAGGCAGCGTTTTTCATTCAAAGTGCCCTATCCCCAGGATAAGACCAGATCAGGATGGAAAAGTGAGCGCGCTCACACATGTGCATCAACTCCTATCCTCGCCTGCCTTTATTCTGTCCTGATATGACCCTGTGGTTACCATCACACTGGGGTACAACACCTATTCCTGCAGCAAATAACCAAATGACCGGAGGAATAGGCCAAAGCAGCATTTAAATCACGAAAATATTTTGTCACCCAAGTTCCAGGCTGCCCAGGCTGAAGCCCGCTATACGAATCCAAGCATAGCAGTTGAAGACATTTCTTTTGACATAGTTGTTCAAGTTTTATCATGTTATTGTTTTTATTACTGTTAACTCTGATAATTAGTAATGCCTCATGTAGTCTCTCTTTGCTTTATTTATGGGATAGAGCTAGTAATCTGTGCCTGTTTGCCTCTAGGTCCAGATGGCCTTGGTCTAGTCATTGAAACCTCAGACCCGCTGTCAGTCTGCTTGTGACAATGACATGCATGTACACCACAAGTCAACTCTACTTTTCTATGCATACAGGCTTAGAATTGACACTTTCTAAGGTCCCACCTGCCTAAATTTGTGAAATAGTCATTTCTACTTTCATATGAATCATTCTGCTGCCCCCCAAATTCCCGGGAGCATAGGAATCCCAGAGAGGCCCATCTATCCCCTTGGCCTCATACACCTAAAAACACCTTGCAATCATTTCTCCTTTGGGGCCCAGTCACTTCAATAGGAGGCATGAAACAAAAAGGATCTGGCCATTCTGCTGGGAAAGAGCAGGAAAGCCTTGCTTCCTCATCATAGGGTTTCCCAACTATTTTTTTCTGTGATATGCAGGCTATGTTTGGGATTCAGAGACAGAAGCAGACCAATATTTTCTTTGATTCCTATTGCGGTGTCTCCCTGAAAGCAAATACCACATATTGGCATGATTTAAGAACCAGGTGGAGTTGTGAAGGATATAAGACAAGGGAAAAAAATCCATTACTATTTTTAAATACTATCCACCCAAATAGTATATTTTAGGGATCTAAATCCTGCTTTTATGATGGAAGTTTTTGTTTAACTGATTGTGAAAACCAATCATGATGCTCTTGTCAATGTGATTAAATTAGTAGTAGAGGTGAATTGCGGAGAAGGCAATGGCACCCCACTCCAGTACTCTTGCCTGGACGTGACTTAGCAGTAGCAGCAGAGGTGAATAGAAAAGTTTCTTTAATAAAGTCCTTCCAATACCACCTCTATCTGGGATTTCCATCGAGAAGACCAGAATTAAGCATGAAACATCTGTGGATCAGAGCAGAAATAGAAACTCCCTGTGTCTACTGTAAAATAATAATGCAGTGATATTTCTATGTATGAAATACACTCAATGGTGCTAGACTTTTAAGATATGGGTTCTTTGTGTACATTATCTCATTATTCTTCATAACACCTCCTGAGGATGCTATTGTTAATCCCACTTGACATATGAAAATGCTGAAGTTCCTAGGGTTAAAAATCTTCTCCTAAGTCATGCAGAAAATAAATATTAGAGCCAGGATTCAAATCTGCTGCTGCTGCTGCTGCTAAGTCACTTCAGTCGTGTCCGACTTTGTGCGACCCCGTAGACTGCAGCCCACTAGGCTCCTCTGTCCCTGGGATTCTCCAGGCAAGAACACTGGAGTGGGTTGCCATTTCCTTCTCCAATGCATGAAAGTGAAAAGTGAAAGTGAAGTCGCTCAGTCGTGCCCGACTTTTAGCGACCCCATGGACCTCAGCCTACCAGGCTCCTCCGTCCATGGGATTTTCCAGGCAAGAGTACTAGAGTAGGGTGCCATTGCCTTCTCCAGGATTCAAATCTAGCTTAACTGAATTCTAAAACGTGAGCATTTAACAGCATATATTGCTCCCACAGTCAGAGCATAGACTGCTTCAATATCTGAAATTTACCTCTAAAAATTTATATCAGATAATGTTATGTCTCAGATTTGTTTTCATATCCTAGGCTCTCAAGCCTTCTAATGAGAAATGAGGTGACAAGGGAGGTGAGAGAGTATCCTAATCAAGAAGCTACATGTCAGAGACAGTCATTTTAATCAGGTCCCTCATCTAAAGTTTTATCAGCAACTGGTACTTTATGAATTGGTTAAATGGATGCTCGAAGTGGTAAGAACTGTGGCAATTCTACACTGTGCATGTTAAGTCGCTTCAGTCGTGTCCAACGCTTTGCGACCCCATGGACTCTAGCCTGCCAGGCTCCTCTGTCCATGGGATTCTCTAGGCAAGAATACTGGAATGGGTTGCCATGCCCTCCTCCAGGGGATCTTCCTGACCCAGGGATAGAACCTGCGTCTCCTGCAACTCCTGCATTTCAGGCAGATTCTTTACCACTGAGGCACTGGTGAAGCCCTCTATACTGTAGAATGTTAGAAATAGTCTTTCATGGGTAAAACCAGAGATGGTCAAGATACATTATTTCATAAACACTTCCTGCCCTGGCTTAAACAATTGTAAAAATTCAAGTACTGAAATTGTATATGTATGGGTCTGTACCCTGGGTGAAATTGCAAATGGGTTTGTGCATTGTTCATAGCGATGAAAGATTTGGTTGCCTGATAGAGACTAGGCAGACAACAGAATCCCTCCTAAGGGTTTATGAATTTGAGGTAATATCTCTGGTATGTTGACAAACAGAGCATTGAAATGAATGGAGACCTGGGTTTCCTAGATTTGAAGAGCAGAGGATAGAAACCATTTTGCTTATTTGGTAAATACATGAGGCAATGAAAGACTTAATGAGTAAAAATGTTCATGAATGCAGCCTATGTTGTTCTGAGACCATTATAACCTGATAGAATTTCAAGTGTTGTCTTAGTAAAGTTGCAACAGAGGTAGAGCCAGAATTCCAAAACAGACCAATGACATTGCAATTACCTGAGTTTTAACATTGCAGAGAGAAGTTTGCAATCCTAGTGAGGGGCAAAGCTGGGGAGGTATTGGGAGTGTCAGAAGATGTGCTCTTATTCCAGAGAAATTTGTTATTCCAGAGAAAATTGGCAGAGTGTGGATACTGTGGTGTCTGTGACAGAGAAAGACAGACAGATACAGAGAAAGATGGAGGGTAAGAGAGAAACATTATTGTTCATATGATATTGAAAATCATTAACCAGAAAGAAGAAAATGCACATCTTTCAGTTGGAAAAATAGAAGACATGACCACTAGAACTGCTGACCCCAGGATGAAACTATCTCTGGAGCAGAGTCAGGTTCTGGGAATTCCAGCATGCAGCACAATCCCAATTGAGAATTGCCTCCAGACTCCTCAGAAGCTGCCACCAACTACATCCAGCAGTTCCTCAACTAAGGTACCAGATTCTCATTTTCAGTATTTCCCTCTTCCTACAATATAATGACAGGGACCAATAGAACTATAAAAGAACTTCTCGCTAATCCCTTACAGTATCCAATTCTTTATTAATTAGGTCACACATGTTGTTACTGAGTGTGTACTTTGAGATCCTACTGGCATTCAAATTCTGACTCTCACTATGCTGTGCTTTGCTTTAGGATAATCTATGGCCGAGTGTGCACCTAAATCATTCCTCTTCAGTAGTGGGTATAATTAGTAATTTGTTTAATTTTATTTTTGTGTTTCCTTCAATACTATGAAAGAGAGAAAGTTTCCTTATAGTTTTCTCACTATGAAAGAGAGAATTTAGGGTGCAATAGGGTAGAGAAACATAGAAACACAGCACTATTGTCTTTTTCTTTTGGAAATAATATCATCCATATTAGGATGCAGAAATTTCGGAAATGAAGATACATGGACAAAGATCATTAATGTTAACTGTCTGAAATCTCCCCTCTATCAAATGCTCTCTTTTGGTAAATAGACTTTCTCATTGTATCTTTTGTTATGTATATACAAAGAATATCAATTTGTTTCAGGTTGATCACATTACACATATTTTTCTATAATTCATTCTTTTTCTTTCATCTTGAAATTCTATTCAAGAAATGTAGATTTAAATTATTATTTTAACATAAAAGAGTAATTACATGATTATCTTATAAATTAAACAATAATTCTTTGCTATTTGACTTTAGGCTATTTCAGTATTCCACATACATACAATGAACATAATAAGAACCTGTGTCCATCAGGTCTACTTTCATGACCCTGTGTATACAATATAATTTTTTTCTCAAGTCCTGTGTACTTCTTCTCAAGATTCTGCTCATATTACTAGTAAGAAATTTGTTGTTACTGGTTAACTTGTCCTGGGAATGAGCATTTGGATATGGGGAGAATTGGCCACAGTGATGAAAATGTTATCAGAGTTGAGCCCTGTGACCCACAGGTCATGGCTTATATGATTGTAGGGGTCAGACCACAAGAAGCACTGCTGATCTGCAGAGGCAGCTGTCCTGTCTCCATGAACTGGTCCCTAGGGCTCTCATAGCCACCTTTGCCTTCATACCTCCTCTTACACATCAGTGGCCTCCCTTCCAATTCAAAATGATCTCCTAAAACTCAGAAATGGTGCAACCACTGGGTAGATAGGAGGTCATAGAAAAGCCCCTGGCACCTGACTTCTCTTTTGACATTCTTCTCCTTAGGTCCTGCCATTATTCTACCAGGAGTGTGTAGAGGAGGAAAAACAATTTGCCCTCTGCCCTTCTGAGGTCTTAGCTGAGATCCCTTTTTTAAAACAAAGATCGTTGTTGTTCAGTTGCTCAGTCGTGTCTGAATCTTTGTGACCCCATGGATTGCAATACTTCAGGCCTTCCTGTCCCTCACTGTCTCCTAGAAGTTTGCCCAAGTTTTTGTCCATCCAGCCATCCAGCCATCTTATCCTCTGTTGTCCTCTTCTCATTCTGCCCTCAGCCTTTCCCAGCATCAGGAACTTTTTCCAATGAGTTGGCTATTCACATCAGGTGACCAAAATACTGGAGGTTCAGCTTCAGCATCAGTCCTTCCAATGAGTGTTCAGGGTTGATTTCCTTTAAGATTGACTGGTTTGATCTCCTTGCTGTCCACGGACTCTCAAGAGTCTTCTCCAGCACCACAGTTCAAAGGTATCAATTCTTTGGCGCTCTGCCTTCTTTACGATCCAGCTCTCAAAAACATATGTGACTATTGGGAAGACCATAATCTTGACTGTATGGAACTTTGTCAGCAGAGTGATGTCTCTGCTGTTCAACACACTGTCTAGGTTTGTCATTGCTTTCTGCCAAGAAGCAATCATCTGATTTCATGGCTGCAGTCACCAACCGCAGTGATTTTAGAATCCAAGAAGAGGAAATCTGTCACTGCTTCCTCCTTTACCCCTTCTATTTGCCATGAAGTAAAGGGGCCAGATGCCTTGATCTTAGTTTTTTTTTTTTAATATTTAGTTTTAAGCTGGCTTTTTCAATCTCTTTCATATTCATCAAGACGTTCTTTAGTTCCTCTTCACTTTCTGCCATTAGAGTGGTATCTTTGTTAAAACCGAGATTAACAAGAAAAAAA
>NW_011494812.1:1221294-1237407 GCF_000754665.1 Bison bison bison | reverse complement strand
TCCCTGAGGTGGCCTAAGCCACCAACTTAAAATACCATCTTTAGTGAAAGACAGTAGAAAGAAAAGTGTGGGAGGTCAGTTATAAGAAAGTTACCAGGAAAATCAGGGTAAACAAGGATAATGTTTGTTATGCAGGTTTAAGTCAGTTTCTAGTCTACTGATAATATTCTCCCAAGGTTTAGAGTCCGCCTTCTCTTCCTGGTACACAGAAACAGACACGCTTAGAAATGGAAATTTAATTTATAAATACAAATTTCCCTTACAAAAAGGCATCTTCCTCTCTGGTTTTAGAGGTGTTTTATAAAAATAATCAGTTTAAGATAATCTTGTACCAAGGAAACATATTTTGGGGTGGCTGATTTTGTTACTCTTCAAAATGTCCTTTATCCAGGACATTTCCACATTCAGAAAATTCATGAGATTCTTCCAGTGACTGTCTTATTAGTCCTTTTTCAATATAACACTGCTTTCCTGAAGAAGGACTGTCTAATTTTGGTCTTTAAATTGTCACATCTACTGGAGTGTATAGGAGGCAGTGTTCAAAATCATTCCAAAGAAAAAGAAATGCAAGAAAACAAAGTGGTTGCCTGAGGAGGCTTTACAACTAGCTGAGGGAAGAAGAGAAGTGAAGGGCAAGGGAGAAAGGGAAAGATATACGCAACTGGTTGAAGAGTTCTGGAGAATAGCAAGGAGAGATAAGAAGGCCTTTTAAAATCAACAATGCAAAGAAATAGTGGGAAAAAATGGAATGGGAGAGACTAGAGATCTCCTCAAGAAAATTCAAGATATCAAGGAAATATTTCATGCAAGAATGGGCACAATAAGGGACAGGAAGGATAAGGACCTAACAGAAGCAGAAGAGATTAAGAAGAGGTAGTAAGAATACACAGAAGAACTACACAAGAAAGATCTTAATGACCCAGATAACCATGATGGTATGGTCATTCACCTAGAGCCAGACATCCTGAAATATGAAGTCAATTGGGCCTTAGGAAGCATGCTACAAACAAAGCTAGTAGAGGTGACAGAATTCCAGCTAAGCTATTTAAAATCCTAAAAGATGATGCTGTTAAAGTGCTGCACTCAATATGTTAGCAAATTTGGAAAACATAGCAGTGGCCACAGGGCTGGAAAAGTTCAGTTTTCATCCCAATTCCAAAGAAGGGCAATTCCAAAGAATGCTCAAACTACCATACAATTGCAGTCACTTCACATGTTAGCACAGTTATGCTCCAAATCCTTTAAGCTAGGTTTCAACTGTACATGAACTGAGAAATTCTAGATGTAGAAGCTGGGTTTCAAAGAGGCAGAGGAACCAGAGATCAAATTGTCAACATTCTTTGTATCATGGAAAAAGCAAGGGAATTCCAAAAAAAATATCTAATTCTGGTTCATTGACAATGCTAAAGATTTTGACTGGATCACAACAAACTGTGGAAAATTCTAAAGAGGTGGGAATACCATACCACTTTGCCTGTCTCCTGAGAAACCTGTATGTAGGTCCAGAAGCAACGGTTTTTATAGAACTGGACATGAAACAACTAATGGGTTCAAAATTGGGAAAAGAGTATAACAAGACTGTATCCTGTCACCCTGCTTATTAACTTCTGTGCAGAGTGCATCATGCTAAATGCCAGGCTGGTTGAAGCACAAGCTGGAATTAAAATTGCCCAGAACAATATCAACAGCCTCAGATGTGCAGATGATACCACTCTAATGGCAGAAATTGAAGAGGAAAGATCCTCTTGATGAGGGTGAAAGAGGAGAGTGAAAAATCTGGCTTAAAACTCAACATTCATAAAACTAAGATCACGGCATCCAATCCCATCACTTCATGGGAAATAGAAGGGGAAAAAAATAGAAGAAATGACAGAATTTATTTTCTCGGGCTCTAAAACCACTGTGGATGGTGACTGCTACCATGAAATACACTTGTTCACTGGAAGGAAAGCTATGAGAAACCCAGACACTGAATTAAGAAGCAGAGACATCACTTTGCTGCCAAAGATCAAAGCTATAATTTTTCCAGTAGTCATGTATGGATATGAGAGTTGGATCATAAAGCAGGCTGAGTGTCAAAGAATTGATGCTTTTGAATTGTGGTGCTAGAGATCTTCAGAGTCCCTTGGACAGGAAGAAGATCAAACCAGTCAATCCTAAAGAAAATCAACCCTGAATATTCACTGGAAGGACTGTTGCTGAAGCAGAAGCTCCAATATTTTGACCATTTGGTGCAAAGAGCTGACCCATTGGAAAAGACTCTGATGCTGGGAAAGATTGAAGGCAAAGGATAAGGTGGTGGCTGAGGAAGAGATGGTTAGATAACATCACCAACTCAGTGGACATCAGTTCAGTCACTCAGTCATGTCTGACTCTTTGCGACCCCATGAATCGCAGCATGCCAGGCCTGCATTTGAGCAAACTCCAGGAGGTAGTGAAGGACAGTGGAGCCTGGATGCTGCAGTCCACTGGGTTGCAAAGAGTCGAACGTGACTTAGTGCCTAAATACCAACAGGGATGACATCAGTGGATTCTAACTGGAGCCATTCTCTACTCTCAGTGCTACTGATGCAGAAAACTCAACTTCTCTGTTCACCTGTGCTGAACCAAATCTCAGAGACAGAATTTTGGGTGACGTAGAAAAAGATAGCTTTATTGCTTTGCCAGGCAAAGGGGGACACAGTGGGCTAATGCCCTCAAACCCATATGTCTCAACTTGAGGAAGACAGTGACAAGTTTTATAGTAAAAGAAGGCATGATAAGCTCATGGACATTCCTCTAATGGGTTGGTGATGAGCTAAGTAGGAGTCAGCACCAACAACCTTCAAGTCCAGCTGGTCTGGGATCTACATGCTTGTAGGCAGCATATCATTGTTAATCATTAATTAACTTCTCCCATCTGGAGGAGGATTCAGTGTCTTCAAAATAGATTAAAGATATTTTTGTTTGTATCCTTTGATGGGGAAACAGGATCTTGCCCCAAGGCTACTCTTGACTCTTTCTTCTTGGTCTCCCATTCACTTCCTTCCTCAATTAACAGTTGTTTGAACTCAGGGAAGGTCATGGAGGTTGAATGAAGGCTGCTTCCTATAGTCAAAGAAATGGGGGACACAAAAGCCTTGTGCCCAGGAGCCCCTCAAGGCCTGCATAGTATCACTATTTCATCATTGAAATGAAGTTGCTCAGTCGTGTCCAACTCTTTGCGACCCCATGGACTGTAGCCTATCAGGCTCCTCCGTCCATGGGATTTTCCAGGCAAGAGTGCTGGAGTGGATTGCCATTTCCTTCTCTAGAGGATCTTCCCGACCCAGGAATCGAACCCCGGTCTCCCGCATTGCAGGCAGATGCTTTACCGTCTGAGCCTTTGTATCTTAATTCGTGCACTAAAATAAGTTAATGGGATAACTTAAGACAATTTTTTTCATTCTTATCTCTACTAGGAATCACTACACAGCAACATTGCTACTGTCTACTGCCTCTGTACTCTACATAGCTTTTCTTGGGGAAAAAAATACTTTTTCTTTTGAGCTAACACTTTTTAAAGAAAAATATTCTTCCTACCACACTCATAAAACAATGGAAAAAAAAAAAGAGAGAAATCACCAATTAAATCTTCTCCATTATTCCATTCGTTTATTTATACCATGTTAGTGACCTTTGTCTTTTTTTTTTTCCTCAAGCTCTACCTGATTATGTTCTTTATTGAGGTTCAACATTAAGCCATAGATGGTTTTCATTAGGGAATGAAACTGCATTCCTTTTCTTAATTGTGCCTGTTTTTGGTGTGTACTTCTAAGTAGAAACCAAGATTGAAGTCTGTACCTAAAGAAGCTTCCAGAGAGGAGGGCTTCCAGAGGGGCCCCAAAGAAGTGATGGTGCTGAAGGCAACGGAACCATTTACATATGATGTCATAGGAGGCAAGAGGATGTTTCATGCCACAGTGGCTACTGAAAGTCAGTTCTTCCAAGTGAAGATTTTTAATGCTGCCCTGAAGGAGAAGTTCATCCCCAATAAAGCCATTGCCATATCAGATTATATTGGCCGCAATGGGTTCCTGGAAGTGTTCAATGTCATATCTGTGTCTGATGTTAAGCCTGACCGAAAGATGGAGATCTCTAAAAGCCTAATTCAAAAGGCAAAGGCAACTCCTAAAATCAGTCATCTTTATCTGCAAGACCTAGGAACATTTGTGAATGGGGTTTTTGTGGTGCATAAGGTAAGTCCACATCATTGTTTTGTAATATTTCTTTTGCAATCCCAGAATTCAAGTCTTAACTGCCAAATGAATATAGTTAACTTCATAAATATAGGAACTCAAAGCCCTTCTGACCAGGGATAGTTGGGTGCAGTCTTTCATTTCAGAATATAGGGCTGATAATTTCTTAACATTCTTCTTGCCATAACAACATGCAAGTTTTTAAGAAAGTGATTCACCAGAAATCATAGTATTTTATGAGCTGTACTGATCCATTCACAGCCATCCTGTGCAGAATTTATGTTTATATTTATCTATTAACATATTATTAACATGTTAACACAGAGAGAACACTCCTTTCAGTGACAGTTTAAGTTAATTTGTGAATAAAGAATTGTTCTTTCAAGCTTGGATTTCAACTGTGACAAACAAGATGAGAAATCAATAGACTGCTTTGCCCTAGAATCTGCTCTTATCAACAATTAGCTAAGATTCTGATCATCTGAACTGTACAGTATTCTCACATCTTCACATTCTTTCATCAAAAAATTGTTGAGCCAAAAATTTTAGCATTAAGATGAGAAATATGGGTATTGAAAAAATGTGAGAAACCAAGTCATTTCATTTTAAAATTTATTATATGGACAATAAAAGGTAGAATTTAGGTGAATTCTTAGAATCAGAGTAGGTATTTTAGTCCCAACACTTCATAGAAATACTAAACTTAGCTGACCTAACTTTTATGTGAAGTATGTTTCATATTCCATTATATATGTCTTCTAGGGTGGCTTTTTACTTATACCCTGTTTTTTGTGCACTCTATTATAAAGAATGTGCATACATGAGCATTAGCAGAATTGATGAGTAAAGTAAGTGACATAGAAACTAGAACAATGGAACGAGATGATCTAGAGTCAAGATTTGGGCAGATTAGGGAAGAATGAATAGATACAGAAGATAGAGGAAAGAATTACGTATTGAAATAACATCAACTGAAGGAGGAGTTTTAGCAATCTTTTTTAGACTCATCATAAGACAGGAATAGCCTTTCTTCTCTGTTCTTCGTCGTGAAGTCGCTCAGTCGTGTCCAACTCTTTGCGACCCCCATGAACTGTAGCCTATCAGTCTCCTCTGTCCATGGGATTTTCCAGGCAAGAGTGCTGGAGTGGATTGCTATTTCCTTCTCCAGGGGATCTTCCTGACCCAGGAATCGAACCCGGGTCTCCCGCATTGCAGGCAGACCCTTTACCGTCTGAGCCACCAGGGAAGCCAGGGAAATCCAAAAAAGCCTCTGATCCTTATCAGACCACATCACATCTAAGTTCCTTAAGAAACCTCAGCTATTCTTAGATGGAAGCAGCAAAAATTAGGGAAGTAATCCCTTTTTCTAGAATGACCCAGCACACAAACACCTAAAGGAAGAAAAGATAGAGAATTTATATGGGAGGATAAACTGAACAAGATATCTTACACTGTTTGATACCTGTAATACTAGACCTCCAGCTAGTATTAACTGTTCTGAGAGAAAAGTTTCCACTAACACTCTTGATTTTTCAAAGTTTTCAAAGCGGTAATTCCTGATCCAGTTCTCAAAAGATGAATGCTAATTTTCTTTTGCAGAAATCGGTATATAATGAATTCATATATTATGAAATAAAAGATGATACAGGAGTGATGGAAGTCGTGGTTTATGGACAGCGACTAACCAGTGTCAACTGTGACGAGGGTGACAGACTTACACTTGTGTGCTTTGAATTGGGAGAAAGTGGGCATAAGAGGCAGCTGAGATCTGTAATTCATAGTTTCATCAAGGTGAGATCTTCTGGTGGGTCATCATTGTTCCAAAGTAGAAGTCTTTAAGAAAACTATACTGCTGCTATTACACAGAGAGTCTAGCAGGTGAAATAACTAACCCTTGTCATTTAGTGTGTGTGAAGTTCCTTTTCTTCATTCTTATTTTTAAGGATATTTTAAAATGTAGGTTAGTTTAAAGTGTACAGCAAAGGGATTCAGTTACATACACACACACATATATTTATATATTGTATTCACACACACACACACACATATATATATTCATTTTAGATTCTTTTCCATTAGAGGTTATTATACAAAATCAAGTATAATTCTCTGAGCTATACAGTAGGTCCTTGTTGTTTACCTATTTTATATATTGTAATGTGTATATGTTAATCCCAAACTCCTAATTTATTTTCCCTCCCCCCACCACTATCCCCTTTGGTAACCATAAATTTTTTTCTGTGTCTGTCAGTCTTTTCCTGTTTGGTAAGTTCATTTGTATCTTTCTTTTTTTTTTATTTTTTAGAATTCACATGTAAGTGATATCATATGATATTTGTCCTTTGTCTGACTTACTTCACTCAGTATGACAATCACTAGGTTCATCCATGTTACTGCAAATGGCATTATTTTATTCTTTTTATGGCTAAGTAGCATTCCATTGTTACCCTATTCATTCATCTGTCAATGGGAGTATAGGTTACTTTCATGTCTTGGTATTGTAAATAGTGCTGCTATGAACATTGGGCTACATGTGTCTCTTCAAATTAGTTTTCTCCAGATATTTGCCCAGGAGTGTGATTGTAGGTAACTCTATTTTTAGTTTTTTTAAGGAACCTCCATACTGTTCTCCAGAGTGGATGCACCAATTTATGTTCACTCCAACAGTGTAAGAGGGTTTCTTTTTCTCCACATCCTCTCCAGCATTTGTTAAAGACTTTTTAGTGATTGCCATTCTGACTGGTGTGAGGTGACAGTCATTGTATTTTTGGTTTTCATTTCTCCAATGGTAAACAATATTGAGCATTTTTTCATGAGTCTGTTTTCCGTCTATATGTCTTCTTTAGAGAAATGCCTATTTAGTCCTCTGCTCATGTCTTGATTGGGTTTGTTTTTTGATATTAAGCTGTATGAGCTGTTTCTATATTTTGTAAATTAATCCCTGTTGTTAGCATCCATTGCAAACACTTTATCCCAGTCTGTGGGTTGTCTTTTTGTTTTATTTATGGTTTCCTTTGCTATGCAAAATCTTTTAAATTTAATTAGGTCTCATTTGGTTATTTTTGTTTTTATTTCGGTTACTCTTGGGGACTGATCCAAAAAATATTGCTTCAACTTACTTCAAAGACCGTTCTGCCTATATTTCTGATAGGAGTTTTAGTGTATCCAGACTTACATTTAAGTCCTTAATCCATCCTGAGCTTAATTTTTAATGGTGTTAGAGAATGTTCTGGTTTGATTCTTTTAGACATACCTATCAAGTTTTCCCATCACCACTTACTGAAGAAACTATCTTTTCTCCATTGTATTTTTTTGCCTTGTTTGTCATCAATTAATTGGCCATAAATGTGTAGGCTTCTTTCTGGGCTTTCTAGCCTGTGCCATTGATCTATATGCCTTTTTTTTCTGTGTGTGGCAGTACCATACTATTCTGATGACTATAGCTTTGTAGTATTGTCTGTAGTCAGGGAGCATGATTTGTCCAGCTCCATTTTTATTTCTCAAGATCATTTTGGCTATTTGTGTTTTTTTGTGGTTTTATGCAAATTACAAACTTTTTGGAGTTCTATAAAAAATGCTACTGGTAATTTGATAGGGATTGCATTAAATCTATACATTGCCTTAGGTAATATAGTCATTTGAACAATATTGATTCTTCTAATCCAAGAACATGGTATATCTTTCCATCTGTTTGTGTCATCTTCAGTTTCTTTCATTAACATCTATTAATTTTCATTTAAGGATATTTTTAATCATATTAAAGAGAGAAACTTCAGAAAGTCTATCAAAAGCTATATCTAAGCTAAATATTATAAAGTTGTTTGAATTTTCAGATCAGGTGGATTAATTATTAAATTTTGACTTTTTAAGGCAAATTTATTTTGAATACTGGTTATACAATTTGCTAGTTGACTAATAACTTAAATGCTAGAAACTTCTGATTCATCATCTATAAAATGGAGGAAATATCTTTTATCTCAGAGGATAGTTACTTGCCCATTTCAGATCTATTAATAAATGATCAAGGATGCCTCTGAGCCTTTCAGAACACAAAGTTACCTGCCTTTGGTGAGATACATATGCTGGTCAACAACAGAGGTAATTGGTCCTACAGGACAAATTCCATGGTTTTTGTCAAACTCACACATCCATTCAAATCTTTGAATACTAGCAAAGGCTACTATGGGCATACTTTGCTTTATTATACTTCATTTTCTTGTGCTTCATAGATTTTTGCTTTTTCTTTGGTTTATTGTACAAATAAAGGATTTATAGCAATCCTATGTAGAGCAAGTCTCCTGGAGTTGTTTTTCCAAAACATTTTTCACTTTGAGTGTCTGTGTCATATTTGGCAATTTTCCCAATATTTCAAGCTTTTTCTTGAATTCTTGTATTTATCATTTTGATCTGGGGTTAGTGATCTTTGATGTTACTATTGAAATCATTTTGGAGTGCCATGAACTGCACACTTGTATGAGACGGGGAATTTCTTTGATAAATGTTATGTGTGTTCTGACTGCTCCACTGATGGATAGTTCCCCCATTTCTCTCCCTCTCCTTGGTCTCCCAATTCCCTAAGGCAAAACAATGTTGAAATTGGGCCATTTAATTACTCTATAGAAGCTGCTAAGTGTTCAAGTTAAAGGAAGTGTTATACATGTCTCACATTAAATCAAAAACTAGAAATGATTAAGCTCAGTGAGAAAGGAAAAAAAAAAGCTGTCAAAAGTTAGGCTTCTTGTAACAAATAGACAAGTTGTGAATGTAAAAATTTTTTTAAAGAAATTAAAAATGTTATGCCAGTGAACCTATGAATGATAAGACAACAAAACAACCTTACTGTTGACATGGAAAATTTTTGTGGTCTGGATGGAAATCATTCTTAGGGAAAAGCCCTAACATTTAAATACCATGAAGGCTGAGAGACATGAGAAATCTGCAGAAGGAAAGTTTGGAGCTAGCAGAAATTGATTCATTAGGTTTAAGGAAAGAAGCCATCTCTAACATAAATGTACAAGATGAAGCAGCAAGTGTTGCGTCTATAGAAGCTGCAGCAGGTTATCCAGAAGACCTAGCAGAGATGATTGATAATGATTGTTACACTCCACAACAGATTTTCAATGAAGATGAATCAGCCTTATATTGTAAGAAGGTATCATCTAGGATTTTCACAGATAGAGAAGAGAAGTTAGTGCCTGGCTTAAAAGCTTCAAAGGACAGGCTGACTCTACTGTTATGGGCTAATGGAGCTGGTGACTAAGTTGAAGCCAATGCTCACTGACCATTCTGAAAATCTTAGGGTCCTTAAGAATGCTAAATCTTTTCTGCTTTTGCTCTTATAAATGGCACAATAAAGCCTGGATGACAGTACATCTGTTTACAACATGTTTTACTGAATATTTTAAGTCCACTGCTGAGACCTACTGTTTAGAAAAAGAAAAAAAAAAAGATTCCTTTTTAAAATATTACTGCTCATTGACAATGCACCTGATCACCCAAGATGTCCTATGGAGATATAGGAAGAAATTAATGTTGTTATCATGCTAACATAACATCCATTCTGCATCCCATGGATTATGATTTAAGAAATACATTTCACCAGGCTATAACTGCAGTAGATATGATTCTTCTGATGGATCTAGGCAAAGTCAAATAAAAACCTTTTGGAAAGGATTCAGCATTCTAGATGTCATTAAGAACATTCATATTTCATGGGAAGAGATCAAAATACCAAGATGAATAAGCATTTGAAGGAAATTAATTCCATCCCTCATGGATGATTTTGAAAGGTTCATGACTTCAGTGAAGGAAGTAATGGCAGATGTGGTAGAAAATGAACTAGAATTAGAAGTGGAGCAAGAAGATGTTACTGAATTGCTGGACTTTGATGATAACTTTTGGAGAAGGAAATGGCAACCCACTCCAGTGTTCTTGCCTGGAGAATCCCATGGACGGAGAAGGCTGGTAGGCTGCAGTCCATGGGGTTGCACAGAGTTGGACACGACTGAAGCGACTTGGTGGCGGCGGATGATAACTTTAATAGATGTGGTGTTGCTTCTTGTTGTTCTTGTTCAGTCATTAAGTCATGCCAAATTCTTTGTGACCCAATGGACTGCAGCACACCAGGCCTCATTCTCCTTCTCCCAGAGTTTCCTCAAATTCATATCCATTGACTTGGTTATGCTATCTAACCATCTCTGGGTGAACAAATAAAAGAGCTTCTTGAAATGTCATCTACTCCTGAGGATGATGCTGTGAATATTGTTGAAACAACAAAGGATTTAGAATGTTATACAAACTTAATTGATAAAACAGTGCCAGGGTTTGAGAAGTTTGGCTCTAATTTTGGAAAAAAGTTATACTATGGCTATTGTTGGTGAGAAAAGAAAATTTCTTCTACTCTTCTAAGTTCTTTAGACTGGTATAAGAATTAAAATGAGATAGATTAACAAGAGAAATGCAAACAAAAGTTTAATAACATGTGTACATGGAGAGGACACATGTCATACTTGCTTGCTCCCTGGAAGAAAAGTTACGACAACCTAGACAGCATATAAAAAAACGGAGACGTTACTTTGCCAGCAAAGGTCTGTATAGTCAAAGCTATGATTTTTCCAATAATCATGTATGGATGTGAGAGTTGGACCATAAAGAAAGTTGAGTGCCAAAGAATTGACGTCTTTGAACTGTGGTTTGGAGAACACTCTTGAGAGTCCCTTGGACAGCAAGAGATCAAACCAGATAATCCTAAAGGAAATCAGTCCTGAATTGGAAGGACTGATGCTGAAGCTGAAGCTCCAATACTTTGGCCACCTGATATGAAGAACTGACCCTGATGCTGGGAAAGATGGGAGGCAGGAGGGGAGGGTTATGACAGAGGATTATATAGTTGGATGGCATCACCGACTCGATGGACATGAGTTTGAGAAATCTCCAGGAGTTGGTGATGGACAGGGAAGCCTGCGTTGCAGTCCTTGGGTTCACAGAGAGTCAGATGCAACCGAGCAACTGGACTGATTCATGAGAGACCCAGAAAAAATGAATAGCTCACCAAAATGGCTGAAACCCTCAATTTAAATACATTTTCAGTTAAATACTATAGCAGTTAATGATAAAAGAGAATGTCAGGGGTAGTTGTTTGAGACCTCCACTGGGGAGAAAGGCAATTCACATGGAGATGGAAAAACAAATGTTATAGTAAACAAATGTTTGCTGGACATCCAGAGAAGATGGGACAGAGAGTGAACTCTACTCTATGGGCCCTGCAAAGTTTCCTCTACCACACTTAGCCCATATTCTTTGCAGATACCTCTTATGAGACCTTTATTCTGGAAACAGCCTCTTTAACTAAATTCTTTAGGTAGCTAAGTTCAGTTTAGTTCAGTTACTCAGTCATGTCTGACTCTTTGAGACCCCATGGACTGCAGCACGCCAGGCCTCCCTGTCCATCGCCACCTCCCAGAGTTTACACAAACTCATGTCCATTGAGTCAGTGATGCCATCCAATCATCTCATCCTCTGTCATTCCGTTCTCCTCCTGCCTTCAATCTTTCCCAGCATCAGGGTCTTTTCAAATGAGTCAGTTCTTCACATCAGGTGGCCAAAGTATTGGAGCTTCAGCTTCAACATCAGTCCTTCCAGTGAATATTCAGGATTGATTTCCTTTAGGATGGACTGATTGGATCTCCTTGAAGTCCAAGGGACTCTCAAGAGTCTTCTCCAACACCACAGTTCAAAAGCATCAATTCTTTGGTGCTCAGCTTTCATTATAGTCCGACTCTCACATCCATATATGACTACTGGAAAAACCGTATCTTTGAATACACAGACTTTTGTTAACAAAGTAATGTCCCTGCTTTTAAATATGCTTTCTAGGTTGGTCATAACTTTCCTTCCCAGGAGCAAGCATCTTTTAGGTACTAAAGGGGATGTGAAAAGAAAGATTTCCAGAGGCTTCTGTTTCTTAAAAAATAATCAATATAAGTTAATCCTCATGCCTGAAAGACATCTTTTGGGGGTGATAAATTTCCTCTACACTATCAAACAGCATTGCATACTACAGACAGATTTTCCATGAAAGGAAATGTCAATCATTCCAACAAAATCCATCATTGTCTTATTTAAGAAATTGCCACCACTAACCCAAGCTTCAGCAAACATCAGCTTCATCAGTTGGCAGCCATCAATATCCAGGCAAGATCCTCCTCCAGAAAAAAAAAAAAAGAAAAAATTATGACTCACTGAAAATTCAGATGACAGTTAATGTTTTTTAGTAATAAAGTATTTTTTGATTCAGTTATGTACATTGATGCTCTTGCACAGTTAATAGACTGCAGTATAGTGTTGTATAAACATAACTTTTATATGTACTGGGAAAGCAAAAAAAAAAAGAAAATATGTGTCATTTTATTGCAATATTCTCCTTGTCACAGTGGTCTGGAACTGAACCCATATTATCTCTGAGGTGTGCCTGTACTGGAATGCAAACAGATCAGATACAAAGGCTGACATATCCAAGCACTCAGAAATGCACATCCTTTTTAGTCTTGCCAGTTCTTAGGCTCTCAATGAGACATCCCAATCTTTCCTTCACAGCATGGCACCAGGAATACCTTTTGCCCATTCCTTCCACCTTTCCTCCCAGTAAGAACTTTCCCTTCAACTCTTGGCCTTGAGTATAATTCCTTCTTCTTTTCTCTTGTTCTCCAAAACTCCTGCCTGTCCACATGCACTTATGCTGGGTATGAGTGCCTATCTCATCTGAGGGTTCCAACAAAGAACTAGGGGTGGTGGCTCAAAAGATGGGAATTCACTAAATAAGCTAGGTGAGAGTCGGAGAAGGGCCTCTTAGGTGGGAAGAGGAAAAGGGATGTGACAGTGTGAATGAAGGGAGAAATGTATAATCAGGTTCATCTCGTTGTTTATCTTTTTCTTCTTCAAGGTCACCAAGGTCAAGCAAAGAACAACCACACAATCCTGATTCATACATGGAAACCTGCTCAGAGCTGTTCTTCTAAAAACCTGGATGTCATTAATATTGATGTTTATGGCACTAAGATACAATTAAAGGAAAAATGTATATATAGACACACATATAGTGTACTTTATTAGCCATTACTTCTTAGGAATGAAAAGCTTTTCATTTTTTTAATACTTTTCTGTAACATCTCAATGTCCCATTTTGCATCTATAACTTTTATAACTTGGAAAAAATAATAAATATTATATTTTTCTTTTCTGAAGGTGTGTATCCCTAGGAGTTGATTTGCTGCTTAAAAGGAAATAGTCATCTGTGGCCTGAAAATCAGATAGAGACACCTAAGCCTCAAGCAATATTTGAATTTATACTTTGGGTGTGATCTTTACAGGATATAACTCTGGTCAAGAATGAACAGGCTGAGCAAGCTGTGCTCAAAGAACCCAGGAGGAAGGCAGATAAACTGAAATTCCATCTGTCCTTCAATTGCCAACCCCCATCCTAGGGTGGAGTTGCTTTAGTCTAAAACAATGTTATCTTTTCAGAATTGATCTCCTGGAGGGGCCATAATTGGGTAATTTGTGTACCAAATAAGGCAGCTTTTGGCTATTTGCCTGAAGTCACTAGTACATTTTGAAAGTAACTGTAGCCCCTCTGATGTGAAATAACTGGTTCCACTTATTTATTCAGGTACCAACAGCTCAGTAGTTCTCCAGTTATACTTCATGGTCCGCACATGTGTGGATCCTATGAAAAAGTTGCTCCAGGCAAAGACCTGGATTAGGCAAACACTGAAGAATAATTAATTTACAGAACAGTGACTTCCCTGGTGGCTCAGAGGGTAAGCATCTGCCTACAATGTGGGAGACCCGGGGTTCAATCTCTGGGTTGGGAAGATTTCCTGGAGAAGGAAATGGCAACCCACTCCAGTATTCTTGCCTGGAAAATCCCGTAGATGGGGGAGCCTAGTAGGCTACAGTCCATGGGGTCGCAGAGTCAGACACGACTGAGTGACTTCACTTTCACAGTGGCAGAAAGTAACTAACACTGATTTAACAGTGTGTTCTTTCACATTTATTTTTTTGAAGTACAGTTGATTTATAATGTTAATTTCTGCTGTACAGCACACTGATTCAGTTATACATAATATATAAATAATGTATTCTTTTTTGTATTATTTAATAAACCACTATGGTTTATTACAGGATATTGAGTATAGTTTTCTTAGAGTGTTATTTGTTGATCCCACATTTGGTACTTGATATTTTGCAATTAGTTTGTATCACTTAATCTTATACCAGCTCTAGAGGGTTGATAGGATTCTTTTTTTTTTAAACTTTTCTAATAAGAAAAATAAGAGACAGAATGGCAAGATCATGTTTTTAATGATTAGAACAGTTCCATCATAAAAATAATTTCCCCCATGCCACTTTATTGTTGATGCTTTCTCTAATCCAAGCTCCTGGAAACCACTGATATAGTTTTTTATTTGTATTTTTAGTTATTTTATAATAGGAGGGAAATTGCTTTCAATGCTGTGCTGGATTCTGTGTACAACAACTCGAGTCAGTAATAATTATACATAGCCCCTTCCCTCATCCCAACTGTCTAGGTCATCAAGAAGCACCATCTGGGCTCCTTGTATTATACAGCAGCTTCCCAGAGCTATCTGTTTTACACTTAATACTGTATATATTCGATGCTACTTTCTCAATTCATTCCACCCGCTCCTTCTCCTGTTGTGTCCATAAGTCCATTCTCTGCTTCCGTGTCTCCATTCCTTCCCTGAAAGTAGGTTCATCAGTACTACTTTCCTAGATTTTGAAAACAAAAAACAAATACATATTAATGCATATGTAGGGAATCTAGAAAAGCTTAAAGTGGAAGTCGCTCAGTTCTGTCTAACTCTTTGTGACCCCATGGACTATATAGTCCGTGGAGTTCTCCAGGCCAGAATACTGGAGTGGGTAGCCTTTCCTTTCTCCAGGGGATCTTCCCAACCCAGAGATTGAGCCTAGGTCTCCTGCATTGCAGGCAGATTCTTTACCAGCTGAGCCACCAGGAAAGCCCAAGATTACTGGAGCGGGTAGCCTACCCCTTCCCCAGTGAATCTTCCCAACCCAGGAATTGAACCAGGGCCTCCTGCTTTGCAGGTGGATTCTTTACCAACTGAATTATCAGGGAAGGCCCTCTTAACTTAAACTTTCTCATTTTCCAAAGTTTCCTAAGATGGAATTTAAAATGGGTTTAGCATTTTGAGTCTGGCTGTTTTTACTTTGTATAGTGTAGTTGTGTGTATTGGTTTTTTCCTTTTTATTGCTGTGTGGACTTTTATTTAACGTGTGGACTCACTGAAGTTTATCCATTCCCCAAGTGAGGAATGATTGGATTGTTGACACTTTCGCATAGTTACAAATAAAACTGAGGCCAATACTCACATGCAGATTTTTGTGTGAACCTATGTTATCATTCAATGAATAAAACTTTTGGGGTGACATTGTTGGTTTATATGGTAAATGTATTTCAAGTATGTAAGAAATTGCCAAACTGTTTTCTAAGATGACTATAAATTTTTCATTCCCTGGAGCAATCTGTGGGAGTTTCAGCTGCTCTGCATCCACCTCAGAATTTAGCATTGTAGGTGAATGTTAATTTAAAAAAACAAACAAAACTGTCCAACTCTTTTGCAAAGCAGTGTACCATTTAATGTTCCTGCTACCATTGTATGACAGTCTTAACTTCCCCTTATCCTTATCTGTCACTGGTACGGTCAGTCTTTTAAAATTTTAGTCGTTCTAATTTCTGCATAGTGGTGTCTTACTGTAGTTCTAATTTGCATTTCTCTAAAGATAAATTAGTTTGAGCATCTTTTTATGTGTTTATTTGCCACCTGTGTATCTTTTTTTTTTTTTTTTTCTC
>NW_011494812.1:1218427-1221194 GCF_000754665.1 Bison bison bison | reverse complement strand
CTGCATAGTGGTGTCTTACTGTAGTTCTAATTTGCATTTCTCTAAAGATAAATTAGTTTGAGCATCTTTTTATGTGTTTATTTGCCACCTGTGTTTTTTTTTTTTTTTTTTTGCTCATCTTAAAAATTTAACTGTTTGTTCTCACAATACTGAGTTTTGGGAATCCTTTATAAATTACAGTTTTAGGATCCTTAGTAGCTATGTGGCTAGCAAATATTACCTCTCAATCTATGGCTTGTCTTTTCATGCTTTTAAGGTATCTTTTGAAAAGACATGTTTATTTTGATGAAGTTTAAATTATCAAAATTTTTCTTATGAAGATCTTTTAATACTTGGGGGGAATCAAAAGACGAATGTGACAGGAAAATTACATAAAATTCAAATTTCAATGACTACCATGCAGTTTTATTGGGACACAAACACGCTCATTCATCTATGGATTGTCTATGGCGGCTTTTGTAGCCAATGCAAAGTCAGCATCTGTAATATAGACTATCGGGGTCATATAGATGAAAACATTGGGTTGGCCATGAAGTTTGTTCAGGTTTTTCTGCATTACCCTACAGAAAAACCCAGAATAACTCTTTGGCCAACCCAATATGTACTATTGGATGTTTTACTGAAAAATTTTTCTAATCCTTCTTTTTGAACCTTAGTTATCTTGTAGAACAGTTAAACATGAGAAAATAAATTTTATATTAGCTTCATTTTTCAAATTATCAGTGAGACTGACAATCATTTCATGCTCTAAACCTTTGATATTTTTGCTGTGAATTTGGTTATTTATAGTGTATATTAACTTATATAGCTACAAATAGTACATATTTTCCATTAATTATTTTTTCATTCAATAGATATTGAATGTCTATAATATTCCTGAATATTTACATAGAGCAGAACCTTATCATTACCCCCAAACTAAACCTGGCTATGGGCTTCAATAAATGAGAAATACACTTTTATTGTGATAACATGTTGAAATTTTGGAATGGTTTATCCAGGAATTATCATATCCTGACTCATCTGGAGTTAGGAAGGAGCCCGTGTGCTGCTGCTCTCCAGTAACTCACAATCTGGTTGAAGAGGTTGTACATTTCAGGTATTCTTCAATTAAATGCTGGTTAGACCAGTTGATCTGAATTGATCCCTTTCATTTCAGTTTTTTGACCTTAATAACCTTATGGAGACAAAATACATATGGTCTGAGATGAAGCTGATCAGTTATCCCTTCTCTGCTTTCAGTGACTCTGTCCTCTTAAAGTGTATTTTTCTTTTCTTCTCATAAAATTATCTTCTTCCTTTCCTCCCAGTGGGCTTCCCTAGTGGCTCAGATGGTAAAGAATTCACCTGCAATGTGGGAGACCTGGGTTTGATCCCTGGGTTGGGAAGATCCCCTGGAGAAGGGAACAGCTAACTACTCCAGTATTCTTGCCTGGAGAATTCCATGGGCAGAGGAACCTGGCAGGCTACAGTCCATGGGGTCGCACAGAGTTGGACACGACTGAGCAACTTTCACTTTCACTTCCTCCCAGTACATTGTTCATTCTTGGATAATTCTCCTGAAGTTACTATCTGGCTTGAGATATACACTCCTACTTAACAAGGGCACATATACCAGTGTCTCAAGTCTCCACCCCACTCTTAAAAAGGGAGATAGCAGCTAGTACAAACAGTGCTGAGACATGGGATGAAGAGCAGGTAGTGGCAGCAGGATGTACTGGTATGAGGGAGAGATGAAAGGTCAGGAGTAAGGGTTTATCCTGACTCAGTTTCCCTGGACTATGTGTAAGGATGGCTGAAGTGCCTCTGACAAATGTGTTCTTAAGGTATACCTGGACTATGTCTATTTTAAGATACATCTTTCAGAATAATTTAACCGACTTTAGGCAATTGTCTGCATTAGACTTACAGTGTTACCAATGAACTGTTTGTGGAGCTGTGTGGGTATCACAGGGTGTGTCTCCACCTTATGAAGTCCATGTCCTCTTAATTGTGTGTCCAGGGTGTGTATCTTCTAAAAAGGAGGCTGCTAAGATGATGCTGTTAAAGTGCTGCACTCAATATGCCAGCAAATTTGGAAAACTCAGCAGTGGCCACAGGACTGCAAAAGGTCAGTTTTTATTCCAATCCCAAAGAAAGGCAATCCCAAAGAATGCTCAAACTACTGCACAATTGCACTCATCTCACATGCTAGTAAGGTGATGCTCAAAATTCTCCAAGCTGGGCTTCAGCAATACATGAACCATGAACTTCCAGATGTTCAGGCTGGTTTTAGAAAAGGCAGAGGAACCAGAGATCAAATTGCCAACATCTGCTGGATCATCGAAAAAGCAAGAGAGTTCTAGAAAAACATATGTTTCTGCGTTATTGACTATGCCAAAGCCTTTGACTGTGTGGATCACAATAAACTGTGGGAAATTCTGAAAGAGATGGGAATACCAGACCACCTGACCTGCCTCTTGAGAAACATATATGCAGGTCAGGAAGCAACAGTTAGAACTGGACATGGAACAAAAGACTGGTTCCAAATAGGAAAAGGAGTATTTCAAGGCTGTATATTGTCACCCTGCTTATTTAACTTATATGCAGAGTACATCATGAGAAATTCTGGGCTGGAATAAGCACAGGCTGGAATCAGGATTACCAGGAGAAATATCAATAACCTCAGATATGCAGATGACACCACCCTTGTGGCAGAAAGTGAAGAGGAACTAAAAAGCCTCTTTTTTTTTTTTTGCTCATTTTTTTTCTTTTTTTTTATTTTTAA
>NW_011494812.1:1217546-1218162 GCF_000754665.1 Bison bison bison | reverse complement strand
AGCCGGGAGTGCCTTTCAGAGTTGTCATGATTTAGGTGCAGAAAGGAACACCTTTAGGCATCTGTGCTAAGATGATGTAGCCCTCCTCAGGCAAGAGTGATGACTGGAGAGGGTCTTGGCTTCTGGAATGATTATCTTTTCTATAAAGGAGCAGGCTTCTCAGGTGGCTCAATAGTACAGTATTTCTCTCAGTTCACAAGGAGATAAGATTCATACGCAAGTGGTACCTGTTGAGGTCCTTTAATGGACCGGAACCTGGTGGTCTGGAGTTGACGACAAGAAAGTAAAGGAGAGAAAGAGGCTGATATTTCTTGGTTTACACAGAAAGCTAATAAAGCCCCTGGCACAGGGCTTGCTCTGTTCATGGAGGCCTCAGGTGCCCTCTTGATGGAGTTAAGGCACAGAGCACCTTCTCAAGAGGGTCTTAGAAACCCAGGCAGGAAAGTGGACTCAGAGGGCCTCTGCGCTCCAGGGGATCAGCCTGAAAAAGAGAGAGAGAGAGAGAGAAAGAAAGGCAGACAGACAGACAGACAGACACAGGGACCAGAGCTCTGATGGAGCAAAGGTGTTTTATTCAACATTGTGTAGGTATTTATACTGTCTTACAAGATAGCTA
>NW_011494812.1:1194321-1217446 GCF_000754665.1 Bison bison bison | reverse complement strand
CAGAGGATGAGATGGCTGGATGGCATCACCGACTCGATGCACATGAGTTTGAGTGAACTCTGGGAGTTGTTGATGGACAGGGAGGCTTGGCGTGCTGCGATTAATGGGATCGCAAAGAATCGGACATGACAGAGAGACAGAACTGAGCTGACTGACTGAAGTTCTGTGAGCTAAATATCAGGGTCTTCCACACCATATCCTGTTTAATAGCACCTGTCCAGTTTGCTGAAAGCAGACATGAAGCAGTATCCCTTTGGAGAGCTGACTTTCCTCCATGAAGTTCCCACCTTAATGAAAGTATAAACTCCAGATTTCAGGTGTAGTTTCTTTCCAGTCTTTGACAGCGGGAAGAATATAAGTTGAAGTTTGTCCCCTTCCTTACACTGGATTTTGTTCTTTTCCAAGCACCAATATTTCTATCCTTCCTGTGTTGTCATTTAGATTATATAATGCATAATTCCTCTGTTGTGTTTTCTGCAAAGATAAAATAAAAATCCAACTTTTGGTAATCTAATTAAGGAATGCCACATCAATCAGACATCAGAAGTGCCAGTAACAGCCTCCAGAAAGAGATGTAAGGGAAAAATACAGGCTTGAAACTGGCAGATATATAGTTAGTGTGCTGTGCTGACACAGCTAGTGTGTCAAACACTCAAACACACACAGTTAGTGTGCTGTTTTACTTAGATCCTATTGCCTCTTAGGTCCACCTTTCAGATCCCAAGCTCTTTTCCCTTAGAAGGCCAGGATGGCCCTGTGAACCAGTAATTGATCAGGCCAATAGTTGGAATAGTTAAGGGAAAGAAATTCCTCAGTTGGAGGACAATCACTCAAAGCAAGAAACGCAGGAGATAAGTGAGCAAATGCGATAAAACCAATAGAGTCTAAATAAGAGTTAGGAATGAGGGAAAGCAGAATAAGTCACCCCCAAATATTCCACTTTGACTTATGGATTTTTAGTTGAAGATAATTAAGACCCAGCAGATTCAGGAAAAGCTTTTTACCTCTCCCTGAACCACCTAAAAGAATTTAGATATGGGGACCTTACCAGAAAAAGCTATTACTAAAGATACCTTTCTACAGCAGAAAGACTTATCTGTATGATAGGATAAACACCTATTTAACAAACAGCTTCTCTTTTCATTTTCCTGTGAATTATCTTCCTCCCCTTTGAAGACCCAGACCCCTACCTCCTCCTTAGCTCAGGATAGTGTATAAGTCTCAACTGCCTGACCGTGTTGGAGTCATATTTTTTATGGCCCTCCCATACAGTTTAAATTATAGACACTTCCTGCCACATTGGATTGTACTAGGTACTGATATATCCTGAATCAAACTCCATCTTGTCTTGTCTCTTTAAATTTAGTTCCACAGAATGCTGATGCCCCCAGCAGAACAAACCTTCCTACTGAGTCAGCACATAGCTTCCTCTCCACTCATCTCACCTGGTTCCTTCCTCTACTTTCATCTGCGTGGTTCAAAATCTCAAGCCACTTAATTTATTTCAGCCAAGTTGTTATGAAGCTAAATCATAAGTAATGAAGTGATGAGGGAAACAGGAAAATACATGACCAGGGATATAAAACAGGTAATCAAAATGAGGAACACATTACATGGGAAAGAACATAGTGGGTTGGGCCATGAACCAATTGGATACTCATATATCTTGGCCCTAAGGTCATCTCAAACTCAATATATCAAAACTTCTCCCATGCATACCTCTTAGACTATGGTAAATTAACTCTTCTTATTTTTGTTTACCACCTAATGTTCCACACTAGAAACTTGAAATAATTGCTTTTTTCTCTCTTTCACCTTCAATTGTTAGTGAGTGCCTGTGGATCAACCTCCCTAAGCTCCAACCCTCCTCTTCCACAATGTTGTTTCTGTCTTTCAAGTCTTTAAAGTCCTAGTGTACATTCTGGAAACTCAAGAGCCAAACACAAGAATGTAAATCTATTGTGAGCTAGATCCATCGTGCAAAATATGATTCTTTGCCAGAAAGGAACTTGAGAAGGCACAAAATCTACACATCTGAATCTGTGTAGGCCACATATCAATCATGAACCTTTTAGTCCTTAAAGGCACCACAGTAGAAAGAGCATGACTTTTGTAATCAAATAAATAGAGATTAATCCAGGCTCTGGCACTGACAGTGTGTTCTTGGACAAATTATTCAGTTTCTGTGATTTGTAATTGCCTGGCTTGTAAAATGGAGATAACAAAATCATCTACATCAATCTACTGTTCTGTAGATTAAATTAGTTAATTAATTTATACAAAAATAACCACTGAGCCCATGCTCTGAGCCATGTGCTGGGAATATAACATGAAAAGAAGTAGAAAAAAATCTTTACCATTATGAAGTATACATTCTAGTGGGTAGAAAAAAATAAATGTAATTGAAAAAAATATATATAATAGAAAGCAAGAAAGTTTCAGAAAAACATCTACTTCTGCTTTATTGACTATGCCAAAGCCTTTGACTGTGTGGATCACAATAAACTGTGGGAAATTCTGAAAGAGATGGGAATACCAGACCACCTGACCTGCCTCTTGAGAAACCTATATACAGGTCAGGAAGCAACAGTTAGAACTGGACATGGAACAACAGATTGGTTCCAAATAGGAAAAGGAGTACGTCAAGGCTGTATATTGTCACCATGCTTATTTAACTTATATGCAGAGTACATCATGAGAAACACTGGGCTGGAAGAAGCACAAGCTGGAATCAAGATTGCCAGGAGAAATATCAATAACCTCAGATATGCAGATGACACCATCCTTATGGCAGAAAGTGAAAAGGAACTAAAAAATCTCTTGATGAAAGTGAGAGGATAGTGAAAAAGTTGGCTTAAAGTTCAACATTCAGAAAACTAAGATCATGGCATCGGGTCTCATCACTTCATGGCAAATAGATGGGGAAACAGTGGAAACAGTGTCAGACTTTATTTTTCTGGGGTCCAAAATCACTGCAGATGGTGATTGCAGCCATGAGAATAAAAGACGCTTACTCCTTGGAAGGAAAATTATGACCAACCTAGACAGCATATTAAAAAACAGAGACATTGCTTTGTCAACAAAGGTCCATCTATTCAAGGCTATGGTTTCTCCAGTGGTCACGTATGGATGTAAGAGTTGGACTGTGAAGAAAGCTGAGCACCAAAGAATTGATGTTTTTGAACTGTGGTGTTGGAGAAGACTTTTGAGAGTCCCTTGGATCCATCCAGTCCATTCTAAAAGAGATCAGTCCTGGGTGTTCATTGGAAGGACTGATGCTAAAGCTGAAACTCCAATATTTTGGCCACCTCATGCGAAGAGTTGACTCATTGGAAAAGACTCTGATGCTGGGAGGGATTCGGGGCAATAGGAGAAGGGGACGACAGAGGAGGAGATGGCTGGATGGCATCACCGACTTGATGGACATGAGTTTGAGTGAACTCTGGGAGTTGTTGATGGACAGGGAGGCCTGGCGTGCTGCGATTCATGGGGTCGCAAAGAGTCAGACACGACTGAATGACTGAACTGAACTGAATAGAAAGTGATAATTACAAAGCAAATAAACCTAGGAAAAGATCTCTTGGGCAGGAAAAACTCCCAACAATTACAAATGTCTTTAAAATAGGAATATTCCTGGAAGCTTGAGGAACTGTGAGGAGGCCAGTGTGGCTGCAGTGAAATGAGGGTGCAATGCTGGAAGATAAGGTCAATGCAGTGATAATTTTCTTGTATGACTATACTGGCCATTTACAGCAGGTATTTGTTCTACTTGGTCACTCCTTGTGCTGTGAAATGCTTCAACAGCACTCATGTTTATAGGAGACAAAGTGTGGAAACTAGCCAGGGTCTGGAAGATGGTAAACTGAATGAATTGCCAGGAGACAGCAAGGAGGTATTTCTGGAAAATAAATTTTAACTTAAAGTCAGGAGTAGAATATTATGGTGGGTAGGAAAGTAGTTAGATAAAGAATTCAGGGGAAAAAAAATGCAGTGACAAGCAGTTATGTGAAAATTTAGGGTGAAAGTTATATCTGAGCTGGGCTAGGGTTGCAGTGGTTACACATGAAAGCCAAGCTGGAACCCTTGCACAAAATTGGAAATTCAGTTAAATTATAAGGTGGAATTCTTTTCTCTCCAACTTGAAGGCTTCTCCCATTGTGTCTTTCTTCTCTCCCATTCTGCAAACTGCACCTCAAATTTATCTTCTTTTACCTTTTATTTTTCCCAAACTAATATCATCAATCCTGGACAATTTTGGCATCAGAAAATGCATCTGTGACTTAACAATAATCTCCCTGTTTTAAGTGGAATAAAGAGACCCAGTGTTGGAGCGGGAGCGGAGAGTAAACCTCT
Organism: Bison bison bison; assembly: GCF_000754665.1. Classification (NCBI taxonomy): domain Eukaryota; kingdom Metazoa; phylum Chordata; class Mammalia; order Artiodactyla; family Bovidae; genus Bison; species Bison bison. The sequence goes on along the minus strand of NW_011494812.1, from coordinate 1,213,093 downwards.
TTGAAAACATCTGGTTTGATATAGCTAACTTCTGTACACACCTGGAAATGGCACCATTAAGCTCGTCTGCTTAGCACAGCACAGGGAAAGTCCATGAATTGATGCCATTACTGATCATTGTAACTATTGTTCTCTGAACCTCACAATAGTGGACAACACATATTTTCCCACTTCTCTGCTTTAGTATATGCTATTTTCATCCTCTATTTGGTCATTTCATCTGAGACAGATCATTCTCCAGCTGGGCTTCTCAGATGATACATCCTAGAATAAGATTCCTTTACTCTGCTTTGTTTCAGGATTTCCTCTTTTTACTCTCAAGATTTTCTCAGATATTATTTTACTCTAAACTTGGAGATGAGATGCTTTGCTCTTGAAAAACACTGATCTCCCCATCCAAAATGTCTAATTTAGAGATTCTTCCATTATTAAAATATATTATTTTCTAAAATTTACTCAGCCAAAGGGCAGAGTGGATTGGAATTTAAATTTCACTTATTTTTTTTCACATATTTTTTCCTTGATATATATTGACTTATTGAGTTGATGGAAATTTAAAGTATTGGAGTAATGGTGTTTGGATCCAGAATTTCCTTTTCTTTGAGTTTCATATTGGACCTTATGAATTTTGGGCCCATGGGAAGAAGCTCTTATGCACACAAATTAATGTTCTTGCTTTCTTAAAATGTTTAAGCTATCACCTCATGAGTGTCAGAAAGAAAAAAGACAGGGATTATTCACATGCAAGTGGTAGAAAGTTGGTGGAGGAATTGCTTACTGACTTACTGGCCATGACAAAAGAAGAGCACTTTTCAGGTTTATAAAGCCAAAAACTAATGTAAGCACTTCACTCTAGTTTTAGGATCATCAACTAGTATAGTAAAGAATAGGATCACTTTGGGAACAGAGGTATAGCTCCTTCAGGGGATCTAAATATGGCAAGTTATTGCTTCTTAGTGTTATGACAGCGATTTAGGGCTTGTATGATGTTGTAGTTTCAGAATGTATTGATATATCCAGAATAAAATACAACCATGGTGTAAATTATTATTGTATTCTCCAGTGAGAACATTTTTATGGTTAAAAATTACTATTAGCAGAAATGCATTCAAATAAATTTCAGGACTGATTTTACTACAACTTACTTTACAAGTTTATACAAATGGAATTACTTTAAATGTCCCTATATTTTATCATGGTTTACTTCTCAGAAAGCTGGATTATTTTCTCTGGGGATAAAAATATCTAAGTTACTTAACTTGAATATATTTTGTAAATAAAACTTCTCAACATTTCTTCTTTTTGAAATCATCTTATGAGACATCTGAGTTGACCACATGATTTTTTTCTGGCTTTCATCTATGCTATTCTGGGTGTAGAAAGCCCAGTTAGAGAATACACATTGAAGAGATAAATGTAAATGATGAATATAAGTGATGGCATAAGCACATGATGCTACAATGAAAGGGACTGATTGTGTCTTGCATTGTAGTTTTCTCTGCTCTATGAAGTTAGAAGACGTAGGTTTTAGAGATGGCCTCAAGGTGGCAGTGATTACATGTAATTGCTCCAAGTAACCCAAAGCCTTGTGATTTTTTTGTGTGAGCCAGGAATCTAAAGGTGTTGGTGAACATAGGTTGAAAATATTTAGGAATGTCTTTTATTTTTTCTGTCAACTGAATCATTTATTTCTCTCTGTCCAGGATAGCACCAAATTTCCCCTACTGCAATCTTTTTTCCATTTGCTATTGTAATGATACTAGAATTTTATTATCCTGACTAGGTAAAAATGATCCAATAAGGAATGAAATTTCAGAAAAATTACCAGTAAAGAATGACTGGTAGTTCTGTGCTCCATGTAAGAAGTCAATTAGGTTCCTGTTTTATTTTAAATTCCATCCTAGATTATTCTTAGGTATATTTTGTATGTAGCAAATTTGTTTGTGCTCCATGCCACCCTAGCTATGCTGGTGGGAAACCAGTTTTTGTTTTATTTCCTTGTAGGCTTCGTCTTTCATCTTTTGTTGAAGGTTCTTTCTGTGTAACCAGAAATGTCTGCATATTTACTACTGTATAATGTTCTTCTCACAACCTCTCCTCATTTGAAGTAGAACAGAGTAGATGGAACTATACTCAATATCTTGTAATAACCTACAATGGAAAAGAATCTGAAATATATATATATATATATTTATATTTATATATCTGAATCAATTTGCTGTACACTTGAAAGTAACAGTAACAGGATATTATAAATTAAATATACTTCAATAATAAAAACAAAAGCAAAGAATGCCTGTTCTTCCCTTCCCCTCTTCCCCAAATAATTGAAAAAGAACATCTTTTTCATGTTTCTAAAATATCAAGAAATGATATTTTAGAAATTAAGACTGGAAGTTGGCTTGTCATGATGAAATATAATTTGGCTTTTGACCTGGGGCACCCAAGCCAGATGGTACAGCTGCACTGAGGTGGCGTTCTTGAGGGCCAGGTTGTCATCTACCCATCCATCCCCTTATCTATTCAGTAAATATCTCTTGAGTTCCTAATAGGTAATAGGAACTGTTTTAGGTTCTGGTGATAAAACAGGGAGTGAAAAACAAATCCAAGTTCTACAGAGATTTTATTCTAATGAGAGAGGTACATCTTTTTCTTGACCACAAATGAATGAATTAATAATCTGAGGTAAGACTTCCAGCTGAAAGGAAGACAGCATTTGGAGAGCATGTGTCAAGGAAGCCGAACAACAGCCAGGGGTTAGAGTGGGAGCTGTCAGCTGAGGCTTCTCTTGGTATATGACTTTTGTGCTAAACTCTGAAAATGAACAGGAATGGAATGTATCTTCAGTTAGAGGAAACACAGTGTGAAAAACACCTGTGGTAGGAGTTTGACTTTCTTAAGGGTTTGAAAGACAATGGGGGTGGCTGTGGTACAGAGAATCTCCGAAGGGTGGTATGATGCCTTGTAAGGCCTGTAGAACATGACTAGAATACTTTGTTTCCAGAAAAATCAGAAGTGATCGAACAAAAGGTTTTGAACCATAGAGTGATAATAGAGTTCATTTTAAACTGATCCTTCTAGATATTATTTGGCAAAAAATGAGTAGCCAATTTGACTTTGGGGAGAACAGCTATTGCCATAGGCCTGGATGAGATACTAGTAACTTTGATTTGGAAACGTAGAAAGATATACTGAACTGAGAGAGATTTGAGAAGTATTAAGACTTGGTGATAATTAGAAATGAAATGTTGGTGAGTAGGCTTTGTCAGGGAGTATATTTTAGTTTTATCCAAATAAGTTACCAGGTGAAATATACATATATATAAGTATATATATATATACACACACATGTATATATACCTTATACATTAAATATATATAGGTATATATATGTGTAAATATTTATATTAATTTTTATTATAGTATATAAAAATAAAGAAGGTACACAGATTTAAGACTACAACTCAACAAATTATCAAAAAAGTAAATGTAACATGATATATTGTCTTATTTATTTATTTTAACTTATTTTATTTATTTTTTTTACTTTACAATATAGTATTGGTTTTGCCATACATCAACATGAATCCACCATGGGTGTACATGTGTTCCCCATCCTGCACCTCTGAAGTCCCTTTTTTGCTCCAAGACACACTTAAAGATTGCCATTATATTGAATTCTAAGAGCAAAGACTAATTGTACCTATTTTTCAATATAAAAAGAATTTTACAGTTTAATCTATTTTGTGTCTCTTTTCAAATGACATTAGTAGCTTGTAGCAGTTGTTTCCCACTCCAGTGTTCTTGCCTGGAGAATCCCAGGGACAGAGCAGCCTGGTGGGCTGCCGTCTATGGGGTCGCACAGAGTCGGACACAACTGAAGACACTTAGCAGCAGCAGCAGCAGTTTTTGTTCATTTTAATTTCTGTACAACATTTCATGTTTTAGTTTTATACATATAATATATGAGAGAGTCTACTGCTGATTGTTATTTGGGGACATTATGAATACTGCTGCTATAATCACACATTCATTACAAATATTATAAACATTATATACATGTCTTTTCATTTATATGTATGTACACATATGGGCTTCCCTGGTAGCTCAGCTGGTAAAGAATCTGTCTGCAATGCAGGAGACCCCAATTTGACTCCTGCATTGGGACAATCTCCTGTAGAAGAGATAGGCTTCCTACTCCAGTATTCTTGGGCTTCCCTGGTGGCTCAGATGGTACAAATCTGATTATAATGTGGGAGACCTGGTCCAGTCCTTGGGTTGGGAAGATCCTCTGGAGGAGGGCATGGCAACCCACTCCAGTATTCTTGCCTGGAGATCTCCATGGACAGAGGAGCCTGGAAGGCTACAATTCTTGGACTTGGCTGAGTGAATAAGTACAGCACAACATATGCAATCATAGAAGTATATATATATAATACTGTATATGTGTGTAAATCTTTCACTTGACTGTATACCTATGAATGGAGTTAATGGAAATAAGTTTAGTATATACTGAATTTTAGCAAACAGTGCCCAACTATTTTCCAAAGTGATGTAGCAGTTTGAAAATTTTACTTAGATCACAGTTTTTAAAAAATCTTATTATAAAATATTTGCCATTTTAAAGAGTATTTTAATATGAATTTCTCTGACAACTTTTGAGGTTGAGCACAATTTTATTTATATGGTGACTAGCCATTTGTATATCTTATTTGTCAAGTGACAATTCATTTTTTGCCTACTTATCTTGTGGTTTGTCTACCTTTTAAATACATGTGTATGAGAGTAATTTATATTCTGGACACCAGTACTTATTATATATATATATATGCATACATATAAAATATTGAAAAGTGAACCCCTTGGATACATTATTATCTCAGTCAATACATGGAAATCCATCTGTTCTCTCACTTTGTGGCTTGCTTTTCACACTCTTAATAGTCCCTTTTGGGGAACTGGATGAATTGATGCTGTGGTATGTTGTAAACACAGCTATCACACCTTGCATTGTAACCATGCAGATGCTCATCAGGAGGTGGAAATTCTGTTTCTTAACCTCTGAAACTGTATGTAGGCATGTGATTTGGTTTAGCCAATGGGGCATTAGGAAACATGAAAGGAATGAAAACTACTTGTACACGGGAGCTTGCCTTGTCTTATTCCTGGGAACTCTTCTGTCCTCATGTGAACAAACCTTGCTTACCCCTTAGGTGATGAGGCACCACAAGGGTTGAGGTCCCAGTTATCATAGTCTTCTCAGTCTCTCAGTTGCGGTCCCATACGAGTGTGAGATGTCATATGATCATCAAACTTCTCTGAGCCAATCACTATTGCAGAAACTGCTTGGGCAATCTACAGTATTATAAGAAATAATAAATGTTTGTTGTTTTAAGCCACTAAGTATGGAGTGGTTTATTGTACAGCAAAAATCAACTGATGCACTCCCAGTCTTTTGTGGTATTATTCAGTTCAGTTCAGTTGCTCAATCATGTCTTGACTGCAATTCCATGGACTGCAGAATGCCAGGCCTCCCTGTCCATCACCAACTCACATAGCTTGCTCAAACTCATGTTCATTGAGTTGGTGATGCCATCTAACCATCTCATTGTCTTTCGTCCCCTCTCCTCCCACCTTCAATCTTTCTGAGCATCAGGGTCTTTTCCAATGAGTCAGTTCTTTGCATCAGGTGGCCAAAGTATCAGGGCTTCAGCTTCAACATCAGTTCTTCCAATGACTGCTATTATTATTATTATATATTTCACCTCTACATGTTATAATCACATACAATGTCATCAATATCATCATCATCAGTGTCACTGTCCTCATCAATGTTGTGATATTAAGCTGCCAATACTCTTCATATTTACCCATGTATTTGACTTTTTAAGTGTTCTTCATTATTTCATTAATTTCTTGCTTCTGTGTAATGTTTCTTTCTTATAGTCTGAATAATTCCCTTTGTTATACCCTACAGTAGGTTTCTGATTAATGTATTCTTGTAGATAAACATTTATATCTGACTTCCATTTTTGAAAATACTTTATATTGCTTTCTTATTCTTTCAGTGCTTCAAAGATGTCCTTATAATACCTTCTAGAACATAATTTCTATTGAAACATCAGCTATTGGGCTTATTACATTTCCTTTCAATGCAATGTGTGTTTTTCTTCTTAGATCTTTTAAGATTTTTCTCTTTGTTTTGTTTTGCATCAGTTTGTCTGTGATGTACTAAGTTGATGCTTTCTTTGTATATTTTCTGCTGATGGTTTACTAAGCTTCTGAAATCTATGCGTTGATTCCCTTTAAGTTGTTGGCAAACTCTCAGCCACCATCTCCTCAAATATTCCTCTGCTCTGTTCTCTTCCGCCTTGGAATTCCACAAACAGGACATGTTGAACACTTTCTACATATTTCTTTATGCTCTCTTCTGTTTTTTCATTCTATTTTTTTCCTTTGTTTGATTGTGTTTTTGTGATTTCCATTGACCAGTTTTCTAGATAATCAATGTTGTCATCTGCTGTATTCAGTCTTCTCTCCAGTCCTTCCAATGTGTTGTTAAAAGCAGATATTGTATTTTCATCTTTATAAGATACATTGGCTGCATGTACATACATCTTTATAACATACATTACCATCTTTTATAGATGGTAATTCTTTGTTGAAATGATCTATTGACATTTTCATCAGTATTATATGCATCATTTCCTTTCTTTAACATGACAATCTTAGTTATTTTAAAACTCATATCTAATTCCCTAATCTTGTCATAGGTGGTTTTGCTTGTATTGCCTTCATTTTTCTTGATTATGACTCTTTAGATTCTTGGTTCATCATTTTTTTTTCTTGATGTTTTCTCATGCTTTTGAGTACTATTCTTCTAAATAAAATTTTCTAATTTTTGTATTTATTTTCTGTGACAGGATTTGTTCCTAATAAGTAAGCCCATCATTGTCAGAGGCAGAATGTGTTCATGTGTCATTATATTCCTATACCTCCATATCCGAAGGATTTACCTGCTGCTACAATATGCTGATGCAGTTGCAGGATGTCCATGTGTGTGTGTGTGTGTGTGTATAATCCCAGGGCAGGTTTTGACTCAAGATAATTTTACTTTATTCCTGAGGGGAAATAATATTTACATTCTCCTCAGATGTCTATGTTCAATCTCTTTGGGTTAGTATGTGTTTGCTTACTTTTAACTAGTTGATAAGAAATACAAACAGAAAAAAGGAACAAAGCTAGTGAAAGATCAAGCTGAGGTGATGCCTGATGCTTCTGCAGTTCCCAGAAGTCTCTCGTCACATTAGGTGTGATGGGCAAGTGGAGGAGCCTCAGTCCTTGTCAGAGCATCCTCCAGTCACTGTCCTTGTCATGTCCCACATTGGAGTCCTCTGTTCTCTATCATACAACATGCAAGTAAAGAGAGCAAGGCTATAATATGAATGGTACATCTGGGTAACAAAAAGAGAATTCATTTTCATTGAATTAAACATCTATTGAGCTCCTAATCTCTGCCAGGTTCTGGGCATCTTAACACATTGTTACAGGGTAGATTCTATCAGAAGAAAACTCTGAGATAGACAGTGGTTTTCAGGCAATACCTGTGAGAGTGCTCTCAGGATTAGTACTTGGGAAGGAATGATGTAGGAGAAGAGCAAGAATTTCAGTTCCATTGCATCATGACAAAGACCCCAGCCACTCCACAGGGAGCTCAGAAGCCGGGAGTGCCTTTCAGAGTTGTCATGATTTAGGTGCAGAAAGGAAGATCTTTAGGCACCTGTGTTAAGATGATGTAGCCTCCTCAGGCAAGAGTGATGACTGGAGAGGGTCTTGGCTTCTGGAATGATTATCTTTTCTATAAAGGAGCAGGTTCTCAGGTGGCTCAATAGTACAGTATTTCTCTCAGTTTACAAGGAGATAAGATTCATACGCAAGTGGTACCTTCTAGTTATCAGTAGTGAAAATACACATTATCCAACTATGGGTAAGTGGTATCAAAGATGAATCTTTGAGTAGACTTGAGTGAATCTAACTGGCCACCTGATGTGAAGAACTGACTCATTGAAAAAGACCCTGATGCTGGGAAAGATTAAAGGCAGGAGGAGAAGGGGATGACAGAGAATGGGATGGTTGGATAGCAACACTGACTTGATGAATATGAGTTTGAGTAGGCTCTGGACAGGGAAGATGTGATGGACAGGGAAGCCTGGCATGCTGCAGTCCATGGGGTTGCAAAGATTTGGACTGACTGAGTAACTGAACTGACTGAGTGAATCTGACATTTTCCTGAATTGGTTGCAGATAGTCTGTGTCACTGTCCATCAGTGTCCTCTAGTGAGTAGACATGTCCTGCACTCCAGGTCCTAGTAGAGATCCCATTCAGAAGTGCCTACAGTTTTTCTTGTATGCATTATTTTTTACCCTCTATTTTCCTTTGACTCTAGACAGCAAGTTCCTTTTCAAAAGCAGCATTTGCTTCTAAAACAACCCATTTCCTCATAACTTATCTCAGTTAACTTGGAGAAGAACAAAGAAAAAAATTAGTATTAATCTTATCACCTAGAGAAAACCTAGTTGATATTGGTAACTATCTAATGTGTTTGTATGTGTGACTTGTTTCCTCAATAAGAAAAACATTGTGTATTCTGTTTGGGGCCTTTACTTTTTTGGGGTCAATTATAACAGTTGACCTCACTATTCCTCTAAGGCAGTTTTAATATTTATATAGTGCTTTATTGTTTGACTATAGCAAATTTTACTTAATTAAATCCCTATCCATCTGAATGCAGAGTTCCAAAGAATAGCAAGGAGGATAAGAAAGCCTTCCTCAGAGATCATTGCAAAGAAATAGAGGAAAACAATAGAATGGGAAAGACTAGAGATCTCTTCAAGAAAATTAGAGATACCAAGGGAACATTTCATTCAAAGATGGGCAAAATACAGGACAGAAACAGTATGGACCTAACAGAAGCAGAAGGTATTAAGAAGAGTGGCAAGAATATACAGAAGAACTGTAAAGAAAAAAAAAAGGTCTTAATGATCCAGATAACCACGATGGTATGATCACTCACCTAGAGCTAGACATCCTGGAGTGTGAAGTTAAGTGGGCCTTAGGAAGCATTACTATGAACAAGGCTAGTGGAGGTGATGGAATTCCAGCTGAACCATTTCAAGTCCTAAAATATGATGCTATTAAACTGCTGCACTCATATGGCAGCAAATTTGGAAAACTCAGCAGTGGCAACAGGACTGGAAAAGGTCAGTTTTCATTTCAATCCCAAAGAAGGGCAATGTCAAAGAATGTTCAAACTACCACACAATGACACTCATTTCACAAGCTAGCATAGTAATGCTCAAAATCTCTGAAGCTAGGCTACAACAGTACATGAACTGAGAGCTTCCAGATGTACAAGTTAGATTTAGAAAAGGCAGAGGAACCAAGAAATCAAACTGCCAACATTGTTTGGATCATAGAAGAAGCAAGAGAATTCCACAAAAGCACCTGCTTCATTGACTACACTAAAGCCTTTGACTGTGTGGATCACAGAAAACTGGAAAATTCTGAAAGAGATAATAATACCAGACTACCTTACCTGCTTTCTGAGAAACCTATATGCAAGTCAAGAAGCAACAGTTAGAATCAGACAAAAACAATGGACTGATTCAAAATTTGGAAAGGAGAAAATCAAGGCTATATATTGTCACTCTATTATTTAACTTAAATACAGAGTAAATCATTCGAAATTCTGGGTTTCATGACTCACAGCTGGAATCAAGATTGCTGGGAGAAATATCAGTAACTTCAGATATGCATATGATACTAGCCTAATGGCAGAAAATGAGGAGGAATTAAACAGCCTCTTGATGAAAGTGAAAGAGGAGCATGAAAAGCTGGCTTAAAAACTCAGCACTCAAAGAACTAAAATCACGGCATCAGGTCCCATCAGTTCATGCCAAATAGATGGGGAAACAATGGAAACAGTGACAGATTTTATTTTCTTCAGCTCAAAAATCACTACAGACAGTGACTGCAGCCATGCAATTAAAAGATGCTTGCTCCTTGGAAAAAAGGCTATGACAAGCCTAGACAGCATATTAAAAAGCAGAAACATCACTTTGCCAACAAAGGTCCATATAGCAAAGCTATGGTTTTTCCAGTAGTCATGTACAGATGTGAAAGTTGGATCATAAAGAAGGCTGATCATTGAAGAATTGATGCTGTTGATCTGTGGTGTTGGAGAAGACTCTTGAGACTCCCTTGGACAGAGAGGAGATCTGACCAGTCCATCCTAAAGGAAATCAGTCTTGAATATTAATTGGAAGGACTGATGCTAAAGCTGAAGCTCCAATAGTTTGCACACATGATGTGAAGAACTGACTCATTGGAAAAGACCTTGATGTTGGGAAAGATTGAGGGCAGGAGAAGGGAACAATCGAGGATGAGACTGTTGGATGGCATCATCGATTCATTCAATGGACATGAGTTTGAGTGAACTGCAGGAGATAGTGAAGGACAGGGAAGCCTGGTGGGCTGCAGTCCATGGGGGTCACAAAGAGTCAGACACGACTGAGTGACTAAACAACAACAAGAAATTATTTCAATTTTTGTAATTATAAATAGCAACATGTAATGCTTTTCTATAAACCTTAGTGGGTAGCTTCTTATTTCTAAGGGTAAATTTATAAACATACAATTGATTCTTCTTTTTAATTCTTCCTATAACTCACTCATAGAATCTCTGACTTAGGTCATTCCCTTTGCTCAAATTTAGCTTAATCTCTCATTTTATCAGGCAGAGGAGTGTTTCTAAAAATTTGGGAAGGTCGTGCAGGTAATTGAGCTCCCTCACTTATCTACCATTCAGTTTAGTTCAATTTCTCAGTTGTGTCTGACTTTTTATGACCCCGCGGACTGCAGCATGCCAGCCTTGCCTGTCCACCACCAACTCCCAGAGCTTGCTCAAACTCATGTCCATTGAGTCAGTGATGCCATCCAATCATCTCATCCTCTGTCGTCCCCTTTTCCTCCTGCCTTCAATCTTTCCCAGCATCAGGGTCTTTTCCAATGAGTCAGTTCTTCTCATCAGGTGGCCCAAGTATTGGAGTTTCAGCTTCAACATCAGTCCTTCCAGTGAACACCCAGGACTGATTTCCTTTGTTGTCCCAGGGAATCTCAAGAGACTTTTCAAACACCAACTTGATTCTAGCTTGTGCTTCATTCAGTCCAGCATTTCACATGATGGAAATGCTGCATATAAGTTAAATGGAAATGCATATAAGTTAAATAAGCAAGGTGACAATATACAGCCTTGACGTACTCCTTCCCAATTTGAAACCAGTCCATTGTTCCATGTCCAGTTCTAACTGTTGCTTCTTGACCTGCATACAGATTTCTCAGAAGGCAGAAGGTGGTCTGGTATTCCCATCTCTTTAAGAATTTTCCACAGTTTGTTGTGATCCACACAGTCAAAGGCTTTGGCATAGTCAATGAAGCAGAAGAAGATGTTTTTCTGTAACCCTCTTGCTTTTTCGATGATAGAAGATGTTTTTCTGGAACTCTCTTGCTTTTTTGATGATCCAACAGATTTTGGCAATTTTACCCTGGTGCCTCTGCCTTTTCTAAATCCAGCTTGAACATCTGAAGTTCTTGGTTCACGTACTGTTGAAGCCTAGCTTGGAGAATTTTGAGCATTACTTTGCTAGTGTGTGAGATGAGTGCAATCATGTGGTAGTTTGAATATTCTTTGACATTGCCTTTTGGGAAGGTTGGAATGAAAACTGACCTTTTCCAGTCCCGTTGCCACGCTGAGTTTTCCAAATTTGCTGGCATTTGAGTGTAGCTCTTTAACAGCATCATATTTTAGGATTTGAAATGGCTCAGCTGGAATTCCATCACCTCCATTAGCTTTGCTAATGATGCTTCCTAAGGCCCACTTGACTTTGCACTCCAGGATGTCTGGCTCTAGATGAATGATCACACCATTGTGATTATCTGGGTCAATAAGATCTGTTTCTGTTAGGTCCATACCGTTTCTGTCCTTTATTTTGCCCATCTTCGAATGAAATATTCCCTTGGTATCTCTATTTTTCTTGAAGAGATCTGTAGTCATTCCTATTCTATTGTTTCTTATATTTCTTTTATTGATCACTTAGGAAGGCTTTTTATCTCTCCTTGCTATTGTTTGGAACTCTGTATTCAGATGGGTATATCTGTCCTTTTCTCCTTTGCCTTTTGCTTATCTACCAGAGTAAAATGAATATTCAAGACAGTATTTGGTGGAGGATTGAGAACATCTTGTGCTCTAATGGAGTCAGAAGAAGACGATAGGACGAGAGTCACTTTTTTTGCCTTAATTTTCAATGTCTCAGAGGTCTGATGTGCTCTTTAAATATGGTAGAAAAACAAGGATGCAGATCAGGGAGTCTGCCTGCAAACTCTCTTCTGAACACAGGACATGAAATCTTCCCTAAAGAGGCTCTTGTCAGTCTAGATCTCATATCTCTTTCTGACTCCTCTATGTCTCTTCCTTTGACTCCACCTATCTCTGGCTGGCTTTCTGAGGTTTATCATAAAGAGTGAAGAAAAGTCTCCTTAACTGTATCTTTTTTACTCAATCTAATATCTTTCTTCTTTTGCCTTCAACCTTAGCAGAAATAGATGGTGGTCCATCAAGAATTCATCAGGCAAGAGTGTTTCAGAAGGGCCCTGTGGCAGTCATGGTACTGGAAGCAATGAAGGCCCAAGAAAGGGAAGCAGGAGATGTGTCATGCTGCAGTGTCTACTGAGAGTGAATTCTTTTTTTGTAAAAGTTTTCAATAGCAAACTGAAGGATAAATTCACTCCAAGCAAAATAATTATGATATCAAAATATTATTGGCACAGTTGTTTCCTGGAAGTGATGCTGAATTTCCCTGGTGTGTGACACTGAATTTGACCAGATCAGTGTCTCAAAGCATATTATCAGAAAAGATGGTGATACCGTAAGGTCAATAAACTTCAATTTCAGCCCCAGAGAACAACTTGTGAATGGGCTGTTTGTAGTCTAGGTAGTTTTCTATATATAATCTAAAATTGATTTGTAAGAATAACTTATTCTCAGCTATGAGCTTGGAGAGATTTTAGAAATTATTCATTTAAAATATTTTAAAATAAAAAAGTAGATAAATGAACCCCCAAAACTAAAAGAGCTGTAGAGTGAATGTACTAAAACTGAAATACATTAGAAACATTTTTATTTTCAAGAAGATGTCATAATCCTGTTTCGAATTTCTCTTCTTTTTGTAGCTTCTGAAAAAGCACTTGCCTGAGTGCTAATTTGCTGGAATTAAGATTGCCAGGAGAAATATCAATAACCTCAGATATGCAGATTTCCACCCTTATGGAAGAAAGTGAAGAGGAACTCAAAAGCCTCTTGATGAAAGTGAAAGAGGAGAGTGAAAAAGTTGGTTTAAAACCCAACATTCAGAAAACTAAGATCCTGGCAACTGGTCCCATCACTTCATGACAAATAGATGGGGAAACAGTGGGAACAGTGACAGTTTTTATTTTGGGGGGCTCCAAAATCACTGCAGATGGTGACTGCAACCATGAAATTAAAAGACGCTTACTCCTTGGAAGGAAAGTTATGACCAATCTAGATAGTATATTAAAAAGCAGAGACATTACTTTGCCAACAAAGGTCCGTCTAGTCGAGGCTATGGTTTTTCCAGTGGTCATGTATGGATGTGAGAGTTTACTGTGAAGAAAGCTGACCACGGAAGAATTGATGCTTTTGAACTGTGGTGTTGGAGAAGACTTTTGGGAGTCCCTTGTACTGAAAGGAGATCCAACCAGTCCATCCTAAAGGAGATCAGTCCTGGTTGTTCATTGGAAGGACTGATGCTGAAGCTGAAACTCCAATACTTTGGCCACCTCATGTGAAGAGTTGACTCACTGGAAAATATCCTGATGATGGGAGGGATTGAGGGCCGGAGGATAAGGGGATGACAGAGGATGAGATGGGTGGATGGCATGACCGACTCGATGGACATGAGTTTGGGTAAACTATGGGAGTTGTTGATGGACAGGGAGGCCTGGTGTGCTGTGATATATGGGGTAGCAAAGAGTCGGAAATGACTGAGTGACTGAACTGAACTGAACTGAATATCTATTAACTATATATCTGCTCGTTTCAAGCCTGTATGTGTGTGTGTGTGTGTATATATATATATATATATAATTTTTTTTTTTTTTTTGCCTTATATCTCTTTCTGGAGGCTGTTGATGACTTCTGATGTCTGATTGATGTGGCATTCCTTAGTCAGATTACCAAAAGTTTGGTGTTGGTTTTATCTTTTCAGAAAGCAGAACAGAAGATCATATATTATGTGACCTAAATGACAGCACAGGAATGATAGAAGTACTGATGCTTGGAAATGAGGAGAAAATCCAGTGCAAGGAATGGAATAAACTTCAACTTACATTCTTAGAGCTATCAAAGACTGGAGAAAAACTATACCTGAAATCTAGAGTTCATAGTTTCATTAATGGAGAAGGCAATGGCACCCCACTCCAGTACTCTTGCTTGGAAAATCCCATGGATGGAGGAGCCTGGTTGGCTGCAGTCCATAGGGTCGCTAAGAGTTGGACACGACTGAGCGACTTCACTTTCACTTTTCACTTTCATGCATTGCAGAAGGAAATGGCAACCCACTCCAGTGTTCTTGCCTGGAGAATCCCAGGGACGGGGGAGCCTGGTGGGCTGCGGTCTGTGGGGTCGCACAGAGTCGGACACGACTGAAGCAACTTAGCAGCAGCAGCAGCAGCAGCAGTTTCATTAAGGTGGGAACTTCATGAAGGAAAGTCAACTCTCCAAAGGGGTAATGTTTTGTGTTTGTTTTCAGCAAAATGGACAGGTGCTATTGAACAGAATGTGGAAGACCCTGATATATAGTAAATCTACAGCTCAGAGAACTTAGGAGCCTCCTTGTTAGAAAATACACACCCTAGATACACAATTAGGAGAACATGGGCTTCATAAGGTTAAGACACATGCTGTGGTATCCATACAGCCCTACAAACAGTTCGTTGGTAACACTGTAAGTCTAAAGTAGATGGTTTCCTCAGAGTTAGACAAATACTTCTGAAAGACATATTTACAAGTAGACACAGCCCAGCTGTACCTTGAGGACATGATATATTGAGGATATCTCTCAGAGTCAATTTGGCCATCCCTGCATCCTGAATAGTCCAGGAAAATTGAGTCAGGGTATCACTGATGACTGACATCCTTGTTTACTGATATGGCAGGAAATACTTCATTTCTCAATACCTTTAAACCATGAAAATGCAAGCCATAGATTGAGACATAATATTTGCTAGACACATAGCTAGTAAAGATTCTGTACCCAGAATTTATAAAGAATTCTCAGAACTCAGTATTATGAGAAAAAACAGCTGAGTTTTTAAGATAGGCAAAAAAAAAAAAAAAAGATACACAGGCAGTAAATATGCACATAAAAAAATACTCAACCTGATTTATCTTTAGGGGAATGCAAATTAAAACTACAGTGATATACCACTATGCACCAATTAGAATGACAAAAATTTAAAAACACTGACCATATCAGTGGTTAGTGAGGATGAGGAGGAATTAGAATTCTCATACAATGGTAAAATGTTAAATGGAACACAATTTGTAAAAGAGTTAGACTGTTTTTTAAAATTAACATTCATCTACAATCTTAAACTCTGAGGAGGATACAGAGCAACTGAAATTCTCACAGATTGCTCTAGGGAATGAAAATTGCTACAGTCACTTTAGAAAACTGTTTGGCAATTTCTTATATATTTGAAATACATTTGCCATTTGACCAACAATCTCACTCCAAGGATTTCACTCATTGAAATGATATCACAGGTAACCACACAAAAATTTGCACGTGAGTAATTGCAGCAGTTTTATTTGTAACTATGCAAAAGTGTCAACAATCCAATTGTTTCTCTCTTGGGGGATGGATAAACAAATGTTAGTGGGTCGGCGCATTGAATTCTACACAGCAATAAAAAGGAATAAACCAATACACACAACTTATAGATGAATCCTAAACTCACTATATTAAATGAAAGCAACCGGATTAAAAATGCTATATATATTTTAATTTCCATTTTAGGAAATTATGGAAATGAGTAAAGTTTATAAAAGTTTTCTTATTAAAAAAAAAAAAAAACTATGTTAGTGGTTACCAGGAGCTTGGATTGAAGGAAGCACTGACAATAAAGTAGCGTGGAGGAAATTCTTGTTATGAAGGAACTTTTCTAATCATTAGAAATATTATCTTACCTCCTGTTCCACACTTTTCTTATGAAAGAAATACAGTATCAACCTTCTAGAGCTAGTTTAAAATTAAGTGATATGAAATAATTGTAAAATATCAGGTATCAAGTATGTGATCAATAAATACACTGTAAGGAAGATACATTTAATGTCCTATAACAAAATATCATGGAAAAGAATACAAAAATAGAACATTAAAATGTACAGCTGAATCAGTTTACCATGTAGCAGAAACTAACAGATTGTAAATCAACTGTACTTCAATAAAATAAAAGTTAAAAAGTGCATTATAAGTTTCAGTGTTAGATATCCACTTTCTGTCACTGTATTTCAATGTAAATTCTTCAGTGTTTGCCTAATGCAAATCTCTGCCTGGAGCAGCTTCCTCATAGGATTCACACACTGAGGACCAGAAAGCGTAGCTGGAAAGCTACTGACCTATTGTACCTGAATAAATAAGTTGAAACAGTTATTTCACATCAGACAGGGCTAGAGTTACTTCCAACATATAGTACTGACTTCATGTAAAATATCAGAAGCTGTCTTATTTGGTTCTTAAATTACCTAATTATGGCCCTTCCACGAGTCCAATTCTAAAATGTACACACTCTATATTTAAAATAGATAACCAGCAAGGACCTACTGTATAGCATATGGAACTCTGCTCAGTGTTATGTAACAGCCTGAATGGGGAGGTGAGGGGGAAGTTTGGGGAAGAATGGATACCTGTATGTGTATGGCTGAGTTCCCTTCTCTATTCACCTGAAACTATCACAACATTGTTAGTTGCCTACATGCCAACACAAAATTAAAAGTTTTAAATAAATAAATAAAAATATCCTTGTTTTGGACTGAAGCAATCCACCCTAGGACAGGGGTTGGCAATTGAAGCACAGACTGGATTGCAGCTGGTGTGCAGAAACCCCTTGGGTTTCTCTAAGGAGAGCACATCTTAGTCGGTCTGTTCATACTTGACCTGAGTTATATCCTGTAAAGACCATACTCAAGCCCATACCATGCTTTGGGCCTTAGTGTCCTTCTCTGGTTTTCAGGCCACATAATATTTGTTTTTAAGAAACAAACCAATGACTTAGACTTCTAAGGAGGCATGCCTTTAGGGAAAAACATGATGTCTATTATTTTTCTAAATTATAAAAGTTATAGATGCAAAATTAAGCATTGTAATAGACATATAAGTACAAAAAAGAAAATGAAAAGCACCATAAGATCCCATTCCTAGGAGTTAATAGGTAGTTGTATGTTGCTGTATTGTGTGTGTATGTATGTATATGCATATATGCTAAGTCACTTTCATCATATACAAGCCATATGTCAGCCATGTATAAACCTACTGGGAATGTTAAAAGACAAAAGTAGTAAAATCAGCTACACCTGCAATAAGTTATTAGGGGATACACGAAACAAAAGTATGTGAAATATGATGGCAAACCTCTTCATGGATCATTGCCTAGTCATGGCGAGAGGGGCTTGTGTAACTCAGTGAAGCTATGAGCCATGGCATGCCAGGTCACCCAAGACAGATAGGTCCAGATGTACAAGCTGGGCTTAGAAAAAGAAGAGGAACTTGTATAAGTTAGTTTTAGAAAAGACAGAGGAACCAGAAATCAAATTGCCAACATTTCCTGAATCATAGAGAAAGCAAGGGAATTCCAGAAAATATCTACTTCTGCTTCATTGATCACATGAAAGCCTTTGACTGTGTGGGTCACAACAAACTGTGGAAAATTCTTAAACAGATGAAAATACCAGACCATCTTACCTGGCTCCTGAGAAACCTGTATGCAGGTCAAGAAGCAATAATTAGAACCTTACATGGAACAACTGACTGATTCGAAATTCAGTTCAGTTCAGTCGATCAGTCGTGTCTGACTCTTTGCGACCCCATGAACTGCAGCACGCCAGGCCTCCCTGTCCACCACCAACTCCCGGAGTTCACTCAGACTCACGTCCGAGTCAATGATGCCATCCAGCCATCTCATCCTCTGTCATCCCCTTCACCTCCTGCCCTCAATCCCTCCCAGCATCAGAGTCTTTTCCAATGAGTCAACTCTTTGCATGAGGTGGCCAAAGTACTGAAGTTTCAGCTTTAGCATCATTCCTTCCAAAGAAATCCCAGGGCTGAGCTCCTTCAGAATGGACTGGTTGGGTCTCCTTGCAGTCCAAGGGACTCTCAAGAGTCTTCTCCAACACCACAGGTCAAAAGCATCAATTCTTCGGCACTCAGCCTTCTTCACAGTCCAACTCTCACATCCATACATGACCACAGGAAAAACCACAGCCTTGACTAGACGAACCTTTGTTGGCAAAGTAATGTCTCTGCTTTTGAATATGCTATCTAGGTTGGTCATAACTTTCCTTTCAAGGAGTATCTTTTAATTTCATGGCCGCAATCATCATCTGAAGTGATTTCGGAGCCCCCCAAAATAAAATCT
>NW_011494812.1:1179166-1194140 GCF_000754665.1 Bison bison bison | reverse complement strand
TTTGATCTCTGGTTCCTCTGCCTTTTCTAAAACCAGCTTGAATATCTGGAAGTTCATGGTTCACATACTGCTGAAGCTTGGCTTGGAGAATTTTGAGCATTACTTTACTTTGGGATTGAGCCTTTCTTTGGGATTGGAATGAAAACTGACCTTTTCCAGTCCTGTGGCCACTGCTGAGTTTTCCAAATTTGCTGGCAAATTGAGTGCAGCACTTTCACAGCATCATCTTTCAGGATTTGAAATAGCTCAACTGGAATTCCATCAGCTCCACTAGCTTTGTTCATAGTGATGCTTTCTAAGGCCCACTTGACTTCACATTCCAGGATGTCTGGCTGTAGGTCAGTGATCACACCATCGTGATTATCTGGGTCATGAAGATCTTTTTTGTACAGTTCTTCTGTGTATTCTTTCCACCTCTTCTTAATATCTTCTGCTTCTGTTAGGTCCATACCATTTCTGTCCTTTATCGAGCCCATCTTTGCATGAAATATTCCCTTGGTATCTCTAATTTTCTTGAAGAGATCTGTAGTCTTTCCCATTCTGTTGTTTTCTGTTGCATTGATTGCTGAAGAAGGCTTTCTTATCTCTTCTTACTATTCTTTGGAACTCTGCATTCAGATGCTTATATCTTTGCTTTACTCCTTTGCTTTTCACTTCTCTTCTTTTCACAGCTATTTGTAAGGCCTTCCCAGACAGCCATTTTGCTTTTTTGCATTTCTTTTCCATGGGGATGGTCTTGATCCCTGTCTCCTGTACAATGTCACGAACCTCATTCCATAGTTCATCAGGCACTTATCTATCAGATCTAGGCCCTTAAATCTATTTCTCACTTCCACTGTATAATCATAAGGAATTTGATTTAGGTCATACCTGAATGGTCTAGTGGTTTTCTCTACTTTCTTCAATTTAAGTCTGAATTTGGCAATAAAGGGTTCATGATCTAAGCCACAGTCAGCTCCTAGTCTTGTTTATGCTGACTGTATAGAGCTTCTCCATCTTTGGCTGCAAATAATATAATCAATCTGATTTTGATGTTGACCATCTGGTGATGTCCGTGTGTAGAGTCTTCTCTTATGTTGTTGGAAGAGGGTGTTTGCTATGACCAGTGCATTTTCTTGGCAAAACTCTATTAGTCTTTGCCCTGTTTCATTCTGTATTCCAAGGCCACATTTGCCTGTTACTCCAGGTGTTTCTTGACGTCCTACTTTCGCATTCCAGTCCCCTATAATGAAAAAGACATCTCTTTTGGGTATTAGTTCTAAAAGGTCTTGTAGGTCTTCTTAGAACCATTCAACTTCAGCTTATTCAGCATTGCTGGTTGGGGCATAGCCTTGGATTACTGTGATATTGAAAGGTTGGCCTTGGAAACGAACAGAGATCATTCTGTCGTTTTTGAGACTGCATCCAAGTACTGCATTTCAGACTCTTTTGTTGACCATGATGGCTACTCCATTTCTTCTGAGGGATTCCTGCCCGCAGTAGTAGATATAATGGTCATCTGAGTTAAATTCACCCATTCCAATCCATTTGAGTTCGCTGATTCCTAGAATGTCTACATTCACTCTTTCCATCTCTTGTTTGACCACTTCCAATTTGCCTTGATTCATGGACCTGACATTCCAGGTTCCTATGCAATATTGCTCTTTATAGCATCGGACCTTGCTTCTATCACCAGTCACATCCACAGCTGGGTATTGTTTTTGCTTTGGCTCCATCCCTTCATTCTTTCTGGAGTTATTTCTCCACTTATCTCCAGTAGTATATTGGGCACCTACTGACCTGGGGAGTTCCTCATTAGGAAAGAGTATGACAAGGCTGTATATTGTCACTCTGTTTATTTAACTTCTATTCAGAGTACATCCTGTGAAATGTAAGGCTGGACAAGTTATAAACTGGAATCAAGACTTCCAGGAGAAGCAACGTCAGATATGCAGCTGATACCACTCTAATGGCAGAAAGAGAAGAAGAACTAAGAGCCTCTTGATGAGGGTAAAAGAGAAGAGTGAAAAAGGTGGCTTAAAACTCAACATTATACATGTTACAATGCGATTCTCCCAAATCATCCTACCCTCCCCCTCTCCCACAGAGTCCAAAGACTGTTCTATACATCTGTTTCTCTTTAACCAATACAATATTGTAAAGTAATTAGCCTACAATTAAAATAAATAAATTTAAATTAAAAAAAAACCTCCACATTAAAAAAAAAAAAAAAACAAAGATCATGGCATATGGTCTCATCACTTCATGGCAAATAGAAGGCAAAAAAGTGGATGCAGTGGCAGACTTCCTTTTCTTGGGCTCCAAAATCACTGTGGATGGTGAATGCAGCCATGAAATTAGAACACACTTGCTTTGTGGAAAGAAAGCTATGACAGACTTAGATGGTGTATTAAAAAGCAGAGGCATCAATTTGCCAACAAAGGTCCATCTAGTCAAAGCTATGGTCTTTCCAGTAGTCATGTACAGATGCAAGAGTTGGACCATAAAGAAGGCTGAGTGCTGAAGAATTTATCCTTTTGAATGGTGGTGCTCAAGAAGACTCTTGAGAACCCCTTGGGCAGTAAGAAGATCAAACTGGTCAATTATAAAGGAAATCAGTCCTGAATATTCATTGGAAGGACTGATGTGGAAGCTGAAGTTCCAATACTGTGGCCACCTGATGCAAAGTGTTAACATTTGGAAAGACCCTGATGCTGGGAAAGATTGAAGGCAAAGGAGAAATGAGTGGCAGAGGATGAGATGGTTGGATGGTGTCACCAACTCAATGAACATGAACTTGGGCAAACTTCAGGAGATAGCGAGAGACAAGGAGGCCTGGTGTGCTGCAGTCCATGGGGTTGAAAAGAGTTGGACACGACTTAGTGATTGGACAACAACAATGAATGATGACACAAACATTAAACATATTGATGAGGAAATGCAGTGATGATGATGAAGATGATGATAATGATAGTGAAGATTTTAGCTCAGGAAAGTTTTCTTTTGTGTATCTTCCCTTATTCCTTCTTTTGTTTTGGTCTTTTTATTCTGAAGGCTATTTGTCTAAAATTGGCTAATGTTCAGTTCAGTTCATATTAGTTCAGTTCAGTCACTCAGTCTTGTCTGATTCTGTCACCCCATGGACTGAAGCATGGCAGGCTTCCCTGTCCTTTACCAACTCTCAGAGCTTACTCAAACTCACATCCATAGAGTTGGTGACTCCATCCAACCATCTCATCCTCTGTCATCCCCTTCTCCTCCTGCCTTCAATCTTTCCCAGCTGATGCTGGTCTTTTCCAAGGAGTCAGTTCTTCACATCAGGTGATCAGAGTATTGGAGTTTCAGCTTCAGCATCAGTCCTTCCAATGAATATTCAGGACTGATTTCCTTTAGGATGGACTTGTTGGATCTCCTTGCCATCCAAGGGACTCTCAAGAGTCTTCTCCAACACCACAGTTAAAAAGCATCAATTCTTCTATGCTCAGCTTTCTTTATAGTCCAACTTTCACATCCATACATGACTACTGGAAAAACCATAGCTTTGACTAGACACACCTTTGTTGACAAAGTAATGTCTCTGCTTTTTAATAAGCTGTTTAGTTTGGTCATAACTTTTCTTTCAAGGAGCAAGTGTCTTTTAATTTCATGGCTGCAGTCATCATCTGCAGTGATTTTGGAGCCAAAAAAAATAGTTTGTCAACTGTCTTAAGGGAGGTAAAAAAGCCATGTTTTGCATATCTGTGTTTGTGGGATTGAAAATTGCTCTGCTCTGTGAGCGCATGTTTTCTAAAATTAGAATAATGCCATACAGTACAGTTTTATATCCAGTTGAATTTCTTTTTTTAACTGAATATTATTTTCTGAATTTTTTATCATGCCCCTATTGGACTTTTACCCAGGCCTCCTACCAAGTTTCCTGTGCATCTTTTAGGGAAGGAAACCAAACTCTGTTTCTGAATATAACTCACACTGATAGTTGCCTGGGGAATACATCTTAATATCTTCTATTGTCAAAACGCATCTCCCTTCAGGCTTCAGGTGCAGTGGAATAAAATGTCTATTATTTGGCTAGGCAGTAAAAGATTAGAATCAAGCTACTTCTGTTTTCACTTTCCTCAATGTACTTGATACCAAACTGTTCCCCCCAAATTCTTCATGACTAAAACTCCCCCTGTCATCTTGAGGTTACCAATCTGGTACACAGTTCTCTACAGAAATCCCTACTGGTCTTACCTCAGTGGAAATATTTTCAACAGTATTCCAAATCTTGAGGTTTTCCTTAGAAATGCAGGAATCACTGCTCATTTTCTTTAGGTAGGATGATAAATTGATAAAGCTCTCAGAGATTGAATTGTGGGATTTTGTAATCTCCTGAAGGGCAGAGGAAAAAGAACTATTTTGAAAAATTACAAGGAAAAAGGACATTGGCTAGTTTTCAAAAAATGCGATTCAGTGCTGGTTACCTCATACTGTTCTTTCCCAGAGAGAAAGAATTTATGAAACAACTTTGAGATTCCTCATACCAATGTTCTTAGATTTCGATTTCCTTAGAGAAAATATACAGTTTATTTTCTATAAATATCTTAATCAAAATGAAAAATTATGGCAAGGTTACACTCAAAGATTTTTATTATGAATATCAGTAGATGAAAAGTTTTAACATTAGAACTTTCTTATCCAGCAGACTTACATGAGAGTCATTAAAAATCTATATTCATTTAAATGCCTCTCAAATATAAGAGAAGTAAGGTGAGTCACCTGGCTACTTACCCTTTATTTCCTGTTTTCAGAGTAGCAGTGGCAAGAAGAGAAGTTGGAAGAGCCATCTATCTCTACTGTTTTTTTGACTGAAACTTCTGGTTTCCCTGTTGGATTAGATGGTAAAGCATCTGCCCACAGTGCAGGAAACCTGGATTTGATCCCTGGGTCAGGAAGATCCTCTGGAGGAAATGGCAACCCACTCCAGTACTCTTGCCTGGAAAAATCCCATGGGTGGAGGAACCTGGTAAGCTACAGTCCATGGGGTTGCAGAGTGTCAGATCCGACTGAGGAACTTTACTTTCTTTTCTGGAAGAGGGTGATTTTTCTATAAATTAGGTATTGGTTTAAATAAGACCTAAAACACTCACCCAGTTAATTATTGACACACCTGGAGGTTGATAGAAGAAGAAGATCATTACAAATACGTGGATCCTTCCTCAGATGCTAGAAAGATATGAGGCGCTAATTGCCCTGTTGACTCTATCTACTTAACCTCACTGATTAAATTCACAATTACTCATCATGGTTTAGTCATGGATAAACAGAAGTGAGCAGGGGGTTCATATCATGACAGCGTTGAAACCTTACAAATTCTGGATGAACACTCAACCTCTGGAATGAGAAGTCCCAATAAATCTTTGGGTGTTACTTCTGTGAAGGACAGTGGATGCCTTCCAGAGTACCATAAGCCCTAAGACATCAAATAAATGACACCAGCCAGAAGACATTATAGTAGTTACTCACCAGATGACCTGCAAGTAGAATCAGGTCATGACTGCAAATGGTTCCTAAAAGACAGTCAATGTTCATAGATGACCCATGGTCTTCTAAAGAAAATAAAACCGATCAGTTCCATCCAAACTAAAGTCATGAGGGGATATTGAAGTCTGGGTTTGAAACCATCTGAATAACCTTTCTAAAGTAGGGATAAGTCAGGAAAAAACAAGGAGGATCTGGACTGATGTCCAGAAAAATCTGTGAGTGTTCACTGTTTCCTTTCACAGGTTGTAGGCTGCTGTAGGATGCATGGAGCTGGTGTCAAGGTAATGGATAAAGAAGGAATTCAGGGACGTCAGGAAAGCCCATTCCAGAGATCAGAGGTTAGAGGACATGGGAGAAATCGCCATAATTTAGAACATTTTCCTCCCCCTTGCCTTGAAATCAGTTCATGCAGAATAAAGTTCTCAATTGAGACTTCAGTGTACAACACACAGTATTGTTACCAATAAACACAATTCAGAAAATTTTTTGTAATTCTCATTATGCAGTTGGCATTTTAATAGATGATGCAAAGGAATGCTAAAAAATGTGCATTTTTCCTCACTCGTGGGCAGTGGCAAACCATGGGTGATTTGTACTATCACATAGAAAGCTGACTAGTACAATGTACAAGAATCCTGATTCTGGGGAAAATGTCTGGATAAGCTTGAATGACTTTATCATCTGAAGTATTAATTCACAGGGTCATTCAAAATTCTCAGGAAAAATCCCTACCAAATTGATGTCATAACTAAGATATAGGCAGTTTATAGGCTGTCGGAGAAATTAAAACACTGTGTTTAGAAAAGATGTGCTTTTTGCAAAGAAAGTTTTATTGGAACACCTATAGCTCACTCATTTATGTATTGTCTATGTCTGCTTTAAGGTGTAACCAAGTGGCAAGAGAGTCCCTCTGACTGCTGAGTCAAAAGATTTTAACTATTTAACTCTACAAAAAAAAGTTTGTCAACCTGTACCCTAAATCATTAGTCTAGATAGCAGAGAGGATCTCAATTAAGGAGATATTCGACACTTTTGAAACATGATATTCTTTAATAAAATAAATACATTTTTGTATATTATGTACGTTTTGTGTGCAAAATGATTTTTTAATTCCCAACCCTTTACATATTTATTGCTGGATGGGGTGCAGCAGAAGACACATTTTACTTTCTAGTCTATGTATTTCTGTTTTATTCATCTTTTTAAAAATAAGATTCTATAGAATGTAATGTTTTCATAAAATACAAAAAAGCATTTAAAAAATACAGAAGAGTATAAAGAAGAAAAGTTAAAAAAGAAAGCAACCCAATCCATGACTCAAATATAAAACTCTTCATATGCTGGGATATTTCTACTGCATCTCTTATTTGTCTGAGTCTCAACTTTTATAAAATCATTATGCATACCATGTAATTTTTTTGATAGGAGGTTCTTTACTTCAGCTTCCAGATTTATTTTTTATTTATTTATTTTTTTTCATTTTTGTAAAATTTTATTTTATTTTTAAACTTTACAATATTGTATTAGTTTTGCCAAACATCGAAATGAATCCACCACAGGTATACCCGTGCTCCCCATCCTGAACCCTCCTCCCTCCTCCCTCCCCATACTCTCCCTCTGGGTGGTCCCAGTGCACCAGCACCAAGCATCCAGTATCGTGCATCGAACCTGGACTGGTGACTCGTTTCATACATGATATTATACATGTTTCAATGCCATTCTCCCAAATCTCCCCACCCTCTCCCTCTCCCACAGAGTCCATAAGACTGATCTATACATCAGTGTCTCTTTTGCTGTCTTGTACACAGGGTTATTGTTACCATCTTTCTAAATTCCATATATATGTGTTAGTATACTGTATTGGTGTTTTTCTTTCTGGCTTACTTCACTCTGTATAATAGGTTCCAGTTTCATCCACCTTATTAGAACTGATTCAAATGTATTCTTTTTAATGGCTGAGTAATACTCCATTGTGTATATGTACCACAGCTTTCTTATCCAGATTTACATTGAAATTTATTTCTCCTTTCTTTCTTTTCTACTCTTGATTATCCTGAAAGAGAGATAATAAAGCCACAGTTTCTGTTGCCCACACAGTTTTTCCTCCCCACAGAGCACACCTTTCCTCTGGTTCTCTCAAAGGCAGTTCATTCTCTCTTACCTATCTCCTTTAATACTCTCTTTAATCTCTTTTCTTTTACGTCTCCTCACTTTTCTTTAGACACTGAAAAGAGATATAGTCATGTCCAGTATGGACACATATGGATAGGGAAGTTGTCCCAGAAAGGAGATAAGGGAGAACCACAGGAGAGAGGAAATGGTTGCTTCAACCACAGCATGGCATTGAAGGGAGGTCCTAATCGGAGCAGCAAAAAGAGAGATGGAGCCCTAGAATAAGGATATTCTGGGTGCAAATGCTGTGACTTAGAGATAGAATACAGGGATTCTTGAATTAAGGGATCTGAGAAGTGGAGCAACTAATGTGCATGTACCTGTCTGTGTGCTTGGTTATGTCGGTATTTCTACTTGAATTATTTGCATTGAAACTTTAGCTTTGATTAGTGTAACCAACAATCCAATAGAGGATCTTTGTGAGTGTGTATGTTTCTGTGTTTATGTGACTGAGAGAGTGATGCCGTGTTGGTCCTATCACATCTTTATGAGTGTGCAAAAATGTGTATTTTAATAAAGACAGGTACCTTTTGTACTAAGATGCAGTCATTCTAGACTCAGGGACCACCAACTGGTTACTCAGTTATCTCGGCCCTAAAGTCCCATAGGCATCTCAAACATGATGTAGCACATTTGAAATGCCTATAGGCATCTCCAGTGCATATCTCTTATGCTAATCTTCTCCCATGCATATCTCTTAGACCATGGTAAATTGATCCTCCTTACTTATTTTTGTTTACCACTCGAGTTTCTAAACTAGAAACTAAAGATAATTGTTTGTCTCTTTCTCTTTTTCTCTTTCACCTTTAATTATTAGTGACTGCCTGTAGATCAACCTCCCTAAGCTCCAATTCCTCCTCTTCTATACTATCTTTTCCATTTTGTGATTCCTTAAAACCCTAGTATATATCTTGAAAACTCAAAATCCAAACATAAAATATGTTATGTTGAGAGCAATTTAGATTTATCATGGACAATATAGTTCTTTGGTCAGAAGGGAACTTGAGAAGGCACAAGATCCAAATGCCTGCATCTGTGGTGGACCACACACCAACCATGAACCTTTTTCTCTTTAGAGGGAGAAGGGCATGGTAGAAAAAGCATGACTTCTGTAATCAAATATATGGAGGCTTTCCAGGTTCCACTATTGACTGTGTATTCTTGGACAGATTACGTAGTTGTTACGATTTACAATTCCCAGGTTTTTAAAATGAAGACGATAATATTATCTACATCAGGGCACTCTTCTTTTGATTGTCATACAAAAATAATCACTGAGCCTAGACTCTGTGCCAATCACCCTCACATATGCTGGGAATATAACAGGAAATGAGATAAAGTTCTTTATCCTTATGGAACATACATTCTACCAGATAAAGACAAATAAATACAAAGACCGGTTCCAAATAGGAAAAGGAGTATGTCAAGGCTGTATATTATCACCCTGCTTATTTAACTTCTATGCAGAGTACATCATGAGAAATGCTGGACTGGAAGAAACACAAGCTGGAATCAAGATTGCGGGGAGAAATATCAATAACCTCAGATATGCAGATGACACCACCCTTATGGAAGAAAGTGAAGAGCAACTCAAAAGCCTCTTGATGAAAGTAAAAGTGGAGAGTGAAAAAGTTGGCTTAAAGCTCAACATTCAGAAAACGAAGATCATGGCATCCGGTCCGATCACTTCATGGGAAATAGATGGGGAAACAGTGTCAGACTTTATTTTTCTGGGCTCCAAAATCACTGGAGATGGTGACTGCAACCATGAAATTAAAAGGCACTTACTCCTTGGAAGGAAAGTTATGACCAACCTAGATAGCATATTCAAAAGCAGAGACATTACTTTGCCAACAAAGGTTCATCTAGTCAAGGCTACAGTTTTTCCTCTGGTCATGTATGGATATGAGAGTTGGACTGTGAAGAAGGCTGAGTGCTGAAGAATTGATGCTTTTGAACTGTGGTGTTGGAGAAGACGCTTGAGAGTCCCTTGGACTGCAAGGAGATCCAACCAGTCCATTCTGAAGGAGATCAGCCCTGGGATTTCTTTGGAAGGAATGATGCTAAAGCTGAAACTGCAGTACTTCGGCCAGTTCATGCGAAGAGTTGACTCATTGGAAAAGACTCTGATGCTGGGAGGGATTGAGGGCAGGAGGAGAAGGGGACGACAGAGGATGAGATGGCTGGATGGCATCACTGACTCGATGGACGTGAGTCCGAGTGAACTCCGGGAGTTGGTGATGGACAGGGAGGCCTGGCGTGCTGCGATTCATGGGGTCACAAAGAGTCGGACATGACTGAGCGACTGAACTGAACTGAATTGAAATACAAAGAATAAAATATATAGAATATATAATAGAAAGTGATATGTTCAAACCATATAATCCTGGGGAAAAAATCTTTCAGACAGGAAAAAAATCAAACAATTACAATTGTTTTTGAAATTAAATTCTGATTGTGTGTGTGTGTGTGTGGCCACGCTACTACTGTGGCTTCATAGTATAGCCTGAAGTCTGGGAGTCTGACTCCTCCAGCTCTGTTTTGCTTTCTCAAAATTTCTTGACAATTCAGTCTTTTGCGTTTCTGTATAAATTTTAAAAAGTTTTTGCTCTAGTTGTGTGGAAAAGTAATTTGGTAAGGATTTAACTGATTTTATAGATTGCTTTGAGTACTATAGTCATTTTGACAATACTGATTCTTCCAGTCCAAGAACATGGCAGTGACTCTGTGTGCTTCCTGGAGTTGAGTGAGTGTTTCCTTTCTCACGTTAGGGAAATTTTCTATGAGAATTTCTTCAAATATTTTCTGATTCATTTTATCTCTCTTTTCTCCTTCTGGGATCCCTATAATGTGAATGTTGGTGCATTTAATGTTGTCCCAGACATCTCTGAAACCATCCTCAGTTTTTCATTCTTGTTTCTTTATTCTTTTCTGCAATTTCTACCATTCTGTCTTTCAGCTCAATTATTTGTTCTTCTGCCTCATTTTTCTGCTATTGATTCCTTCTAGTGTATTTGTCATTCATAATTGCATTGTTCATCTTTTTTTTTTCCTTCAATTCTTCTATCTCTTTGTTAAAGATCTCTTGTAACTTCTTGATCTGTGCCTGAATTCTTTTTCTGAGATCTTGGGTTATCTTTACTATCATTACTCTAAATTATTTTTCATGTGGGCTGCCAATCTCTTTTTCATTTAGTTGTTCTTCTGTATTTTTTTCTTGTTTCTTCCATCAGAATGGATTTCTCTGCCATCTCATTTTGTCTAACTTTCTGGGT
Organism: Bison bison bison; assembly: GCF_000754665.1. Classification (NCBI taxonomy): domain Eukaryota; kingdom Metazoa; phylum Chordata; class Mammalia; order Artiodactyla; family Bovidae; genus Bison; species Bison bison. The sequence continues at coordinate 1,183,191 of NW_011494812.1, read as the reverse complement.
TTGTGATCTCCTTTCTGTTGACTGGAGGACTGTGACACCTTTTGCTTCTGGTGTCTTTTCTGGTGAGTGACCTTTGTTCTGAGGCTTGTGCAGGCTTCCTGGTGGGAGGGAAGGGTGGACCTAAGTCTTGTCCCTCTGGTGGGCAGGGCTGTGTCAACGAGAGTATTTATAGGTGACTGTGAGCTCAGTATGGCTTCAGGTACCCTGTATGCTGATGAGTGTGTGTCTGTTTCCTATCCTGATGGTTGTTTGGCCTAGGGCATTCCAGTACTGTGCATGTTTTTCAGGAAGGCTGGGTCTTGATGCCAAAAATGTGACCCCAGAGGAGCTCTCACTGATCAGTATACTCTGGGGGTTCTGCCATCAGCATCCTTTCTCCCCCACCACCCCAGTGAGCCACAGCCAACCCCACCTTCCCAGGAGACTCTCCAAGACTCATAGTTGAGTCCTGCCTCCTATCCAGTTACTGCTTTGTCCAAGGTCCCAGGGTATGTGAATCCTTGTGTGTTCCTTCCAAGTGTGGAATCTCCTTTTCCCCCAAGTCCTGTTGGAAATCCTGCACTCAAGTCCTGCTGGACTTCAAACCCAATGCTTTGGGGATTCCTCCTCCAGATGCCAGGCCCTCAGGCTGGGGATCCTGATATGAGGCTCAGGGCTCTCACTCTTATGGGAGAACCTCTGCCATATAATTATTTTAAAGTTTGTGGGTTACCCACCTGGTGGGTATGTGACTTCAGTATGTCACAAAAGTGCCTCTCCTGTTGTCTCATTTTGGCTTCTTCTTTGTCTTTGAATGTAAACCATCTTTATTGGTAGGTTCCAGTCTATCAATATTTGTTCAACAGTTATTTGAGTTTTTGGTGTTTTTTGCAAGATGAGATGAGCTCAAGTACTACTCTACATGCTTTTCTAGAATGGAGGAGTTGCTTTTAGTTTGGATGCTTGCTACCCCTTTCCTAAGTGTGTGTATCATTTACCCTGTGATAGGGGGTGTGCCTGATCCCGGGACAGCAAGGGCAGTTCTGAGACCTGCTGTGGATTTCCTAGGGGAAGGTTCTCTTTGAGCCCTCTGAGGACAGTGGGGGCTAGGTCCTGGCATCTACTGATGAGTTTCCTTGCAGCATGAGCTCTCCATGCACTCCTGGAATAGCAGGGGAAGGTCCTGGTGCCTACTTGTGAATTTCCTAGTGGTGGGAGGTATCTATGTTCTCCCAGGATACAGGAAGCATTTCCTGGCCTCTTTTTCATGCATTTCCTATGGGAAAGTGCTTTCCTTGCTTTGATAGGACAGCAGGTCTCAGACAGGCACTTGCTCACGATTTCCTAGTGGCAAGAACTATTTTACTTAAAAATTTTTTTTCAACTAATATCAAAAACCTGGGGCAATTCTTGTGGCAGAAAAGGCATTAGTGGCTCTATGGCTGTTTTCCCCATTTTAAGTGGAATAAAGATGGGACTCAGTGTTGGAGCAGGAGAGGGGAGCAAACCTCTATGAAAACATCAGGGGTGATATAGCTAATTTCTGTCCTACTGTACACACCTAGAAATGGTAATGTTAAGCTCATCTTTATAGCACAGCATAGCACAGGGAAAGTATATAGATGGATACTGTTCCTGGTCATCATAGCTACTGTTCTCTTGTCTTCACCATAGTGTACAAAGCATACTTTCCTACCTCTCTTGCCTTTATCTCTGATATTATCATCCCCTATTTAATCATTTTGTCTGAGACAGATCATCCTCCAGGAGGGCTTCTGTGATGATCCTTGCTAGAATGAGAATTCCTTTACTCTGCTTTATTTCAGTATTTCCTTTTTACTTTCAATGTTTTCTCTCAACATTTTCTCAACAACTCTTAACTTGGAGGTGAGATGCTTTATTCTTGCAAACAGTGAACTCTCCATTCTAAATGTCTAATTTGGAGATTCTTCCATTACTAAAATATAAAATTTACATTTTATATTTATATAAGATTTTCTCAGCCAAGAAGGCAGAGTGAACTGGAACTACTCACACTATTTTTTGCTTGATATTTATTGACTTATCAAGATGAAGAAAATCACTTAAAAGTACTGGAGTAGTGGTGTTTGAATTCAGAATTCCCTTTAGTTTCATACTTGGGCTTAAGAATTTTGGGCACATGGGAAACTCTTATGCACCCAAATAAATGTTCCTGCTTTCTTAAAATTGTAAAGCTATTGCCTCATAAGTGTCAGAAGGAAAACAAATGGGAATTATTTGCATACAACTGGTAGAAATTTAGTGGAGAGAATGCTTACTGACAGGGGCAGTCTTGCTTCCTGGCTATGACAAAGGCTGGACTGCTTCTTAGAATTATGAAACCAAAAACTGATGCAACCAATTCACTCTAAGATTCTAGTATTGGGAACCAACTAGCAAAGAGTAAGGTCACTTTGGGAACAGAAATATAGCTGCTCCAGGGATTTGAAATATGGCAAGTTATTGCTTCTTAGTGTTACAACGGTAATTTTGGGCTTGTGTGATTTTGTAGTTTCAAAATGTATTGATATAACAAAAATAAAAATGTGACCATGGCATAAATTATTATTGTGTTCACCACTAAAAATATGGCTAGAAATTATTATTAGCAAAAATGCATTCAAATTACTCCAAGATTGATTTGGTATCAGCCTACTTTACAAAAGAACACAAACAGGATTATTTTCAGTTCAGTTCAGTTCAGTCCCTCAGTCATGTCCAACTATTTGTGACCCCATAGACTGCAGCACACCAGGCCTCCCTGTCAATCACCAACTCCCAGAGCTTGTTCAAACTCATGTCCATTGAGTTGGTGATGCCATCCAGCCATCTCATCCTCTCTCCTCCCACCTTCAATCTTTCCCAGCATCAGGATATTTTCAAATGAGTCAGCTCTTCACATCAGGTGGCCAAAGTATTGGAGTTTCAGCTTCAGCATCAGTACTTCCAATGAATATTCAGGACTGACTTCCTTTAGGATGGACTTGATGGATCTCCTTGCTGTCCAAGCGACTCTCAAGAGTCTTCTGTAACACCACAGTTCAAAAGCATCAATTCTTTGGAGCTTAGCTTTCATTATAGTTCAACACTCATATCCATACAAGACTACTGGAAAAACCATAGCTTTGACTAGACAGACCTTTTTTGGCAAAGTAATGTCTCTGCTTTTTTAAAAATATGCTGTCTAGGTTGGTTATAACTTTCCTTCCAAAGAGTAAGTGCTTTTTAATTTCATGGCTGCAGTCACCATCTGCAGTGATTTTGGAGCCCCCAAAATAGTCTCTGATTGTTTCCACTGTTTCCCCATCTTTTTGCCATGAAGTGAAGGGACCAGATGCCATGATCTAGGTTTTCTGAATGTTGAGTTTTAAGTCAACTTTTTCACTCTCCTCTGTCATTTTCATCAAGAGGCTCTTTAGATTTTCTTTGCTTTCCACCATAAGGATGGTGTCATCTGCATATCTGAAGTTATTGATATCTCTCCCAGCAATCTTGATTCCAGGTTGTGCTTCATTCAGTCCAGCATTTCTTATGATGTTCTCTGCATATGAGTTAAATAAGCATGGTGAAAATATACAGCCTTGACATATTCCTTTCCCGATTTGGAACCAGTCTGTTGTTCCATGTCCAGTTCTAACTGTTGCTTCTTAACCTGCATACAGAATTCTCAGGAGGCTCATCAGATGGTCTGGTATTCCCATCTTTTGAAGAATTTCCCACAGTTTGTTGTGATCCACACAATCAAAGGCTTTGGCATAGTCAATAAAGCAGAAGCATATGTTTTTCTGGAACTCTCTTGCTTTTTTAATGATCCAGCATATGTTGGCAATTTGATCTCTTGTTCCTCTGTCTTTTCTAAAACCAGCTTGAACATCAGGAAGTTCACAGTTCACGTATTGCTGAAGCCTGGCTTGGAGAATTTTGAGCATTACTTTACTAGCATGTGAGATGAGTGCAATTGTGCAGTAGTTTGAGCATTCTTTGGGATTGCCTTTCTTTGGGATTGGAATGAAAACTGACCTTGT
>NW_011494812.1:1170886-1179066 GCF_000754665.1 Bison bison bison | reverse complement strand
ACTTTACTAGCATGTGAGATGAGTGCAATTGTGCAGTAGTTTGAGCATTCTTTGGGATTGCCCTTCTTTGAAACTGGAATGAAAACTGACCTTTTCCAATCCTGTAGCCACTGTTGAGTTTTCCAAATTTGCTGGCATATTGAGCAAAGCACTTTTACAGCATCATCTTTTAGGATTTGAAATAGCTCAACTGGAATTCCATCACCTCCACCAGCTTGTATGTAGTGATGCTTCCTGAGGTCCTTGACTTCGCATTCCAGGATGTTTGGCTCTAGTGAGTGATCACACCATTGTGATTATCTGGGTCGTGAAGCTCTTTTTTGTGTAGTTCTTCTGTGTATTCTCACCACTTCTTCTTAATATCTTCTGTTTCTGTTAGGTCCATACCATTTCTGTCCTTTTTTGAGCCCATCTTTGCATGAAATATTCCCTTGGTATCTCTGATTTTCCTGAAGAGATCTCTAGTCTTTCCCATTCTGTTGTTTTCCTCTAGTTCTTTGCATTGATCCTTGAGGAAGGCTTTCTTATCTCTCCTTGCTATTCTCGAAACTCTGTATTCAAATGGATATTGTTGGAGATAAGTCTCCAGGACTTGGAAACGGCGAACCTGAAAGAACAACACTTGGACAGTCTCTGCAAGGACTGATAAGTTTATTTCTGCAGTCAAGCCTTTTTATAGAAGCAAGGAACAAAGAGCTTAGAGCATACAGCCAGCAGAACACGTACAAGGCTAGGATATAATCAGTAAAAGATACTTCAAGGAACAGCGCATTCTTAACGACCCACGTATTTATCCATGACCCATTTTCTCAAGCAACGTCTTTAATGTTTAATTGTTAAATCTAGGCGCCGAGCATAGCCAAAAGCAGGAAATGTTCTTCAGCAATCAGTACACAAATGCCTGGGTACTTCTGGCCCTTCGCCATTTTCCCACGGACTTTCTCCTTCAAGGCTATTTAGCACTGTGCCTCCCAACAGATATATCTTTTCTTTTCTCCTTTGCCTTTCATTTATCTTATTCTCATAGCTATTTGTAAGGCCTCTTCAGACAACCATTTTGTCTTTTTGCATTTCTTTTTCTTGGGGATGGTCTTGATCACTGCATCCCATACAATGTTACTAACCTCCATCCATTGGAGCACTGGAGCAGCAGTTGTGCAGTGCTGGAGTGACTGTAAGGAGATATCCCACGTCCAAGGGAAAAGGAGAAGCCTAGAAAGATGGTTCAGTTCAGTTCAGTTCAGTCACTCAGTCGTGTCCAACTCTTTGTGACCCCATGAATTGCAGCATGCCAGGCCTCCCTGTCCATCACCAACTCCCTGAGTTCACCCAAACCCATGTCCATTGAGTCAGTGATGCCATCCAGCCATCTCATCCTCTGTTGTCCCCTTCTCCTCCTGCCCCTAATCCCTCCCAGCATAAGAGTCTTTTCCAATGAGTCAACTCTTCACATGAGGTGGCCAAAGTACTGGAGTTTCAGCTTAAGAAAGATGATAGGGGTGCGAAATTGCATTTAGAATCAAACCCCTTACTAGCCAGAGACTCTTAGAGGGCTCAAACATACCTCTGTACCCCAGGACCCAGATAACCCACAAAGACTGAGAAAGAACTGTGTTTGGGTGTCTCCTGAGGAGGTATGGGTCAGCAGTGGACTGCTGTGTGGGCAGGTGCTCTGGGTGCAGTAGATCTGGGTATGGCATAAGCCCTCTTGGAGGAGGTCATCATTAACCCATCATAGAGCTGCCAGAACTTACACAGGACTGGGGAAACAGACTCTTGGAGGCCACAAACAAAACCGTGTGTACCAGGACCCAGGAGAGAAGAGCAGTGATCCCACAAGAGACTTTCCCCAGACTTGCCCTGAGTGTCCAGGAGTCTCTGGCAGAGGCATGGGTCTGTGGTGGCCTGCTGCAGGGTTGGGGGCACTGAGTGTAGTAGTGAATGCATGGGATATTTTGAAGGAGGTCACCATTATCTTCATTACCTCCACAATAGTTTGGCCTCTGGTCAAATAACAGGGAGGGAACATAGACCCACCCTTCAACAGAAAATTGGATTAAAGATTTACTGAGTATGGCCATGCCCATCAGAATAAGACCCAGTTTCCCCCTCAGTCAGTCTCTCCCATCAGGAAGCCTCCATAAGCCTCTTATCCTTCTCCATCAGAGGGCAGGCAGACTGAAAACCACAATCACAGAAAACTAACCAATCTGATCACTTGTCTAACTCAATGAAACTATGAACCATGCCATGTAGGGCCATCCAAGACAGATGGGTCATGGTGGAGAGTTTTGACAAAGCGTGGTCCACTGGAGAAGGGACTGGCAAACCACTTCAGTATTCTTGCCTAGAGAATCCCATGAACAGTATGAAAAGGCAAAAAGATAGGACATTGATAAATGAACTCCCCAGGTTGATAGGTGCCCAATATGCTACTGGAGATCAGTGGAGAAATAACTCTAGAAAGAAGGAAGAGACAGAGCCAAAGCAAAAACAACACCCAGTTGTGGATGTGACTGGTGATGGAAGTAAAGTCCAATGCTGTAAAAAGCAATATTGCATGTGAACTTGGAGTGTTAGGTCCATGAATCAAGGCAAATCGGAAGTGGTCAAACAGGTGATGGCAAAAGTGAACATTGACGTTTTAGGAATCAGTGAACTAAAATGGACTGGAATGGATGAATTCAACTCAGATGACCATTATATCTACTACTGTGGGCAAGAACCCCTTAGAAGAAATGGAGTAGCCATCGTAGTTAACAAAAGAGTCTGAAATGCAGTACTTGGATGCAATCTTAAAAACAACAGAATGATCTCCGTTCATTTCCAAGGCAAACCATTGAATATCACAGTAATCCAAGTCTATGCCCCAACCAGTAATGCTGAAGAAGCTGAAGTTGAATGGTTCTATGAAGACCTACAAGACCTTCTAGAACTAACACCCCAAAAAGATAACCTTTTCATTATAGGGGACTGGAATGCAAAAGTAGGAAGTCAAGAAATGCCTGGAGTAACAGGCAAATTTAGTCTTGGAGTACAGAAAGAAGCAGGGCAAAGTCTAACAGAGTTTGTCAAGGGAACACACTGGTCATAGCAAATACCCTCTTCCAACAACACAAGAGAAGACTCTACACATGGACATCACCAGATGGTCAATACTGAAATCAAATTGATTATATTCTTTGCATCAAAGATGGAGAAGCTCTATACAGTCAGCAAAAACAAGACTGGGAGCTATGTGTGGCTGAGTTCATGAACTCCTTATTGCTAAATTTAGATTTAAGTTGAAGAAAGTGGAGAAAACTACTAGATCATTCAGGTATGACCTAAATCAAATCCCTTATGACTCTACAGTGGAAGTGACAAATAGATTCAAGGGATTGGAGCTGATAGATAGAGTGTCTGAAAAACTATGGACAGGATTATTTTAAGTTTCCCTATAATATGTTTTACTTCTTTCTTATAACCTAGATTAGCTCCAATAATGGTACTATAGAAAGCTGGATTGTTTTCTTTTGGGATAAATGTTTCTAAGTCACTTACTTCGATATTTTTTACCTAAAATTCTTAGATTTTAACAAACCTTCTCAATCTTTCTTCTTTTTGAAGTCATCCTATGAGAAATATGAGTTGACCATAGAGATGTTTTTCTGGCTTTCATCTACACTATTCCAGGCTTAGAAAGCCCAGTTAGAAAATACATAAGGAGGGGAACAATGTAAATGATGACTATAAACAATGGTATAAGCACATGGTTCTGCACTGATATAAATTGTTATCTAGTTTCTAAGTCACTTTACAGAGGAACTGATTGTGTCTTTCATTTTCCTTCACTCTGTGAAGTTAGGAGATGTAGATTGTAGAGATGGCCTCAAGGTGGCAGTGATTACACGTAATAGCTCCAAGAAACCCAAAGCCCTGTGATTTTCTGAGTGTGAGTGTTAGTGAACATTGGCTGAAAATAGGAATATCTTTTATTTTTTCTCTCAATGGAAGAATTCATTTCTCTCTGTCAGGACAGCACCAAATTTCCCACACTACAATCTTTCCTCCTTTTGCTGTTGGAATGATCCTAGAATTTTATTATCCTGACTAGGTAAAAATGATACAATATGAAATGAAATGGTAATTACTGAAATGGTAATTTCAGTAAGAGAAATTACCAGTACAGAATTACTTGTAGCTCTATGCCACATATAAGAAGTCAATTAGGTTCCTTTTTATTTTAAGTTCCATCCTAGATTATTCTTAGATATACTTTGTATGAAGCAAATTTGTGCTCCATACCATCCCTAAGTATTCTTGTAGGAAACGAGTTTTTGTTTTGTTTTCTGTAGGTTTCATCTTTCATCTTTTGTTGCTGGTTCTTTCTGTGTAACCAGGCATATCTGCACACTTATTACTGTACAATGTTTTTCTCACAACCTCTCATGTGAAGTAGAGGAGATCTGGAGCCCAGGGATTTATACTCATTATCTTGTAATAACCTATAATGGAAATGAATCTTAAAAAAATCATATATATATATATGATTTTTTAAAGATATATATATATATATATATATATCTCACTGATTCTGTTCGTGATGTCAATTGTCTTGCTGTTCACACTGTTCATTGAACCCAGGGTAGGCAAGACACAAGCTAAAGGACTGAAAGAAGACTCAAGGAGCCGTAGGAACGCAGACACATTTATTCTTTCCTGGCTGGCATAGCAGCCATAACACAGCCTCTCTCCTGGCTGACACAGCAGTCACAGCAGCAGTCAGAGCATAACCATAGTGTAGCAATAACTAGCCATGACATACCTCATATAACATAACCATGATGCCACTCCAGTGTAGCCCAAATGTCACAGAAGCCAGGGCTTTTGTGATGAAGCTCTTACAGGTATACCGCACAAAGCAGCTCATAACCAAGAGAATACTTCATGTTGCATATGTGCCGTGCTATAAGTGATCTCAGCTGTTACAAAAGCATTATTTACAAAATATGGAGCAAGCAAGAGTAAGAGACTATGGGGTGAGAGAGCCTGACCACATCATCTTGGCTAATTTGCTCCCCCCTCCCCCCCCCTCTCTCTATATATAATAGATTCACTTTGCTGCATGCTCAAAAGTAACAAAATGTTGTAAATTAATTGAACTATAATACAAAAACAAAGAATGCTGTTCCATACCCCGTACCCCCAAATAATTAGAAAAGAACATGTGAAACATGGTATTTTAAAAATCAAGACTGGAAGTTGGCTTTTCACAATGAAATAAAACTTGGCCCTAGACCTGGGGCACCCAAGCCAGATGATCCAGCTGCACTGTGGTGGTGTCCTGGAGGGGCCAGGTTGTCATCCACCCATCCATCCACTTATCCATTCAGTAAGTTTACCTTGAGTTCCTAATAGGTAAAGGAACTCTTTTAGGTTCTGGTGATGAAACAGGGAGTTAAAAAGAAATCCAAGTTTTACAGCACTTACATTTCAATGAGAGAAATTTCTTTTTCTTGACCACAAATTAATAAACTAATAACCTGAGGTAAGAGTTCCAACTGAATGGAAGATAGTCTTTAGAGAGCATGTGTCAAGGAAATCTAACAATAGCCAGGGATTAGAGTGGGAGCCAGTCAATTGAGGATTCTCTTGAGAAGTGACTTTGGGCTAAACTCTGAAAATGAACAGGAATGAAATGTGTCTTCAGCCAGAGGGAACACAGTGTGAAGATGGCCTGTGGCAGGAGTTTGACTTGCTTAAGGGTATGAAGGCAATGGCACCCCACTCCAGTACTCTTGCCTGGAAAATCCCGTGGATGAAGGAGCCTAGTAGGCTGTAGTCCGTGGGGTCGCTAAGAGTCGGGCATGACTGAGCGACTTCTCTTTCACTTTTCACTTTCATGCATTGGAGAAGGAAATGGCAACCCACTCCAGTGTTCTTTCCTGGAGAATCCCAGGGATGGGGCAGCCTGGTGGGCTGCCGTCTATGGGGTCACAGAGTCGGACACGACCGAAGCGACTTAGCAGCAGCAGCAAGGGTATGAAAGACAACAAGCGAGGCTGCATTTCAGAAAATCTCTGAAGACATGGTATGATGCCACTTGAGGGAAGACTTTGTAAGGCCTTGTAGAACATGATTAGAATTCTTTGTCTCCAGGAAAATGAGAAGTGATTGGTCAAAATGTTTTGAGCTATAGAGTACTACTAGAATTCATTTTAAAGTGATCCTTCTGGAAATTATTTGGGAAAAAAATGAGTAGCCAGTTTACTTTGGGGAGAATAACTATTATCATAGGTCTGGAAGAAGTAATAGTAACCTTTGATTTGGTTATAAAATGGAATAGAGGAAAATATACTGAATTGAGAGAGATTTGAGAAGTATTACAATTTAGTGATAGACTGGAAAAGAAAGGTTAGTGAATAGACATTCAGGCAGGATACTCTAGTTTTAATAATTTAAGTTTCCAGGTGAAATATACAGAAGTATATATACACCTTATATATGTAAATATATACATATACATTTATGAACAGGTCTGTGTATTTACTTACTACATTTAACTGTAGCATGGGCTTCCCCTGTGGTTCAGCAGTAAAGAATCTGCCTACAATGTAGGAGACCTGGGTTTGATCCCTGGGTCTGGAAGATCTCCTAGACAAGGACACAGCAAGTCACTCCAGTATTCTTGCCTGGAAAATGCCATGGACAGAAGCCTTGTGGGTTACAGTCTGTTAGGTTGCAGAGAGTCAGACACGATTGAAGTGACTGACCACACACACACGGTAGTGTATCACAAACACAGAAGATACACAGATTTTAAGAATACAGCTCAACAGATTATCAAAAGTAACTGGAAGATAACATACCATCTTAGGCAGTAAATTTTACTAGCACCACTGAAATCCTTTTTGTGCCCCCTCTAAGACTTACACTTAAAGATAGCCGTTATCTTGAATTCTAATCCCAGATATTAGTTTTGCCTGCTTTTGAATATAAAAGGCCTTTTACAGTGCAAATTACTTTGTCCTTTTAAAAAATATTGTTAGCAAAATTTAATCCATGATGTAGTTTGTAGCAGTAGTTTATTCACTTTAATGGTCTAAAACATTTCATGTTTTGTGTAATATATGTTTGTATTCAGTTGCTTCAGTTAGGTCCAATTCTTTGCAATCCTATGGACCATAGCCCCCAAGTTCCTCTCTCCATGGGATTTTCCCAGCAAGAATACTGGAGTAGGTTATCACTTCCTCCTCCAGGGGATCTTTCTGACCAAGGGATTGAACTCCTGTCTTCTGCATCTCCTGCATTGCAGACAGAGTCTTTATTGCTGAGCCACCAGGGAAGCCGCATATACATATACATGAAGAAAGTGAAAGAAAGAAAGTGAAGTCGCTCAGTCGTGTCCTACTCTTTGTGACCTCATGGACTGTAGCCTACCAGGCTTCTCCGTCCATGGGATTCTCCAGGCAAGAATACTGGAGTGGGTTGCCATTTCCTTCTCCAGGGGATCTTCCTGACCCAAGGATCGAGCCCGGGTCTCTTGCATTGTACATATTCATATGTATATGCATATATATGTATGTACAAAATTACATATATAGGTTTGTACACACACACACACACACACACACACACACACATATATATATATATGTGAGAGAGTCTACTGTTAGTTTTTGTTTGGGGCCATTATGAATAATGTTGCTATAATCATTTATGCCCATTTTAAATATTATGAATATTATGTACATATCTTTTCATTTATATACATGCATACATGCATAGTTATATAAGTATATATATAATACTGTGTGTGTGAATCTTTTTCTTGCCTGTAGACCCGTGAATAGTTATTGTACAATAGAAAGTGAAAGTGAAGTTGCTCAGTCATGTCCAACTCTTTGTAACCCTATGGACTGTAGCCCACCAGGCTCCTCTGTCCATGGGATTCTCCAGGCAAGAATAATGGAGTGGGTTGCCATTTCCTTCTCCAGGGGATCTTCCTGACCCAGGGATTGAACCCAGGTCTCCCACATTGCAGGCAGACGCTTTAACCTCTGAGCCACCAGGGAAGCCCTGGGTTGTACAATAAGGTTAGTATATATTGAAATTTAGCAAGCAGCCCAACAGAAAATAGCCTATTTTCTGAAGTGCTGTAGCAGTTTGAGAATTCATAGTTCACATTAAAAAAAAAA
>NW_011494812.1:1164593-1170786 GCF_000754665.1 Bison bison bison | reverse complement strand
AAAAAAATCTTATTTACTTAAAAACTAGTCACTATTTTTAAAAGAGTATTTAATATGCATTTCTCTGGCAACTTTTGAAGTTGAGCACTGTTTATGTTCATGTGATTTATCCTTATGTTCATATGGTTATATGCCATTTGTATATCTTATTTAGCAAAACAATTCTTTTTTTTTTTGCCTACTTATCTGGTGATATGTCTGCCTTTTAAACATGTGTGTATGGGAATTATATATATTCTGGATACCAGTATTTTGTTTTATATATATATGTATACACATAAGATATCAAAAAGTGATTAAGGAAATACCTGAATGTAGGCATGTGACTTGCTTTAGCCAATGGGGCATTAGAAAACATGATGAAAAAACAGGTATGAAAGCTGCTTGAGCATTGTCTACTCTTATTGCTGGGAACCTTTCTGCCTTCATGTGAATAAACCTTGCTTAACCCTTAGCTGAGGAAACACCGCAAGGGATAAGGCCCCATTTATTATAGTTTTCCCAGCACCTACACTGAGGTTCCAGACATGTGTAAGAGACATCATTTAATCATTCAGTTTCACTGAATCAGTCAGGTTTGGGGAAACTGCTCAGACAATCTACAGAATTGTAAGAGAGAATAAATGTTTGTTATTCTAAGACAGTAAATTTGGGGTGGTTTATTCCACACTCAACGCAAATACATTGGTGACCAACCAGTCAGTGTACCAAAGCACGTTATCAGAAAAGCTGGTGAAACCCCAAAGATCATGGGCATCAAATTCAGCCCATTGGAACAATTGTGAATAAGCTGTTTGTTGTCCAGAAGGTAATTATATATAATTTTATATTTATTAGCAGAAAGTTCATTCTCCACTATAATCTTGGAGAGACTTTAGAAATTAGCCTTTTCAAAATAATTTCATATAGAAAAAACTAAAACAAATTAACCCCTCCCAACCTAAAAAACTATAGAGTGGACGTTCTAAAATTGAAATGCATTAAAAGTGTTTTTATTTTCAAGAGGCTGTCACAATCCTGCTTCAATTTCTCTTTGTCATTGTAGTTTCCGAAAAAGGGATGATTTCATATGCAAGTAATGTTTGCCTCCTAGGTTATTTTTATATTTATACACATGATCTTTATTCCAACTGACTATCATTATAAATTCAGAATTACTATAGTTGAGTGATAAACTAGATTAATTGACTCAGAAGGCCAATACATAGGGCAGGATTACAGAACTGTGCTTAAAAAAAGAAAATAGAAGACAGAGTTAATATAAGGAAATTTATTAGAAGTGAGAAATAATAACACATTCTGACTCTGAGCCTCAGGGAACTAGCCTTGTGTGACTGCTTCCAATATAGGCTGGCACCAAGAGCCCCAGAGAGGGAACCTGCTGATTCTGCCTCCAGGAGCTTAAGGCTAAACTCCACTGTCTTGGGTTTAGTGAAGAGGACCTGATAGGAAGAATCTATCTTCCTGAAAAATTCAAGTTAAAATTAACCTTGGGTAAGAAGGCCATGGTTTTTACCCTAGTTTTGAGCTTTCAATTTAGCCCACTATCCACAAATATATATTCAATGAGCCCAGCAAATTAAGTCTAAAATAAAATAAATCTCCTAGGCAACTGAATAATTAACTAAAAGTGTAAAAAATCCAGTTGTTCCTCACTTGAGGGATGGATAAGCAAACTTTGATAGGTCCACACACTGAATTCTACACAGCAATAAAAAAGATCAAGTGATACACACAACTGTATGCATCCTAAATGCACTATACTAAGTGACAGAAGTTAGACAAAATGTCATACACATTTACATTTCCTAGAAAATGCTGGAAAAGTGAAAAGTTTAAGAAAACTACATCAATGACTTCCAGAAGCTTGGATTGGAAGAAGCATTGACAATGAAGTAGCATGGAAGAAATTCTTATTATGATGACAGTGAAAATGAAAATGTGAGTTGCTCAGTTGTGTCTGACTCTTTGCAACCCCCGGACTGTAGCCCACTAGGCTCCTCTGTCCATTGAATTATCCAGGCAAGAATACTGGCATGGTCAGCCTTTTCCTTCTTCACGGGATCTTCCCGATTCAGGGATTGAATCCAGGTCTCCTGCATTGAAGGCAGATTCCTTACCATCTGAGTCACCAGGAAAGTCCATAGTATAAGATTAAGTGACACAGAATAAATGCAAACACCAAGTACCAATTATGTGATCAAGAAATACACTGAAATATATTCAGTATCCTATAATAAACCAAAATGGAAAAGAATATGAGAAAGTACTTTTTTTTTGTATAATTGAAACACTTTTCTGTACAGCAAAAACAGTACATTATGATGTTACAAGATTGTATATCAACCATATTTTAATAAAAAATACATTGTAAATTTCAGTGTTAGATATCTACTTTCTGCCATTACATTCTAAAGTAAATTAATTATTCCTCAGTGTTATTCTTCAGAGTTTGCCTAATGCAAGTCTTTGCCTGGAGCAATTTCCTCATAGGACCACACATGTGAGGATCAGAAGTTTAGCCAGAGAACTACTGTGATGTTGATATCTAAATAAATAAGTGGAACCAGTTATTTCACATCAGACATGGCTGGAATTACTTTCAACATATACTAGTGATTTCATGCAAATCACCAGAAGCTGCCTTAGTTTGTACACAAATTATGTCCCTCCAGGAAACCAATTCTGAAAAGATAGCATTGTTTTGGGCTAAAGCAACTCCACTGTAGAACATGGGTTGGCGATTGAAGCAAAAACTGGCTTTCAGCCTGTCTGCAGCCCTCCTGGGTTTCTTTGAGTGGAGCACAGCTTGTTCAACCTATTCATTGTTTTTCTTTCTTTCTTTCTTTCCTTTTTTTTTGGATAAAAGACAATTTTATCTTCTTTGAACAACTCCACAGAAAAGATGACTACCATGGTCTAAATAAGACTCACTTGATATCAATAGCATACATTATATAAAACTTGGAATCTCAAAGGAATTAAATATTCCACTGACGTTTTGCTTACACAAGTTCACCTAACAAATGCTCTTCCTTCACCATGAATTTAGACAATGACTCAGTCCCAATGTTTGGTTTATTTTGACTCACTCAAAATAGATGGAAATCTGGATATGGGCTCCAGACTCTGTCCTGTTCCATCATGAGATAAACTGGAAGTGAGTATGAACACTGTCATCTACTTTGGAAAGCTTTTCAACTGGTGTTAGCTTTATAAAGCACCAGTTCTGTTGAAGAATCAATCTGTTCATTCTTGACCACAATTATATCCTGGAAAGTTCATACCCAAAGTATAAATCCAAATATTGCTTGGGGCTTAGGTGTCCCTATATGATTTGAAAACCACAGACTATTTATTTTTAGGCAACAAACATATGAATTAGACTCCTAAGAAGGCAGACACTTAAGGAACAGCAAATGATGCTTAATTTTTCCAAATTATAGAAGTTATAGATTTAAAATATGGCAGTGAGATGATACAGAAAAGTGTATTAAAAAAGAAAGTGAAAAGCACCCTTAACATCCCATTCCTAAGAATTAATAGCTGCTGTATATATATTGCTGTATTTCAAATATATGTATATATATATATTTTAATGTAATTAAATTTATTACAATCAATATCAATATTAATGACATCAAGGTCTTATCCGAACACAGACATGAAAATAGAAGAGCTTCTGTATAGAAGAAGACCTCTAGTCAAGTTTCCATATATGAATCAAGATTGAATGGTTGTTCCTTCCTTTCCTTATACTTGGTGACCTTGAAGAAGAAAGAGACAGAGATCAACAAGGAGATGACCCTGATTGTACATCTCTTCCTTCAGTCACACTGTGTCAGCTTGCTATAGGCCACATCCTCTTTTCTCTTTCAGTCTAGAAGGCTCTTCTCCCACTCTCACCTAGCTTCTTTAGTGAATTTCTCTTTTGAGTCACCACCTCTAGTTCTTCATTGGGACCCCCAAATGAGATAGGCATTCATATCCAGCATGAGTGCATGTGGACAAGTAGGAGTTGTTGGAGAACAAGAGAGAGGAAGAAGCAATTGTACTCAAGGTTAAGAGTTGAAGGAAAAGTTCTTACTGGGAGGAAAGGTGGAAGGAATGGGCAAAAGGTATTTCTGGTTCCATGCTGTGAAGGAAGGATTGGGATGTCTCATTGGGAGTCTGAGAACTGGCAAGACTAAAAAGCATGTGCATTTCTGAGTGCTTGGGTATGCCAGCCTTTGTATCTGATCTGTTTGCATTCCAGTACAGGCACACTTCAGAGATATTATGGGTTGAGTTCCCGATCACTGTGATAAAACAAATATTGCGAAAAAGGGATACCTAATTTTTTGCTTTCTCAGTGCATAAAAAAATTATGTTTTCACTATCCTGTAGCCTATTGTGTGCAAGAGTATTAATATATATACTTTAATCAAAAAATACATTAATGTTAAAAACTGCTAACCCTCATCTGTCTGTCAGCCCTCATAGAATTGAAGAATGTTAGGGCCTTACCCTGCGAATACTGTGGCTGATTTAACCTTCTATCCAGGCTACTAAAATTTTTTCCATATCAACAGTAAGACTGTTTTTCTTTCTTACCATTTATGTGTTCACTGAGATAAAAATTTAAAAATTTATTCTGAGCATTCACAAATTTGGTACAAGAGGCCTAGTTTTTGGTACAAGAGGCCTCATTTCTTCCTTCCTCACTAACCTTAACCATTTCTAGTATTTGATATAATGTAAGAGATATTTTTCTGGGCTCCAAAATCACTGCAGATGGTGATTGCAGCCATGAAATTAAAAGACGCTTGCTCCTTGGAAGGAAAGTTATGAACAACTTAGACAGCATATTAAAAAGCAGAGACATTACTTTGCCAACAAATGTCCATCTAGTCAAGGATATGGTTTTTCCAGTAGTCATGTATGGATGTGAGAGTTGGACTATAAAGAAAGCTGAGTGCAGAAGAATTGATGCTTTTGAACTGTGGTGTTGGAGAAGAGACTTGAGTGTCCCTTGGACTGCAAGGAGATCCAACCCATTCACCCTAACCGTGATCAGGCCTGGGTATTCATTGGAAGGTTTGATGTTGAAGCTGAAACTCCAATACTTTGGCCACCTGATGTGAAGAGCTGACTCATTTGAAAAGACCCTGATGCTGGGAAAGATTGAGGGCAGGAGGAGAAGGGGACGACAGAGGATGAGATGGTTGGATGTCATCACCGACACAATGGACAAGGGTTTGGGTGGACTCCAGGAATTGGTGATGGACAGGGAGGCCTGGCGTGCTGCGGTTCATGGGGTCACAAAGAGTCAGACACAACTGAGGGACTAAACTGAACTGAACTGAAGAGATATGTGACTCTTCCTTCCATTTGAACATTTAGAGGCTTCTGTAGGGTTCCTAACTGGCCTAATTTAAATACTCCTTTGTTTCAGGGAATAGGGTGTCCCAAGGAGAGAAAGAGAGATAGGGGAATGGTCCATCAGTGGAGCAGTCAGAACACCCATAATTTCTTTATCAAAGAAATTATCCAACTTAGGAGGGTGTGTAGTTCACAGCATCCCAAATGATTTCAGTAGTAACATCAAATTCACTGATCTCAGATCACCATGACAAATATAACAGTAATGAAAAAGCTTGAAATATTTTGAGAATTACCAAATATGAAAAGAAGACTCAAAGTGACAAATGTTTTGGAAAAATTGTGCCAATAAATTTGCTCTACACAGGATTGCTACAAACCCCCAATCTGTAAAAAAAAAACAGAGTACTTATGAAGCACAATAAAGTGCAGTAAAGCAAGGTGTGCCTGTATTAGCCTTTGTTAGTGCTCCAGGAGTCTTTCCTACATGGATGCATGCATGTGAGTGTGACAAAGACCATGGGGTTTGTCCTGCAGGATTAACATCTTCTGTTGTAGACAAGCATGTGTATCTCACTAAAGGCAGGTAACTTTGTGTTCTGAAAGGCTCAGGGGCATCCTTCGTCATTTAAGTCTGAAATGAGCTCTGATAACTTTCCTCTGGGTAAAAGGTATTCCTTCCATTCTATAGATGATGGATCAGAGGTTCTAGTATTTCAATTATTCAATTCAATTCAGTCTCTCAGTCGTGTCCAACTCTTTGCGACCCCATGAATTGCAGCATGCCAGGCCTCCCTGTCCATCACCATCTCCTGGAGTTCACCCAAACTCA
>NW_011494812.1:1158369-1164493 GCF_000754665.1 Bison bison bison | reverse complement strand
AAACTCACATCCATCGAGTCGGTGATGCCATCCAGCCATCTCATCCTCTTTTGTCCCCTTCTCCTCCTGCCCCAAATCCCTCCCAGCATCAGAGTCTTTTCCAATGAGTCAATATCTGAATGCAGAGTTCCAAAGAATAGCAAGAAGAGATAAGAAAGCCTTCTTCAGTGATCAATGCAAAGAAATAGAGGAAAACAACAGAATGGGAAAGACTAGGGATCTCTTCAAGAAAATCAGAGATACCAAAGGAACATTTCATGCAAAGATGAGCTCGATAAAGGACAGAAATGGTATGGACCTAATACAAACAGAAGATATTAAGAAGACATGGCAAGAATACACAGAAGAACTGTACAAAACAGATCTTCATGACCCAGATAATCATGATGGTGTGATCACTGACCTAGAGCCAGACATCCTGGAATGTGAAGTCAAGTGGGCCTTAGAAAGCATCACTACGAACAAAGCTAGTGGAGGTGATGGAATTCCAGTTGAGCTATTCCAAATCCTGAAAGATGATGCTGTGAAAGTGCTGCACTCAATATGCCAGCAAATTTGGAAAACTCAGCAGTGGCCACAAGACTGGAAAAGGTTAGTTTTCATTCCAATCCCAAAGAAAGGCAATGCCAAAGAATGCTCAGACTACCACACAATTGCATTCATCTCACATGCTAGTAAAGTAATGCTCAAAATTCTCCAAGCCAGGCTTCAACAATATGTGAACCGTGAACTTCCTGATGTTCAAGCTGGTTTTAGAAAAGGCAGAGGAACCAGAGATCAAATTGCCAACATCCGCTGGATCATGGAAAAAGCAAGAGAGTTCCAGAAAAACATCTATTTCTGTGGTATAATTGTTTTCCAGTTTGTCACCGACCCAGCACGTATAGAATTTGCTTTCATCATGATTGTGCTTCTTCTACCATCTCATTGTGGCTTCTTTGATTTTGGATGTAGGCTAATTTTTTGGTAGCTTCTTTTTTTTTTCCCCAATGGTTGTTCAGCAGTTAGACGTGATTCTGGTATTCTCATAAGAAGTAGTGAGCACATGTCCTTCTACTCTGCCATCTTGAGCTTCTGAGGCCTCTCCTTCACTACTGAGTGATATTAATAACTTTTCTAGGCAGGCTATTTTTGGTTGGCAGTTTTTCTTTAAGCACTTTGAATATATCATTCCACTCAGCCTGTAAGATTTCTGCTAAAAAGGATATGAAACACTTCGCAAATTTGCACACTATTCTTTCATAGCAGCAAGGCTAATCTCTGTAATCATTCTAATTTTTGTGTTGCCAAAATTAATAGTCTCATTGTTGTTTTACCTGCATCCATACAAAGACTCAGCCAATGAATGTGCCAGTTCTCTCTACCTTTCTTCTCTCAACATTTGTCTCATGTGGGGTTTTTAATGATTCAAATCAAAGCAAAACATGAATGCAAACAATGCCTGTCCAAATACTGATATGTTCAGGCACATCCAAGTCCACTTAAGTCACCTTGCTTATTAGAATCCCTGAATTGGCCATCCTTGCATTCAATTTAACAACAGCAATTAAATTAAGAAAAAACTTTATTTGATGTACTCCTCCAAATAATTGTCCTATATAAGGGTCTTTCACACTGAAGTTTTAATTTTCTAAAAACCAAAGGTCACTCATTTTCTGGCTCCATATACTCCTCTCTAGCTTCATTTTCCTGCACACTTCTCTATCTACCAAAATTTAATTTGTACAAAACTCATTAGGCTGTTTCACACTTCTGAGTATTTACATACGACATTTCCTCTTAGGCACTCTCAGTTTCTCTGTTTTGCTAAGAATAATAGTATCTACTAATTTCTCAAAATGTGTCAGATCTGTAATAAGTAATACATATGCATTATCTCATTTAATTTTTAAATCATCACTATGAAGTAGAGAGTTCCCTTATTTTAGAGAGCTCCATTTAAACTATTTTCCCAATATCATGTAACCAGTGAGCAAAAGCCAAGACTCAAACCAGGTCTGATTTATTTCATGACCCCACTTTTGAATGCTAAGTAACATCACTTCTCTGTCATGCTAATTTCTACAAATCTTTTCACATTTAACCAAGGTTTCATATCCTCTGAAGCCTATCAGAATGTGATTTTCTTAATTTATTAATAAAAAAATTATCCCACTGGGATTCTTTGGTGGTCCAGTGGTTAAGACTCCATGCTCCCACTACAGGGGACACAAGTTCAATCCCTGGTCAGGGAACTAAGATCCTGCTTTCCATGCAGCATAGCAAAAAAAAAAAAAAACCTTCCACCTAAAATGTGAGTACAAAGGAACTGTTTAAATTCTTATGCTTCCTGGTATCTGGTATAGGTGTAAAACAGTGATCTAGTTTCCCAAAGCCTACGCCAAATGGTTTGCCTTTTTGAAAAACTGATCTATCTGAAGTAAACTTTGCCTATCCATTTACCACTCTGATGAAATTATAAATTTCAGGTATCAGCTTTGACCTCTGGTCTGTTCTCAGTCAAACCAAAAGAATAAAATTTACCTCCCTCCATGTTTGTGATGTGCTGTCACTCTCCATTCCACACTATACTTACATTCAGTATATTATCCTTAATTTCAGAGATTGTAGCTTTCTTATTCATTGTTTATGCAACAGAAAACCTACATACAGTTTTACATTTTTTTGAGAACATAGTAACTACCACTTATAAGGAAAGATGCTTGTGAAAGCATAAATAGAATATATAGGACAATGATTATAGATGCAGATATACTTGTGAGCTTCCCTAGTGGCTCGGATGGTAAAGAATCTGTCCAAAATAGAGGAGACCCAGGTTCAGTCCCAGGGTAGGGAAGATGCCCTGCAGAAGGGAATGAAAACCCACTCCAGTATGTGCATCAGGAGAACTCTATGGACAGAGGAGCCTGGTGTGCTACAGTCCATGGGGTCACAAAGAGTCAAACACAACTGAGTGACTAACACACACACAAATACATGTATCTTAGACTAAGTCTTATTACACAGCACTCCTTTTAGGGAACCATTTTAAAGCTTGTGCTAAGTCTCTTTTCCTCTGTAATACCAGTGTCATGGGTGGCTGCTGCTGTGTAGAGGGTCCCCGTTCTACCATGAACTACTACCATGTGACTGTGACAAGACCCTCGGGACCCTCCACTACCTCATTGCTTTCAAGAAGAGATTCACCTAGAATCCAGACTCCAGGTGATTCACAGACTGGTGGGGATCCTTTACAGATGTGACTGAAGCAGTTAGTATGGAGGGGTGTAGAGTCCCATATAGGAGGATTCTTAAGATGGTGAAGTAGAAGGACGTGTGCTCATCTTCTCCTGTGAGAACTCCAAAATTGCAACTCACTGCTGAACAACCATTGACAGGAGAATGTTGGACCTCAACAAAAAAAGATACCCCATGTCCAAGGTCTAAGGAGAAGCCCTAACAAGATGGTAGGAGGGACAAAATCATGTTTAGAATCAAACTCATACCCACCAGAGGTGCTTGGAGGGCTCAAACAAAACCTTGTGCATGCCAGGACACAGAGATGCCACAAGAGACTGAGCCAGACCTGCCTTTGTGTAAATGAGTGTCTCCTGTGGAGGCACATATCAGCAGTGTCCTGCTGTGGGGACAGGAACTCTGGCTGCAGCAGACCTGGGAGGTGCAGCCTGTGGCATAAATCCTCTAGGAGGAGGTCGCCATTAACCCCATCATAGAGCCACTGAGTAGATGACCCACAAGCTATAGAACAATTATATAAAAGTAGTTTTCACACTGTTACAAAGTTCTTGGGACCACAACAGATTTCCCAACCTGAGGATCCAGCAAAGGGACTGAGAACTCCTAGGATATTTGACTTTGAAGACCAGTAGATTTGATTACAGAACTTCCACAGGACTGTGGAAACAGAATTTTGGAGGACACAGACAAAATGTTGTGTGCACCAGGACCCAGGAGAAAGCAGCAGTGAGCCCAGAAGAGACTGAGCCAGGCATGGCTGTGAGTCTCCAGCAGAGGCGTGGGTGGACAGTGTCCTCCCTCTGGGTCAGAGGCACTGAACAAAACATTCCTGGGAGCCCCAGCATGCTAGCATAAACCTTTGTGAAGGAGGTCATCATTACTCCTGCCATAGTTTCACCTCACACCAAACTACAGGGATGGAACACAGCCTGACCCATCAACAGAAAATTGGACTAAAGATTTACTGAGCATGGCCCAGAAATTCAGAGCAAGACCCAGATTCCCCCAAGGCCAGTTCCACACACCAGGAATCTTCCACAATCCTTTTATCCTTATCTATCAGAAGACAGATAGAATAAAAACTACAATCACAGAAAACTAACCAAGCAAAAACATCTACTGCTTTATTGACTACACCGAAGCCTTTGACTATGTGGATCACAGCAAACTGTGGAAAATTCTTCAAGAGATGGGAACACCAGACCACCTGACCTGCCTCTTGAGAAATCTGTATGCAGGTCAGGAAGCAACAGTTAGAACTGGATATGGAACAACAGATTGGTTCCAAATAGGGAAAGGAGTATTTCAAGGCTGTATATTGTCACTCTGCTTATTTAACTTATATGCTGAGTACATCATGAGAAATGCTGTGCTGAATGAAGCACAAGCTGGAATCAAGATTGCTGAGAGAAATATCAATAACCTCAGACATGCAGATGTCACCACCCTTATGGCAGAAAGTGAAGAAGAACTAAAGAGCCTCTTGATGAAAATTCAGTTCAGTTCAGTCACTCAGTCGTGCCCGACTATTTGCGACCCCATGAACTGCAGCACGCTGGGCCTTCCTGTCCATCACCAACTCCCAGAGTCCACCCAAATCCATGTACATTGATCTGGTGATGCCATCAAACCATCTCTTCTTCTGTTGTCCCCTTCTCCTCCTGCCCTCAATCTTTCCCAGACTCAGGGTCTTTTCAAATGAGTCAGCTCTTTGCATCAGGTGGCCAGAGTATTGGAGTTTCAGCTTCACCATCAGGCCTACCAATGTACACCCAGGATTGATCTCCTTTAGGATGGGCTGGTTGGATCTCCTTGCAATCCAAGCGACTCTCAACAGTCTTCTCCAATACCACAGTTAAAAAGCATAATTTCTTCAGTGCTCAGCTTTCTTTATAGTCCAACTTTTACATCCATACATGACTACGGGAAAAAACATAGCCTTGACTAGATGGACCTTTGTTGACAAAGTAATGTCTCTGCTTTTTAATATGCTGTCTAGGTTGGTCATAACTTTCCCTCCAAGGAGGTAAGCGTCTTTTAATTTCATGGCTGCAATCACTATCTGCAGTGATTTTGGAGCCCCCCCAAAATAAAGTCTGATACTGTTTCCACTGATTCTCCATCTGTTTGCCATTAAGTGAGGGGACTGGATGCCATGATCTTAGTTGTCTGGATGTTGAGTTTTAAGGTAACTTTTTCACTCTCCTCTTTCACTTTAATCAAGAGGCTTTTTATCGCTTGTAGACTTTTGGATCGCAGCCATTCTGACTGGCGTGAAATGGTACCTCGTAATGGTTTTGATTTGCATTTCTCTGATAATGAGTGATGTTGAGCATCTTTTCATGTGTTTGTTAGCCATCTGTATGTCTTCTTTGGAGAAATGTCTATTTAGTTCTTTGGCCCATTTTTTGATTGGGTCATTTATTTTTCTGGAGTTGAGCTGTAGGAGTTGCTTGTATATTTTTGAGATGAGTTGTTTGTCAGTTGCTTCATTTGCTATTATTTTCTCCCATTCTGAAGGCTGCCTTTTCACCTTGCTAATAGTTTCCTTTGTTGTGCAGAAGCTTTTAAGTTTAACTAGGTCCCATTTGTTTATTTTTGCTTTTATTTCCAATATTCTGGAAGGTGGGTCATAGAGGATCCTGCTGTGATGTATGTCAGAGAGTGTTTTGCCTATGTTCTCCTCTAGGAGTTTTATAGTTTCTGGTATTATGTTTAGATCTTTAATCCATTTTGAGTTTATTTTTGTATATGGTGTTAGAAAGTGTTCTAGTTTCATTCTTTTACAAGTGGTTGACCAGATCCCAGCACCATTTGGTAAAGAGATTGTCTTTAATCTATTGTATATTCTTGCTTCCTTTGTCAAAGATAAGGTGTCCATATGCTT
>NW_011494812.1:1142150-1158206 GCF_000754665.1 Bison bison bison | reverse complement strand
ACATGGTATATTTCTCCATCTATTAGTGTCCTCTTTGATTTCTTTCACCAGTGTTTTATAGTTTTCTATATATAGGTCTTCAGTTTCTTTAGGTAGATATATTCCTAAGTATTTTATTCTTTCTGTTGCAATGGTGAATGGAATTGTTTCCTTAATTTCTCGTTTGGTTTTCTCATTATTAGAGTATAGGAATGCAAGGGATTTCTGTGTGTTGATTTTATATTCTGCAACTTTACTATAGTCATTGATTAGTTCTAGTAATTTTCTGGTGGAGTCTTTAGGGTTTTCTATGTAGAGAAAAGGGAATCCTCTTACACTGTTGGTGGGAATGCAAACTAGTACAGCCACTAAGGAGAATAGTGTGGGGATTCCTTAGAAAACTGGAAATAGAACTGCTTTATGATCCAGCAATCCCACTGCTGGGCATACACACTGAGGAAACCAGAATTGAAAGAGACATGTGTACCCCAATGTTCATTGCAGCACTGTTTATAATAGCCAGGACATGGAAGCAACCTAGATGTCCATCAGCAGATGAATGGATAAGAAAGCTATGATACATAAACACAATGGAGTATTACTAAGCCATTAAAAAGAATACATTTGAATCAGTTCTAATGAGGTGGATGAAACTGGAGCCTATTATACAGAGTGAAGTAAGCCAGAAAGAAAAACACCAATACAGTATACTAACGCATGTATATGGAATTTAGAAAGATGGTAACAATAACCCTGTGTACGAGACAGCAAAAGAGACACTGATGTATAGAACAGTCTTATGGACTCTGTTGGAGAGGGAGAAGGTGGGAAGATTTGGGAGAATGGCATTGAAACATGTATAATATCATGTATGAAATGAGATTCCAGTCAAGGTTTGATGCATGATACTGGATGCTTGGGGCTGGTGCACTGGGATGACCCAGAGGGATGGTATGGGGAGGGAGGAGGGTTCAGGATGGGGAACACATGTATACCTGTGGTGGATTCATTTCGATATTTGGCAAAGCTAATACAATTTTGTAAAGTTTAAAAATAAAATAAAATTTAAAAAAAAGAGGATTTTTAGTTCTTCTTCAATTTCTGCCATAAGGGTGGTGTCATTTGCATATCTGAGGTTATTGATATTTCTCCCGACAAACTTGATTCCAGCTTGTGCTTCATCCAGCCCAGCATTTCTCATGATGTACTCTGCATATAAGTTAAATAAGCAGGGTGACAATATACAGTCTTGACATACTCCTTTACCTATTTGGAACCAGTCTGTTGTTCCAAGTCCAATTCTAACTGTTACTTCCTGACCTGCATACATGTTTCTCAAGAGGCATGTCAGGTGATCTCGTATTCCCATTTCTTTCAGAGTTTTCCACAGTTTCTTGTTCCACACAGTCAAAGGCTTTGGCATAGTCAATAAAGCAGAAATAGATGTTTTTCTGGAACTCTCTTGCTTTTTCGATGATCCAGCAGTTGTTGGCAATTTGATGTCTGGTTCCTCTGCATTTTCTAAAACCAGCTGGTCATAGCAAACACCATCCTCCAACAACACAAGAGAAAACTCTACACATCGACATGGTCAACACTGAAATCAGATTGATTATATTCTTTGCAGCCAAAGATGGAGAAGCTCTATACAGTTAGCAAAAACAAGACTGGGAGGTCACTGTGGTGCAGATCACAAAGTCCTTATTGCCAAAATCAGACTTAAATTGAAGAAAGTGGGGAAAACCACTGGACCATTCAGGTATGACCTAAATCAAATCCCTTATGACTATACAGTGGAAGTGAGAAGTAGATTTAAGGGACTAAATCTGATAGACAGAGTGCCTGATGAACTGTGGTCAGTGGTTCATGACGTTGTACAGGAGACAGGAATCCAGACCATTTCCAAGAAAAAGAAATGCAAAAAAGCAAAATGGCCTTACAAATAGCTGTGAAAAGAAAAGTGAAAAGCAAAGGAGAAAAGGAAAGATATACCCATTTGAATGCAGAGTTACAAAGAATAGCAAGGAGAAATAAGAAAGCCTTCCTCAGCAATCAATGCAAAGAAATAGAGGAAAACAATAGAATGGAAAAGACTAGAGATCTCTTCAAGAATATTAGAGATACAAGGGAATATTTCATGCAAAGATGGGCTCAATAAAGGACAGAAATAGTATGGACCTAACAGAAGCAGAAGATATTAAAAATAGGAGGCAAGAATACACAGAAGAACTATACAAAAAAAGATCTTCACGACCCAGATAACCACGATGGTGTGATTACTCACCTAGAGCCAGACATCCTGGAACGTGAAGTCAAGTGGGCCTTTGGAAGTATCACTATGAACAAAGCTAGTGGAGGTGATGGAATTCCAGTTGAGTTATTTCAAATCCTAAAAGATGATGCTGTGAAAGTGCTACACTCAATATGCTGGCAAATTTGGAAAACTCAGCAGTGGCCACAGGACTGGAAAACGTCAGTTTTCATTCCAATCCCAAAGAAAGGCAATTCCAAAGAATGATCAAACTATCACACAATGGCACTCATCTCACATGCTAATAGGAGAAGGTGATGGCGCCCCACTCCAGTACTCTTGCCTGGAAAATCCCATGGACAGAGGAGCCTGGTGCGCTGCTGTCCATGGGATCGCAAAGAGTCGAATACGACTGAGCGACTTCACTTTCACTTTTCACTTTCTTGCATTGGAGAAGGAAATGGCAACCCACTCCAGTGTTCTTGCCTGGAGAATCCCAGGGACGGCGGAGCCTGGGGGGCTGCCATCTATGGAGTCACACAGAGTCGGACGTGACTGAAATGACTTAGCAGCAGTAGAAGCACATGCTAATAATGCTCAAAATTCTCCAAGCCAGGCTTAAGCAGTACTTGAACTGTGAATATGAAAGAGGAGAGTGAAAAAGTTGGCTTAAAACTCAACATTCAGAACTAAGTTCATGGCATCTAGTCCCATCACTTCATGGAAAATAGATGGGGAAAAATGGAAACAGTGAGAGACTTTATTTTGGGGGGCTCCAAAATCACTGCAGACACTTGCTCCTTGGAATAAAAGTTATGACCAACATAGACAGAACATTAAAAGGCAGAGATGTTACTTGGTCAACAAAGGTCCATCTAGTCATAGCTAGTTTTTTCCAGTAGTCATGTATAGATGTGAAATTTGGACCATAAATAAAACTCAGTGCCGAAGATTGATGCTTTTGAACTTTGGTGTTGGAGAAGATTCTGGAGAGTCCCTTGGGCAGCAAGGAGATATAACCTGTCCATCCTAAAGGAAATCAGTCCTGAATATTCTTTGGAAGGACGGATGCTAAAGCTGAAACTCCAGTACTTTGGCCACCTGATGCAAAGAACTGATTCAATTGAAAAACCCTGATGCCTGGAAAGATTGAAGGATGGAGGAGAAGAAGACAACAGAGGATGAGATGGTTGGATGACATGATCAACTCAATGGACATGAGTTTGAGTATACTCAGGGAGTTGGCAATGGACTGGGAGGCCTGGTGTATTGCAGTCCATGGGATCGCAAAGAGTTGACATGACTGAGTGACTGAATTCAAGTAAACTGATACAACTCACAACAACAAGAATGAAAGAACTTGGTTAAAGAATAAGTAGAGAATCTGAATGGACAGTTTTCCAAAGAAGATATACAGAAGTCCAATAGGCCTGTGAAAAGATGTTCAATATCACTAGTTACAAGAGAAATGCAAATCAAAACCACAATAACTTATCACTTCACAGTTATTTGTTATAAAGACTATTATCAAAAAGGTAAGAATGAACTAATATTGGAGAGTACGTGGAGAAAAGCGAACCCTAATACACTGTTGATTGGTCTATAAATAGTGCATCTACTCCAGAAAACTGAAATTTCCTCAAAAAAACTAAAATAAGAACAGAACAATCACATGACCCAGCTATTTCACTACTGGGTATTATCCAAAGGACAACCAAAACACTTACCTGAAAAGATATATGCAATCCTATGTTCATTGCAGCATTATTTACAGAAGCCAAGATATGAAATGATCTAGGTTTTTAGTGATGTATGGATAAAAATAAAGAATGTGGGTTACATATACTAGTAGAATTCTACTGGGACATAAAGAAGTATAAAATCCTTCCATTTGTAACAAGGATGACTCTTGAAGGTGTTATTCTAAGTGAATTGCTTTAGACCAAAAAATAAAAATACTGTATGATTTCAGTCATATGTGAAATCTGAACAAACATCAAAAACAAACATATAAATAAGAACAGTTTAAGGTCTACCAGAGGGAAAATGGATTGTAGGGTGGGTAAAATTGGGAGTCAACAGTATTGTAATGATGGTAAGAAGACTTGTGGCCATTATTCAGTTCAGTTTAGTTCAGTTGCTCAGTTGTGCCTGACTCTTTGTGACTCCATGGATTGCAGCATACCAGGCTTCCTTATTGATCACCAGCTCCCAGAACTTGCTCAAACTCATGCCCATAGAGTTGGTGATGCCATCCAACCATCTCATCCTCTGTCGCCTCTTCTCCTTCAATCTTTCCCAGCATCAGGGTCTGCAATGTGGCAATGAACATTGCGATACATGTGTATTTTTCAGTTTTAGTTTCCTCAGGGTATATGCCTAGGAATGGGATTGCTGGGCCATATGGTAGTATTGTTACTAATTTTTAAAGGAATCTCCATACAATCTTCCATAGTGGCTGTATCAATTTACATTCCCACCAGCAATGCAAGAGGGTTCCCTTTTCTCCACACCCTCTCCAGCATTTATTGTTTATAGACTTTTTGATGATGACGATTCTGACTGGTGTAAAGTGGTATCTCATTGTGGTTTTGGCTTGCATTTCTCTAATAGTGATGTTGAGTATCATTTCATGCATTTGTAAGCCATTTATATGTCTTCTTTGGAGAAATGTCTTTTTAGGTCTTTTTTCCACTTCTAGATTGTTTTTTTTTTTTTTTTCTGGTATTGTGTTATATCAGCTGCTTGTATATTTTGGAAATTAATTCTTTGTCAGTTGTTTCCTTTGCCATTATCTTCTCCCATTCTTAGTGTTGTCTTTTCATCTTGTTTGTAGTTTCCTTTGCTCTGCAAAATCTTTAAGCTTAATTAGGTCCCACTTGTTTATTTTTGTTTTTTATTTCCATTACTCTAGGTGGTGGGACATGGAAGATCTTGTTTTGATTTATGTCATTGAGTGTTCTGCCTATGTTTTCCTCTGAGAGTTTTATAACTTCTGGTCTTACATTTAGGTATTTAATCCATTTTGAAAAGACCCTGATGCTGGGAAAGATTGAGGGCAGGAGGAGAAGGGGACGACAGGATAAGATGGCATCACCAACCCAATGAACATGAGTTTGGTTGAACTCCGGGAGTTGGTGATGGACAGGGAGGCCTGGCGTGCTGCAGTCCATGGGGTTGCAAAGAGTCAGACACGATTGAGTGACTGAACTGAACTGAACTCTATCTTTTTCCATTGCTTTATATTTCTGTTTTTGTGTCAGTACCATACTGTCTTGATGACTGTAGCTTTGTATTATAGTCTGAAATCAGGAAGGTTGATTCCTCCAGCTCCGTTCTTCTTTCTCAAGACTGCTTTGGCTATTTGGGGTCTTTTGTGTTTCCATATAAATTGTAAAATTTTTTGTTCTAGTTCTGTGAAAAATGCCATTGGTAATTTGATAGGGATCACATTGAATCTGTAGATTGCGTTTGGTAATATAGTCATTTTCACAATATTGATTCTTCCTACCCAGGAACATGGAGTATCTCTCCATCTGTTTATGTCGTCTTTGATTTCTTTCATCACTGTCTTATAGTTCTCTGTATACAATTCTTTTGTCTCCTTAGGTAGGTTTATCCCTAGATATTTGATTCTTTTTGTTGTAGTGATGAATATGATTGATTAATTTCTCTTTTTGATTTTTCATTGTTAGTATATAGGAATGCAAGTAATTTATGTGTATTGACCTTGTGTCCTATGACTTTGCTGATGCTGAACTCACAGCTCTAGTAATTTTCTGATAGTTTCTTTTCAGTTTTCTCTGTATAGTATCATATCATCTGAAAATAGTGAGAGTTTTACTTCGCCTTTTCTGATCTGGATTTCTTTTATTTCTTTTTCTCCTCTAATTGCCATAGCTAGGACGTCCAAAACTATGTTGAGTAATAGTGGTGAGAGTGGACACCCTTGTCTTGTTCCTGATCTCAATGGGAATGCTTTTAGTTTTTCACCATTGAGAATAATGTTTGCTGTGGGCTTGCCATATATGGCCTTTACTGTGTTGAGGTAGGTTCCCTTTCAGCCAAGTTTTTTAAGCGTTTTTATCATAAGTGGATGCTGAATTTTGTCAAAGGCTCTTTCTGCATCTATTGAGATTACCCTATAGCTTTAATCTTTCAGTTTGTTAATATGGTGTGTCACATTGATTGATTTGTATGTATTGAAGAATCCTTGCATCCCTGGAATAAACCCAACTTGATCATGATGCATGAGCTTTTTATGTGTTGTTGAATTCTGTCTCCTAGAATTTTGTTGAAGGTTTTTGAGTCTGTGTTCACCTGTGATATTGGTCTGTAATTTTCTTTTTTTGTGTTCTCCATGGCTGGTTTTGGTATCAGGGTGATTGTGGCCTTGTAGAATGAGTCTGGAAGTATTCCTTCCTCTACATTTTTTGGGGAAGAGTTTCAAAAAAAACAGGCATTATTTCTTGTCTAAATATTTGATAGAATTCCCCTGTGAAACCATCTGGCCCTGGGCTTTGTTTTTGGGGAGGTTTTTGATCACAGTTTCGATTTCAGTGTTTGTAATTGGCTTATTCATAATTTCTATTCCTTCATGGTTCAGTCTTGGGAGGTTGAACTTTTCTAAGAATCTGTCCATTTTTTCTAGGCTGTTCATTTTATTTGCATATAGTTGCTCATAATATTCTCTTGTGATCCTTTGTATTTTGATGTTGTCTGTTGTAACCTCTCCTTTTTCATTTCTAACTTTGTTGATTTGATTTTCCTCCCCTTTTTTCTTGATGAGTCTGGCTAGTCAAAGACAAACTTGAGCAGAAGTAAAATGCAACTTATCACTTACAAGACAGCTTAAATAAAATTATCAGCAGATTTCTCAGCATAAGCCTTACAGGCCTGATGGTAGTGGGATGATCTATGAAGTGCTGAAGGAAAAATCTGTCAATCAAGAATTCTATGTCTTACAAGTCTGTCTTCATAAATGATTGAGAAAGTCAGGACTATCCAGATAAATGCAAACTGAAGAAATTCACTACCAGAACTCCCCTACAAAAACATGCTAAAAGGAGTTTTTTAAACTGAAACAAAGGGCACCACTCTGTTATTTAAACCCATCCAAAAATATAAATTTCTCTGCTGAAGTAAATATATTGGACAAATAGTAAATTTTGTATTATAACAATTTAAGTCTGTAACTTTATGTCTTTAATTATTTTAGGGTTTAAAAGATAAAAGCATAAAAATTATAAATCTGTGTTTATATATATATATATATATATAAAGTATATAGATGCTTTACATACATACATATATATATATATATACACAGTATATAAAGATATATATTTGTGACATCAGTTACATAAATATATGTATGGAGCTCAAAAAGTGTAGAGTTTTTGTATGTAAACTTAAAATTAAGTTTTTATCCATTGAAAATAGATTGCTATAACTTTGAGATTGTTTTTTGTAATCTACATCGTGACCACAAAGAAAATAACTATTGAACATACACAAAAGGAAGTGAGAAGAGAATCAAAATACATCAGTACAAAAATTCATCTAAACACAAAGGAAAACAGTAAAGGAGTATTAAATGAGATTCAAAGACATTTTAAGACATATAGAAAGCAAATAACACAACGGCAATTGTAAGTCCTTATTTAGAAGTAAATAGTTTAAATATAAATGAATTAAACTAATGGGTTAAGTTAAATTCTTTAAAATATTGAAAAGCATTATTGGCAGTATGAATTTTGAAAAATCAAGATTCAACATTACAGTCTACAAGAGATATTTAGATCTGAGGGCATACATAGGTTGAAATTTAAAGGATGGACAAAGACATTCCATGCAATAATAACCAAAAAAACAGCAGAGGTGTCTATATTAATATCAGACAAGGTTAAGTTTAAGATTAAAAACTGCTACAAAAGACAAAGAAAGACATTGTATAGTGATAAGTGGGTCAATTCACCAAGAAGATACAATAATTATAAAATGTATGCTTCAAACATCAGAATATATAAACACAGGGAGCAAATATTAACAAATTTGAAGGAGGCAATGGACTTCTATAAAATGATAATATTGAACTTCAACACCCTACTTTCAATAATGATTTATACCAGACAGAAGATTAATAATGACATAGCACTACAGACAAATCAAGCCTAAGAAATATACACAGAATACTTCACCCAACAACAGTGGGAAAAACATTTTTCTCAAGTGCACATGGAACACTGTCCAGAGTATACAATAAATTAGACAACAAAATAAGTATTAATAAAATTTAGAAGTTTGAAATAATATGTATTTTCCAATCAAAATGGAATAAAGCTAGAAATCAGTAGCAGAAAAGAAATGACAATGACTTTGCAGAAATCCATGTATGTAGAATTAAACAGCACACTTTCAAACAAGCAATCAATCAAAAAATAAATCACCAGAAAAAAATTTAAAACATTTATAGAAATGAAAGCACAAAATATCATTTTACTGGATGCAGTGAAAGCAGCTGTAAAAGAAAAATTTACAGATACAAACCCTTACAAATAAGAACACTCTCAAATCAACAACCTAACTTGATACCTCAAGGAACGAGAAAAAGGAGAAAGAATAAACTATCCAAAATCCAAAGCCAACAGAAGGGAAAAAATGGTAGGATAAACAAAATAGATATTAGAAAACAATAGAGAAAATTAATTAAAATAAGTTATATTTTGAAGAGATAAAATTGACCAACTTTTAGCTAGACTAAGAAAAAAGAGAAGACTCAAATAAGATTATTAATGACAAGGGGACATTACAAATGATGTCACAGAAATAAAAAGGATCCTGAGACAAATATGAACAATTGTACACCAAAATTTGTATGACATAAGTGGAAGGATAAATTCCTAGAAAAAGACAACCCTCCCAGACTTAATCATTAAAAAATAGAAAATCTGAACATCAATGACAGATAAAGAAGTTGAATAAAAATTTAAGATCTCTTAATATTACCCTGATAGAAAAGCTAGACAGAGGCACTACCAGAAAAGAAAACAACACATCAATATTCCTGACAAATATTGATGCAAAAATCCTCAATAATATAATAAACAATACAATAGCACATTGAAAGTATCATACAGCATCACTTAGTGGGATTTATGTCAAGAAGGTAAGGAAGTTTTACCATATGAAAATTGATAAATGTGTTAATATACATTAAGAGAAAAAAAGGACAAAAATATTATCATTTCAATAAATACATAAATTTATGGAATATTCAATACCCTTTCATGAATTCTCAACAAATTGTGTATGGAAGAAAACCACTTCAATATAATAAAGGCATATATTACCATCCCATGGCTAAACTTCATGCTTAATGTCCAAAAGCTGAAAACATTTCTCTAAGTTCAGGAACAAGAGAAGTTTGCTCATTCTTACCACTTCTCATCAATATATCACTGAAAATCCTGGCCAGAGCAATTAAGAAAAAAGAAAGAATCCATTCACAGTAAAAAGGAAGCCAGAAAATTACCTGTGTTTGCAGATGCCCTATATATAGAAAACTTTAAAGACTCCACCAAAATCTTAGCACTAATAAACAAATTCAGTCAAGTTAAAGGATACAAAGTTAACATACAGATATCAGTTGCTCTTTTTTACATAATAAGAATGAACCATCCAAAAAGTGATAGGGACAAAGTGAAGGGAAAAACAGATGATTAAATAGCTAATCCCACTAGGAGATTATAAACAAAAAATTCAGAGACCCTTGTAAGTTAATGATTACTCAAGAAAGGAGGTTTGCTTAACAACAAAACCAAGCAGGCTTGCTTAGCAACATAACCATGCAACTGACACGTAAGACATGTCCCCAAACAATAAAACAATGGTGGTATGAGACTCACCTACTGCCCAGTGAGCTCAATAAGTTAGCGATCCTTAGGACATGCTCTTTGCACACAAAAAAAACTAATTTGTGGACTGACCTAGTTTGACTATGTAGG
The DNA here is from genome assembly GCF_000754665.1 of Bison bison bison. Classification (NCBI taxonomy): domain Eukaryota; kingdom Metazoa; phylum Chordata; class Mammalia; order Artiodactyla; family Bovidae; genus Bison; species Bison bison. The sequence continues at coordinate 1,147,970 of NW_011494812.1, read as the reverse complement.
GAGAAAACTCCTTTGCCCAACCTGGAGGAGGAGTTCATGATGGAAACATGATATCTATTCAAGAAAGACAAAGAAGTTCTCCCCCTGCCCACCTCTCCTTTGATTATAAAACTGTAGCCCACTAAGTTTTCAGGTGTGGGATTTCTTGCCCATTTGCTCAGTTGTGTCCAACTCTTTGCCACTCCATGGACTGTAGCCCACCAGGGTCCTCTGTCCATGGAATTCTCCAGGCAAGAATACTGGAGTGAGTAGTCATTCCCTTCTCCTAGGGAGCTTCCCAACTCAGGAATCAAACCTGGGTCTCCCACATTGCTGGCAGATTCTTTACCACCTGAACCACCAGGGAAGCCCCTTGTAAATCTCAGCTCAGTTCAGTTGCTCAGCAGTGTCTGACTCAAGGACTGTAACCCACCAGGCTTCTCTGTCCATTACCAACTCCTGGAGCTTGCTCAAACTCACATCTGTCAAGTCTGTGATGCCATCCAACCATGTCATTCTCTGTCATCTCCTTGTCCTCCTGCCTTCAATATTTCCCAGCATCAGCGTCTTTTCCAATGAGTCAGTTCTTTGCATCAATGGACAAAGTATGGGAGCTTCAGCTTCAGCTTCAGCATCAGTCCTTCCCATGGATATTCAGGACTGATTTCCTTTAGGATTGACTGGTTTGATCTCTTTGAGGATGGACTGGATTGATTTCCTTGCTGTCCAAGGGATTCTCAAGAGTCTTTTCCAACACCACAATTCAAAAGCATCAATTATTTGGCACTCAACTTTCTTTATAGTCCAACTCTTACAACTATACATGACTATTGGAAAAACCATAGCTTTGATTAGATGGACCTTTGTGAGCAAAGTAATGTCTCTGCTTTTTAATATGTTGTCTAGGTTGGTTATAGTTTTTCTTCCAAGGAGTTTTTTAGTTTCATGGCTGCAGTCACCATCTGCAGTGATTTTGGAGCCCAAGAAAATAAAATCTCTCAATGTTTCCACTGTTTCCCCATCTATCTACCATGAAGTGATGGGACTGGATGCCATGATCTTTGTTTTTTGAATATTGAGTTTTAAGCCAGCTTTTTTCATTCTCCTCTTTCACTTTCATCAAGAGACTCTTTAGTTCCTTTTTGCTTTCTGCCATAAGGGTGGTGTCATCTGCATATCTGAGGTTATCGATATTTCTTCCAGCAGTCTTGATTCCAGCTTGTGCTTCATCCAGCCCAGCATTTCACATGATATACTCTACATATAAGTTAAATAAGCAGGGTGACAATATATAGCTACTCCTTTGGAAATTTGGAACCAGTCCATTGTTCCAAGTCTGGTTCTGTCAGGAACCATTTAACAGGAGGCTTCCTGTGTGCTGTTTTGGATCTGTCAGGAATTCTCTGCTCCTTATTAATTCCTGAATATTCAGGAATTAAGAGGAGAGGCAAGCCTCTCCCGGGACTGAGAAATCCAGGCATTTCCTTCATTAGTGTTTCTATATGGTGATAAGTACCCTCTTCCTTCTTGTGATCCATATGGTAAAAGTGATTGTTTACAAATCTCTCTCTTTAATATGGATTGCCTATGTTTTGTAAGTCTGGAATTTTAATCTTTATCTTTGCTGAGAATAACTACTTTGTAAGACGGTATATATGCCCACACCATGTTGATTAAAACATCTTTGCTCCATCAGAGCTCTGGTCCCCGTGTCTTTCTTTCTTTCTCTCTCTCTCTTTTTCAGGCTGATCCCCTGGAGCACAGAGGCTCTCTGAGTTCACTTTCCTGCCCGGGCTTCTAAGACCCTCTTGAGAAGGTGCTCTGCACCTTCAACCCATCGAGAGGGTGCCTGAGGCCTTCCTGAACAGAGCAAGCCCCATGCAGGGGCTTTATTGGCTTTCTGTGTAAACCAAGGAATATCAGCCTCTTTCTCTCCTTTACTTTCTTATCGTCAACTCCAGACCACCAAGTTCTGGTCCATTAAAAGACCTCAACAAGTGGCGCCCAGAACAGGGACTTGGTACACATAAGCAGATTCTTGGACGGAGTGACCCCAGGGCCTATTGAGGCTGGTAAGTACTAAGACATGGGTAATACAGCTGGAAAGCCCCATCACTTTTCTACTTTACTTCATCACTTATTTAAAGTTCAGGGAACTAATGAAATGTATGCTGATTTTTTAGCTAGATTAGAAACTGCTATTTCCCATACTGTAATTGGAGAAGAAGCCAAAAGGTAACTAGAGAAATTACTTGCTTATGAAAATGCAAATCAGGAATGTAAAAAAGCTATAGCTCCAATTCGTGAGACACGGACTATTATTGATTATTTGAAGGCTTGTTGCAATCTAGGATTAGAAACTCAAAAGATGCAATTGGTAGCTGAAACAATATCTGCTGCCTTAAGAAAGGGAAATAAAGGATGATTTACATGTGGAAATAAGAACCATTTAAAAAGGGACAGCCCTAAGAAAGCTAAAAAAAAAGAAAAATAAAAAGAAAAGAAAAGAAAAAAAAAAACCCCTCCACAAATCTGCCTTGCTACCATAGAGGAATGCATTGGGCCAAAGATTGTAAGTCTAAATTTGACATTGAAAGAATACCTATTCCGGAAAACTCCAAGCAGGGACCCCCCAGGTCCCCTTCAACAAAAACCTGGGGCAAATTCCATCTTTTACCTGAAATCCTCAACATCTGGCAGTGCTGTCATTGATATACCAGCTTTGTTTTTAGACAATATGAAGTTAATGAGCTATTTAAATTCAAATTCACATGAACTGAAAAATGTTTAATATATAATGTTTATTTAAATATAAATATAATTTAAATATAGTTGTTTGCTAATCTAATTAAGACATGTCTTACATACTTAAAGTGATGAAAGAAAATAACCTACAGCCCAGATTACTGTACCCAGCAAGGATCTCATTCAAATATGAAGGATAAATCAAAAGCTTTACAGACAAGGAAAAGCTGAGAGAATTCAGCACCTCCAAACCAGCTCTCCAACAAATACTAAAGGATATTCTCTAGACAGGAAACACAAAAAGGGTGTATAAACTCGAACCCAAAACAATAAAGTAAATGGCAACAAGATCGTACTTATCAATAATTACCTTAAATGTAAATGGGTTGAATGTCCCAACCAAAAGACAAAGACTGGCTGAATAGATACAAAAACAAGACCCCTATATATGTTGTCTACAAGAGATCCACCTCAAAACAGGGGACACATACGGACTGAAAGTGAAGGGCTAGAAAAAGATTTTCCATGCAAATAGAGACCAAAAGAAAGCAGGAGTAGCAATACTCATATCAGATAAAATAGACTTTAAAACAAAGGCTGTGAAAAGAGACAAGGAAGGTCACTACATAATGATCAAAGGATCAATCCAAGAAGAATATAGAACAATTATAAATATATATGCACCCAACATAGGAGCACCATAATATGTAAGACAAATGCTAACAAGTATGAAAGGGGAAACTAACAATAACACAATAATAGTGGGAGATTTTAATACCCCACTCGCACCTATGGACAGATCAACTAAACACAAAATTAACAAGGAAACACAAACTTTAAATGATACAACAGACCAGTTAGACCTAATTGATATCTATAGGACATTTCATCCCAAAACAATGAATTTCACCTTTTTCTCAAGCTCACACAGAACCTTCTCCAGGACAGATCACATCCTGGACCATAAATCTAGCCTTGGTAAATTCAAAAAAATTGAAATCATCCCAAGCATCTTTTCTGATCACAATGCAATAAGATTACATCTCAGTTACAAGAGAAAAACTATTAAAAATTCCAACATATGGAGGCTGAACAACACGCTGCTGAATAACCAACAAATCACAGAAGAAATCAAAAAATAAATCAAAATGTGCATAGAAACGAATGAAAGTGAAAACACAACAACCCAAAACCTGTGGGACACTGTAAAAGCAGTCCTAAGGGGAAAGTTCATAGCAATACAGGCACACCTCAAGAAACAAGAAAAAAGTCAAATAAATAACTTAACTCTACACCTTAAACAACTAGAAAAGGAAGAAATGAAGAACCCCAGGGTTAGTAGAAGGAAAGAAATCTTTAAAATTAGGGCAGAAATAAATGCAAAAGAAACAAAAGAGACCATAGCAAAAATCAACAAAGCCAAAAGCTGGTTCTTTGAAAGGATAAATAAAATTGACAAACCGCTAGCCAGACTCATGAAGAAACAAAGGGAGAAAAATCAAATCAGTAAAATTAGCAATGAAAATAGAGAGATCACAACAGACAACACAGAAATACAAAGGATCATAAGAGACTACTATCAGCAATTATATGCCAATAAAATGGACAACGTGGAAGAAATGGACAAATTCTTAGAAAAATACAACTTTTCAAAACTGGACCAGGAAGAAATAGAAAATCTTAACAGACCCATCACAAGCATGGAAATTGAAACTGTAATCAGAAATCTTCAGCAAACAAAAGCCCAGGTCCAGACGGCTTCACAACTGATTTCTACCAAAAATTTAGAGAAGAGCTAACACCTATCCTACTCAAACTCTTCCAGAAAATTGCAGAGGAAGATAAACTTCCAAACTCATTCTATGAGGCCACCATCACCCTAATACCAAAACCTGACAAAGATGCCACAAAAAAAGAAAACTACAGGCCAATATCACTGATGAACATAGATGCAAAAATCCTTAACAAAATTCTAGCAATCAGAATCCATCAACACATTAAAAAGATCATACATCATGACCAAGTGGGCTTTATCCCAGGGATGCAAGGATTCTTCAATATCTGCAAATCAATCAATGTAATACACCATATTAACAAATTGAAAAATAAAAACCATATGATTATCTCAATAGATGCAGAGAAAGCCTTTGACAAAATTCAACATCCATTTATGATAAAAACTCTCCAGAAAGCAGGAATAGAAGGAACATACCTCAACATAATAAAAGCTATATATGACAAACCCACAGCAAACATTATCCTCAATGGTGAAAAATTGAAAGCATTTCCCCTAAAGTCAGGAGCAAGACAAGGGTTTCCACTTTCACCATTACTATTCAACATAGTTTTGGAAGTTTCAGCCACAGCAATCAGAGCAGAAAAAGAAATAAAAGAAATCCAAATTGGAAAAGAAGTAAAACTCTCACTGTTTGCAGATGACATGATCCTCTACATATAAAACCCTAAAGACTCCACCAGAAAATTGCTAGAACTAATCAATGAATATAGTAAAATTGCAACATATAAAATCAACACGCAGAAATTCCTTGCATTCCTATACACTAATAATGAGAAAATAGAAAGAGAAATTAAGGAAACAATTCCATTCACCATTGCAAAGAAAAGAATAAAATACTTAGGAATATATCTACCTAAAGAAACTAAAGACCTATATATAGAAAATTATAAAACACTGGTGAAAGAAATCAAAGAGGACACTAATAGAAGGAGAAATATACCATGTTCATGGATTGAAAGAATCAATATAGTGAAAATGAGTATACTACCCAAAGCAATTTATAGATTCAATGCAATCCCTATCAAGCTACCAACGGTATTCTTCACAGAGCTAGAACAAATAATTTCACAATTTGTATGGAAATACAAAAAACCTACGAATAGTCAAAGCAATCTTGAGAAAGAAGAATGAAAACTAGAGGAATCAACCTACCTAGACTTCAGGCTCTACTACAAAGCCACAGTCAATCAAGACATTATGGTACTGGCACAAAGACAGAAATATAGATCAGTAGGAACAAAATTAGAAAGCCCAGAGATAAACCTATGCACCTATGGACACCTTATCTTTGACTAAAG
>NW_011494812.1:1141337-1142050 GCF_000754665.1 Bison bison bison | reverse complement strand
AAAATCAACACGCAGAAATTCCTTGCATTCCTATACACTAATAAATAGAGAAAAATAGAAAAGAGAAATTAAGGAAACAATTCCATTCACCATTGCAAAGAAAAGAATAAAATACTTAGGAATATATCTACCTAAAGAAACTAAAGACCTATATATAGAAAATTATAAAACACTGGTGAAAGAAATCAAAGAGGACACTAATAGAAGGAGAAATATACCATGTTCATGGATTGAAAGAATCAATATAGTGAAAATGAGTATACTACCCAAAGCAATTTATAGATTCAATGCAATCCCTATCAAGCTACCAACGGTATTCTTCACAGAGCTAGAACAAATAATTTCACAATTTGTATGGAAATAAAAAAAACCTCGAATAGTCAAAGCAATCTTGAGAAAGAAAGGCAATGCCAAAGAATGCTCAAACTACCGCACAATTGCACTCATCTCTTATGCTAGCAAATTAATGGTCAAAATTCTCCAAGCCAGGCTTCAGTAATACGTGAACCGTGAACTTCCTGATGTTCAAGCTGGTTTTAGAAAAGGCAGAGGAACCAGAGATCAAATTGCCAACATCCGCTGAATCATCAAAAAAGCAAGAGAGTTCCAGAAAAACATCTGTTTCTGCTTTATTGACTATGCCAAAGCCTTTGACTGTGTGGATTACAATAAACTGTGGAAAATCCTGAAAGAGATGGGCATACCAGACCACC
>NW_011494812.1:1136416-1141096 GCF_000754665.1 Bison bison bison | reverse complement strand
GTTTTTCCTGTGGTCATGTATGAATGTGAGAGTTGGACTGTGAAGAAGGCTGAGCACCAAAGAATTGATTTTTTTGAACTGTGGTGTTGGAGAAGACTCTTCAGAGTCCCCTGGACTGCAAGGAGATCCAACCAGTCCATTCTGAAAGAGATCAGCCTTGGGATTTCTTTGGAGGGAATGATGCTGAAGCTGAAACTCCAGTACTTTGGCGACCTCATGCCAAGATTTGACTCATTGGAAAAGCCTCCGGTGCTGGGAGGGATTGGAGGCAGGAGGAGAAAGGGACGACAGAGGATGAGATGGCTGGATGGCATCACTGATCGATGGATGTGAGTCTCGGTGAACTCCAGGAGTTGGTGATGGACAGGGAGGCCTGGCATGCTGGGATTCGTGGGGTCGTGAAGAGTCGGGCACGACTGAACGACTGAACTGAACTGAACTGAATGCATATATATGGACTTTAGAAAGATGGTAACAATAACCCTGTACACAAGACAGCAAAAGAGACACTGATGTGTTGAACTGTCTTTTAGACTCTGTGGGAGAGGGAGAGGGTGGGATGATTTGGGAGAAATGCACTGAAACATGTATAATATCATATATGAAACGAGTTGCCAGTCCAGGTTCTATGCACGATACTGGATGCTTGAGGTTGGTGCACTGGGACGACCCAGAGGGATGGTACGGGGAAGGAGGAGGGAGGAGGGTTCAGGATGGGAAACACGTGTATACCTATGGCGGATTTATGTTGATATATGGCAAAACCAATACAATTTTGTAATGTTAAAAAATAAAGTAAAATAAATTAAAAAAGAGAAAAAAAGACATCTTAAGTCATCAACATTTTATAATACTTTTATTATGAACTCTTTATATATATATATATACATATATAAATATATAAATGAGATAAAAACTTTTAGATAAACTATTAAAATAATTATATTTTAATAAAACAATCTATTATAATCTGTTATTATAATCTACTATAATCTCTTAAGTTTGGGATAACTTAAATTTCTAGAGTTGTACTAAACTAAATAATAAAAGTTTATTAAATAGCTAGGTCATTTCCAAATAAAATAAGATTTTAAAACTTTAATTACTAAACATTAACTTCCTCTTACAAAAAGTTTCTCACAGAAAAACTAAAGAGATTTTAAACTATTAATAAATATATAATGTGTAATATATTGATATATATAAATATAAACATATATTTATATTTATAATAAATATATATTATAATATAATATAATAAATATATTCACCGATCTATAAAATGCTAATATACAAGACACTTCATAGTTGCTAAGGAAAAGTACAAGTTTGCTTTTTAATATACCTTTACACCCTTTAGACCGAGAGAGATTCGCTTTCTCTCTCCCTTATCCTAATCATATTGGACCTCATAAATGGTACCAATGGACTGTACTGCCACAAGGGATGGTGAATTCTCCCACCATGTGTCAGTACTACGTAGCCAAAGCCCTTGAGCCTGTGAGAAAGCAATTTCCTAATTTTCTTGTTATTCACTCTGTGGATGATATATTGTTTTCGGCTCCATCTATCTTAGAAACTCAACACATGTTTGATATAGCTCAACTATGCTTTAAAAACTCTAATCATTGCCCCTGAAAAAATTCAAACCTCTACACCTTACCATTAGTTGGGGTTCGTTGTTAATAGGCAATGCATTACTCCCCAACTAACTCAGATCTGTACTGATAAATTTTCAACCTTAAATGATTTTAAAAAACTCTTAGGTGATATTAATTGGATTAGACCTTGTTTAGGCATTGCTAATTATCAACTGAATAACCTATTTAATACCTTAAAAGGAGATCCTGATTTAAATAGCCCTCGTTCACTTTCTCAAGAGGCACGAGAGGAACTCTGGTGCTAAATAAATTACAGAAACAATTTCTTACTCGCATCAAAATAGATTTACCTCTAGAATTGTTTATACTCCCTCTCACCATTCTCTCACAGGACTTCTTGCCCAACAAGAACACCCAGTAGAATGGATCTATACCCATTTTAGGGGAATGAAGTCACTTACACCCTACCTTAATTTAATTGCTCTAATCATTATCAATGGAAGAAATAGGACTAAAACTCTAATTGGCTCCAATCCTCATTAAATTGTAATACCTATCAATAAATCTCAATTTGAGAATGCTTTACAAACTTCTACCAATTTCCAAATAGCTTTTCTGGAATATTTTGGAGAAATTTCATTTCATTATCCTTCTGGTAAGCTGTGAAATTTCTTCAAAAATACCGAATTTATTATTTCTCACATTATCAGCTCACAGCCTATACCACAGGCCGAGGTTTTTTTATATAGATGGGACTAAAAATGCCAAAGCTTCATTCTGGTCTCTTAAAGAATATAAAGTCTTTTATACTAAATTTCATTCTGCTCAACAAAATAAATTATGTGCTCTTATTTAAGTTATTTGCCTACATCCTTACCCCATTAATATAGTCTCTGACTCTATATATTCTGTTTTTGTATTAAAAAATATAGAAACCTCCACCATAAACTCCAATCAACCTATTATTCAACAACTGTTTTTCAAACTATAATCTGTTGTTAAAAACCACAATTCTCCCATTTATATTACACATATTAGAACGCATTCTTGTCTTCTGGGCCCCATGACTTATGATAATGAACAAGCTCATAAACTGATTTCTTTTGCTACTCCAGAGGAACAGCATGCTCTGTTCCATAACAATGCTGGCTCCATACACCAGCAATGGAAAATCCCATACCGCCAAGCTAAAGAAATTATTAGTAATTGCTCTACTTGTAGACTCCTACATCTTCGACCCATTGCACAAGGTATCAATCCTCACAGTTTACAACCTAATGAACTATGACAAATGGATGTAGTAACTCATTGCCCTGAACTTTCTCCATTTTCTTTCCTACACGTTTGTATAGACACAAATTTCTCTTTTATCTGGGCCACACCTCTTCGTGGTGAAGCTACACAACATGTTATACCCTGCCTATATTTTGAGACACTTTAAACTTCAAACAATTTTTACAATCTTTTCCCATTATACATATTACAGGTATTCCTTATAATTAGGACACAAGATATAGTCAAACACATCACACACTAAAGTTACAAATAAAAAAAAAATTTAAAAAAGGGGAATACACAGGTACAGTACTGTCTTCCTTATCTAAAGCAGACTTTACTAGATTCCAACATATTTTCTAAACCTATAACTATTGTTAATACAGCTTTATTTGTTTTAAATTGTTTAACCTCTTAAGATTTGACCCAAGGGGGCCCCCATCATTCAAAATGGAGATGAAACAAGAACCCCAGGAAGAAGAAATTCCAATATGGGCTATGTATGCTCTAAAGATCTCCAGAAAGCACTGCCCTTGGAGGCATGACCCCTATGATCTTCCCACTTGGGGACAAATAAAAACCCTTACTAATTGAGCTGAAAATTTGGTCTCTCAACAGGGATTGCCTTGGAGTCCTGAATACATTCTCCTGGCAATGCTCAGTCTTTTGGCCTGTACCTCCCCCAGCTCGAGCTCAGACTAATACCCAACCCTCCCTTTATTATAGATGGTTGAATGGACAGAGAGCAGACCAATCGTTTCAACTAATGACTCTATACTTTAAAGGGTCCTCACACCCTGGGGAGGAGGGAAAACTAATTAACATTTCTTTAGGATATGCAGTCCTTCCCTTGTGCAGGGGCCTAGGGAAATTACACATAAATGTCAGCTGACAAACTTGAGTTTTCATCCTGCCTCCAAAAGAAGACCTTCGGAAACTGCTTGGGTTATTTACTATGAACCATGTTTACACTACTGAAACTTTAGGGAAAGAGTTAAGGAAAGAACAAAAAACAATATGAAAAAGGTTACTAATAAAACATTACCATGACAAAGGACTTCTTGGCTGACTTGACGGTGGAATGACACCCCCTCCTCCTCGAACAATAGGCCATTTGGGCCTAAACAATGGGACATTTGGGCTGTGAGCACCAAAAAGCTTGGAACTTGGACCAGACATTTTACAGGGGCCAGTCGTGGTCATAGTAACTATTTCCATAATCAGTCATATGTTATTCAGGCCTATGTCCCACTTCCTTTTGTTATTGCCATAGGAAATTTACAATAAGACTTTACGTTCTGTAATTTGTATTAATTGTAAACTATATACTTGTCCTAACTCCTCTATCTCTTTAAGAAATGATTCCCTTTTGCTTCTTTGATCTGTACGTAATTTGTAGTTAGCAGTAAATCTCCAACGACCCTGGGAGGAAGGTCCTATGGTTGGACTTGCTTCCAGATTACCTCAATATTGTGTTACTCTTGATTCATTATAATCATAGTGCCTACAACTGATACAAATCAAATTTCGTTTTACAAATATAATAAAATAGGGGGAATTGTCAGGAAGCATCTAACAGGAGGCTTCCTGTGTGCTGTTTTGGATCTGTCAGGAAGTCTCTGCTCCTTATTAATTCCTGAATATTCAGGAATTAAGAGGAGAGGCAAGCCTCTCCTGGGACTGAGGAATCCAGGCATTTCCTTCATTAGTGTTTCTATATGGTGATAAGTACCCTCTTCCTTCTTGTGAACCATACGGTAAAAGTGATTGTTTACAAATCTCTCTCTTTAATATGGATTGCCTA
>NW_011494812.1:1131257-1136316 GCF_000754665.1 Bison bison bison | reverse complement strand
TCTCTCTCTCTTTTTTAGGTTGATCCCTTGGAGCACAGAGGCTCTCTGAGTTCACTTTCCTGCCCGGGCTTCTAAAACCCTCTTGAGAAGGTGCTCTGTGCCTTCACCCCATCGAGAAGGTGCCGCCCTTCGTGAACAGAGTAAGCCCCATGCAGGGGCTTTATTGGCTTTCTGTGTAAACCAAGGAATATCAGCCTCTTTCTCTCCTTTACTTTCTTATCATCAACTCTGGACCACCAAGTTCCCGTCCATTAAAGGACCTCAACATGGTTCTAACTGTTGCTTCTTGATTTGCATACATATTTCTCAGGAGGCAGGTAAGGTGGTCTGGTATTCCCATCTCTTGAAGAATTTTCCACAGTTTCTTATGATCCACACAGTCAAAGGCTTTAGCATAGTCAATGAAGCAGATTTTTTTTCTGGAATTCTCTTGCTTTTTCTATGATCCAATGGATGTTGGCAATTTGATTTCTGCTTCCTCTGCCTTTTCTAAACCCAACTTGTACATCTGGAAGTTCTCACTTCATGTACTCTTGAAGCCTAGCTTGGAGAAAATCTCACAAGCGTCTTATTCTAATAAATCACTTCTTATCTATCACTTTGCTTTCACTGTATTCTTTGTGCTGAGATCTAAAGTACTATGGTACTGGAGCTCTTCAGAGCTCCTGAACCACAGACAAAGTGTTTCAAAAGGAAATTAAGAAAACAATCTCAGTATAATAGCATTGAAAAGAATAAAATGCTTAGGAATAAACTTATCAAAGTACACAAAACACTTGTACACTAAAAACTGCAAATATTGACAAAAGAAATTAAAGGAGAAACAAATAAATGGAAGGATATCCTGTGTTCATTGATTGTCCATACTACTCAAATTTACAGATTCAATGATATCTACATCAAAATCTCAATTGCATCTTTCACAAAAACTAAAACAAAAAATCCTAAAATGTATATGAAATCTCACAAGACCCAGAATAGCCAAAACTATTTTGAAAAAGAAAAATAAAGCTGGAAGTATCACATTTCCAGAATTCAAAATATATTACAAACTGTGCTAATAGTTAATACAGTATGGTAGTGGCACAAAGACAGTCATACAGAAAAATGGAACAGAATATAGACATGGAAATAAACCCATGAATATACAGTCAACTGAGCCAACTGATTTTTTACGAGAGTGCCAAGAATATACACTGGATAAAGCATAGTCTCTTTCACAAATTTTATTGGGGATTGTAGATATCCACATGCAAAAAAGGAAAGGAACACTACCTTATAACATATAGAAAAAACAACTCAAAACTATATGATTTTATATGCATAAAACTCTAAAGATTTCACTATTAGACCTAATGAATGAATTCAGCAAATTTTCAGGACAAGAAAACATGTAGAAATCAATATATTTTTATACAATAGCAATCTAAAAAATAAATTAAGGAATAATACAATTTATGATGGCTTAAAAAACAAATAAAGTAGTTAGAAATAAACATAGCTTAAAAGGCAAAAAACATATATACTGATAGCTACAAACTGTTTCTGCAATGAATCAAAGTCACAAATACTTGGAAAGCTATCATGTGTTCATTGATTGGAAGACTTAGTATTGTTAACGTGTCAGTACTATACAAAGTGATCTACAGAATCAATATAACCCCTACCAAAATACCAATGTCATTTTTTTTTGTAGATAGAGAAAAATTCATCCTAAAATTTATACAGAATGTCAAAGAACTCCAAGTAGCCTAGGCAATTTTGGAAAGGAATATCAAATTTGGTGGTCTCCCACTTCCTGATTTTAATCAAAGCAGTGTGGTATTGGTATAAAGGCATACATGGAACAGACCAATGGAATAAAACAGACAGCACAAAAATAAACCCTCACATATATGGTCAAATTATTTTTGACACAGTTATCAAGATCATTTAATTAAGAAAGGACAGTTTTTTTTTTTTTAAATGGTGTTGAGTAATAAGTATACTGCTACTGCTGCTAAGTCACTTCAGTCGTGTCTGACTCTGTGCGACCCCATAGACGGTAGCCCACCAGGCTCCCCCGTCCCTTGGATTCTCCAGGCAAGAACACTGGAGTGGGTTGCCATTTCCTTCTCCAATGCGTGAAAGTGAAAAGTGAAAGTGAAGTCGCTCAGTCGTGTCCGACCCTCAGCGACCCCATGGACTGCAGCCTTCCAGGCTCCTCCATCCATGGGATTTTCCAGGCAAGAGTACTGGAGTGGGGTGCCATTGCCTTCTCCAGAGTAATAAGTATATTCACCTGCAAAAGATTTAAACTGAATACTTACTTGCATCATATACAAAAATTGACTCAAGTTGATCAATGATCCAAACATGAGTTAAAACTATGAAACTCTCAGAAGAAAACATTGGGGAAAGTTTCATGACATTGGATTTGGCAATGATTTATTTTATGTGACATTCAGTGTGTAGTCAAAAACAAACAACAACAACAACAAAATAGATAAATCCGAGAACATCAAAATTAAAAACTTCTATGTGTTAAAGTAAGCAGTCAACAGAGTGGAAAGGAAGCATATAGAATTTTTAAAAGTATTTGCAAACTATATATCTGTAAAGGGATTAATATCCAGATATGTAAAAATTCTTATAATTCAATGAGAAAAATCAAACAATTTGATTAGAAAATATATGAAAAATTTGAAATAAATCTTTCTCTAAAGATGCTATATGATCAATAAGCACATGAGAAAGCACTTAATAACAATAATCATTATGCAAATTAAAATAAAATACAATAAATTACCACATCACATTCATTAGAATGACTGCCATATATATATATATATATACACACACACACACACACACACACACACACAAAGAAAATAGAAAATAATCATTGTTGGTAAGGATGTGGAGAAACTGGAATCCTTGTGCTCTATCAGTGGGAATGTAAAAGAGTGCATGTTGTGGTCCATATGTGGGTTGGAATGAGAAGAGAATAAAGTGTATTAGAGTGGGAGATGCTGTACCCTTTCACAGGCTTGCAGCCCATTTTTGTAGCCTCAAGAAAGAAAAAAAAAATCCTCCTGGAATGGTGGCATTATGTGATTGGTTAGGATGCTATACGATGGATAGAAGGGTGGATATTTTATATAATGTGTGGCCAGGGAACTGGCCGGTTTAGATATGGAAGGTCATGGCAACAGTTGTAATGGGGCTTGGTCGGTTCCTAAGATTTTTATCCTGTGACCTTAGTACAGGGCTCCACAGTACAGTTGTATGGAAAACAGTATGGAGAGTCCTCAAACACTTAAAAATTAAATTATTATGATCCAGTAATTCCACTTCTAGGCATATACCCATATACCTCAAGATGTGAAAGTACAATCTTAAGGGAATATTTACACACCCATGTTCACTGCAGTATTATTCACAGTAGCCAAAAGGCTAAAACAATACAAGTGTGCATTAATAGATAAATTAATAAACAAAATGTCATATACACATACAATGGAAAATAACTGTATCTTAAAAAGAAGGACATTTTGACACATGCTACAACATGGATGAACTTTGGGAACCTATGTTAAGTGAAATACATCAGCCACAGAATAGCAAACGGTGTATGATTACACTCAGAAATTAGTGCTTTCTGGTATTTGCCAGAATCTGGGGGGAGGTGGAATAAAGGAATATTGCCTAATTGGTATAGTTTCTGTTTTGCAGGATGAAAAGAGTTCTGGAGATTAGTTGCACAAAGTCAACATACTTAACACTCTTGAATTGTATACAAGTATACCCTGCATATATTGTGTGTTTGTTTTCAGATGATTACAATAAAGCAAGTGACATGATTTTTTTTTTCTTTTGGTTTCCCAGTGCATATAAGAGTTATGTTTACATTATACTGTGGTTTACTGTAAAAATAACATTATATTAGTTTTAAAAAACAGTAAACTTGCTTTGAAGTCATTCAGTTGTGTCTGACTCTTTGTGACCCGATGGACTATACAGTTCATGGAATTCTCCAGGCCAGAATACTGGAGTGGGTAGCCTTTGCCTTCTCCAGGGGATCTTCCCAACC
The DNA here is from genome assembly GCF_000754665.1 of Bison bison bison. Classification (NCBI taxonomy): domain Eukaryota; kingdom Metazoa; phylum Chordata; class Mammalia; order Artiodactyla; family Bovidae; genus Bison; species Bison bison. The sequence continues at coordinate 1,132,244 of NW_011494812.1, read as the reverse complement.
CAGGGATCAAACCCAGGTCTCCTGCACTGCAGGAGGATTCTTTACCAGCTGAGTGACAAGGAAAGCCCAAACAAGCCTTAATTTAAATATAATGCTGTTGAGAAATGGTGTGGATAGATTTACTAGAACTTGGGTTGCCACAGACCTGCAATTTGTAGAAACACAATATCTTCCAAGTTCAATAAAGTGAATCACAATAAAATGAGATATGCCTGTGTTTAAAAATGGCTATATTTATGGTATGCATTTTAACATAGTTAAACAAATCAAAACAATTCTCAATATTCAAAGTTTCACTAGTTTTGCAACACAAAATCCCTCATCAACAACTGTTTGGGAAGAGCTTTTCAATAAAAAAAGAAATAAATCTAAAAAATATTGGCAGCCAGAAAAAAAAAAAAAAGTAAGTGTGAGCAAATGCCTTCATTAGATGTCTTATAAATAAGTAAAGCCAGAACAAAAGAGAACTCCTAGAGGAAAACATAGGCAAAACACTCTCTGACATACATCACAGCAGGATCCTCTATGACCCACCTCCCAGAATATTGGAAATAAAAGCAAAAATAAACAAATGGGACCTAATTAACCTTAAAAGCTTCTGCACATCAAAGGAAACTATAAGCAAGGTGAAAAGACAGCCTTCAGAATGGGAGAAAATAATAGCAAATGAAGCAACTGACAAACAACTAATCTCAAAAATATACAAGCAACTCCCACAGCTCAACTCCAGAAAAATAAATGACCCAATCAAAAAATGGGCCAAAGAACTAAATAGGCATTTCTCCAAAGAAGACATACAGATGGCTAACAAACACATGAAAAGATGCTCAACATCACTCATTATCAGAGAAATGCAAATCAAAACCACAATGAGGTACCATTTCACACCAGTCAGAATGGCTGCGATCCAAAAGTCTACAAATAATAAATGCTGGAGAGGGTGTGGAGAAAAGGGAACCCTCTTACACTGTTGGTGCGAATGCAAAC
>NW_011494812.1:1109463-1131157 GCF_000754665.1 Bison bison bison | reverse complement strand
CTAGTACAGCCACTATGGAGAACAGTGTGGAGATTCCTTAAGAAACTGGAAATAGAACTGCCTTATGATCCAGCAATCCCACTGCTGGGCATACACACTGAGGAAACCAGAAGGGAAAGAGACACGTGTACCCCAATGTTCATTGCAGCACTGTTTATAATAGCCAGGACATGGAAGCAACCTAGATGTCCATCAGCAGATGAATGGATAAGAAAGCTATGGTACATATACAGAATGGAATATTACTCAGCCATTAAAAAGAATACATTTGAATCAGTTCTAATGAGGTGGATGAAACTGGAGCCTATTATACAGAGTGAAGTAAGCCAGAAGGAAAAACACCAATACAGTATAGTAATGCATATATATGGAATTTAGAAAGATGGTAACAATAACCCTGTGTACGAGACAGCAAAAGAGACACTGATGTATAGATCAGTCTTATGGACTCTATGGGAGAGGGAGAGGGTGGGAAGATTTGGGAGAATGGCATTGAAACATGTAAAATATCATGTATGAAATGAGATGCCACTCCAGGTTCAATGCACGATACTGGATGTTTGGGGCTAGTGCACTGGGACGACCCAGAGGGATGGTATGGGGAGGGAGAAGGGAGGAGGGTTCAGGATGGGGAACACATGTGTACCTGTGGTGGATTCATTTCGATATTTGGCAAAACTAATACAATTTTGTAAAGTTAAAAAATAAAATAAAATTAAAAAAAAAAAGAGAAGAATGCAGGAAGTATGTCAATGTGGTAGGGTTGGAGTTTGGGGGCACCAGAGAATATGAGAATTCTCTAAGGCATTTGTTCTTAAAAAGAAGATAAAGATTTTTAAAGAAACTGACAAGAAAGGAGAAGAAAGCATATACTATGTGTTACAAATTCTAATGAAGTAAGATGGAAGAATCAAGCTAAAATATAAACATAAAATAGGTACATAAATGGTCAGGAGATAATTTTTTTCAATTTGGATTAAAAAGAAATCCAGCTGTGTGTTGTTTACAAAATACACATGAAACATAAAGTCACTTAAAGGTTGAATACATAGATATACATGTCATGGTCCGCGCATGGGCTGGAAAAGAATTTCCAGACATGAGGCAGAATGAGAGGAGAATAAGGTTTATTAGACTGGGAGACAAGATTAGAACAGGTGGTCTGCTCAAGGGAGAGCCAAAAGGCTTTCGCAGGCTGGTAGCCAATTTTTATAACCTCAAGACAGAGAAAGTCCCTACTGAAATGGTGGCATTAGGTGATTGGTTAGGATGCTATAGGATAGGTAGTAGGGTGGGTATTTTACCTAATATGGGGTCAGGGAACTGGAGGGTTGTGGCAACAGTTGCTATGGGGCTTGGTCAGTTCCAGAGATTTTTGTCCTGTGAACTTGGTACAGGGTTTCACATAATAGTGTAGCTTAAAATAGAGTTTTGGGGAAAAAAAATCAATACAGATAAGGTAGATTTATAGATTTCACTACACAATTACAATATAGTCAGCCCTTGGGAAAATATGATTTAATTTATGTGTTCATACCAAATATATGTGTACACATATTTTACATTACTCAGTATAACAGCATATCATATTTTTTTTCTTTTTTTGTGATTCCATGAACCACAGCATGCCAGCCCTCCCTGTCCATCATCAACTCCTGAAGTCCTCCCAAACCCATGTCCATTGAGTCGGTGATGCCATCCAACCATCTCATCCTCTGTCATCCCCTTCTCCTCCCGCCTTCAATCTTTCCCAGCATCAGGGTCTTTTCAAACGAGTCAGCTCTTTGCATCAGGTAGCCAAAGTATTGGAGTTTCAGCTTCAACATCAGTCCTTCCAAAGAACTCCCAGGGCTGATCTCCTTCAGAATGGACTGGTTGGATCTCCTTGCAGTCCAAGGGACTCTCAAGAGTCTTCTCCAACACCACAGTATTTACTAGTATATACACTTGTATTTGTACAGGTATCTTCTGCTTTCCAAAAGTTCATATTATGCCACTTCACTTTTAATAAACATCCATATTGGCACGATAATGAAATGGGAAACTGGGTTCTGTTCATGGAGTTAAAGAATGAATTCCTCCTCAAACTCAGCAAACACACATGCATGCAAAGTTTGTTTTAAAGGATGGAGATAAAAAAGCCCTCAGCATAGATACTGAGAAGGGGTGAAGAGAGCTCCCAAAGGCAGGAATAACCTCAGTTTTTATATCTTTATTAGAGTTGATCTGTTCACTTTTGGTTGGCTCAGAGTTAGACATGTGATATGCGTAATTTCTGACAAATCAGTTTAAATGTTGCAATATTCAGTTTGTCATTTTTATGACTTTCTTGATCCTCCAGTTTCTCAGTTTTTTCTAGACATTGCAATGTCATCCCTTGACCCTTTCTCAATACACCCAGACCATTATTGAGGGGCTAGCTGTATGTTTAGGAGCTAATTGCCTACCTGGAGTTTTTCCTCCTTGATAAACTGGACAGCAGTTAGTGATTGTCTTGTCCTGGGTCTGAATGTTTTATGACCCTCCAGACCAGGGAGGCATTCCTTTGAATGCCTGGAAACTGAAGGAGTAAATATAGCTTTTAATGAAGCAAAATGCTTGTGTATGAAAATTAAAATTGAAATTAGGAATTAGAAAAAGAACCACAGCTCTGACTTCTACACTGACTGCCTAACAATTTTTACCTCAATAAGGTTTTGTTTTGTTTTGTAAAAGTGAAAATTCTCTTTGTATTTCTTTCAGTTAACAAAAAATGTACTAATATAGGTTTTTGGCAAAAGTAAAGTGGTATAAGGCAAACTTTTGCAAAGTGGGGGGTACTTTTTGCTTTATGCCATTTTTTGGCTTATGAAAGTTTTCAGAGCAATACTCTCCTTTCAGATAGTAGGTAAAAGCTGTAAATATATAAACTATATAAAAATGTATGGAAAAATTCAAAAGAATTACAATGAGAAATTGACAAAGTTACCATTATAGCTGGAGATGTCATCATCTCTTTCAATTGTTGAAACAACAAGGCTAACAAATAGTTATGATTAAGATTCAAAAGATTTGGTTAACACAATGACCAGCTTAAGAAATTTTATCTGACATGGAATTTTTGAATCCAACATTTATAAACTGTTCTCAAGTACACATTAAATAATTAGAGAATATTTATTATGTAAAAATGGCCAGTTTTACCAGTACCTAACATAGTCCATTCTAACACATGTATACCTGTGGCAGATTCATTTAGATATTTGGCAAAACCAATACAATATTGTAAAGTTTAAAAATAAAATAAAATTAAAAAAATAAATAAAAGATATCAGTCCTGGGTGTTCTTTGGAAGGACTGATGCTAAAGCTGAAACTCCAATATTTTGGCCACCTGATACGAAGGGTTGACTCATTGGAAAATACTCTGATGCTGGGAGGGATTGGGGGCAGGAGGAGAAGGGGACGACAGAGGATGAGATGGCTGGATGGCATCACTGACTCGATGGACATGAGTTTGAGTGAACTCCGGGAGTTGGTGATGGACAGGGAGGCCTGGCGTGCTGCGATTCATGGGGTCGCAAAGAGTTGGACACGACTGAGCGACTGAGCTGAACTGACATAGTATAGTGTTTAGTACATAGGTGCTCAACAATTACTGATGAGTGAATTAATGAATAATCAGTGATCCTGTTATTTGTGAGTAGGAGGAAATACTGGGAAATAATTTGAAAGGGAGAGAAGCAACTCATATACGGTGCAGGGATTCTGTTCCCAAGCAGACAACTTCCAATCAAATTCATCCTAAACAATTCAACTTTTTGATACATAAACAGAAAGACTCCTTCTCCATCTCTCCTACCATCCCACTTACAACCCACACTCTGGTCTGCTTGCCCTTTGTCAGAAGAAGAGTTCAAATCCTCAAAAACTACTAAAACTGAGTAAGTTTATGAAATGGTGCTGACTGCTTTTAAGCAGCTTGGTCTATGAGTGGTTGACACTTCTGCAGGGACACTGTAACTCTACAGAACTAAGACTTTGAGGATTTTCCCCCCTTGTTGAATTCCTCTGGTGAATTTTAATCATCTCCTTGGTTCTATTAGGTATTAGACATGTAACTATAGTGCTAATAATAATAGCAATCAACAAAGTTTGATTTTATTTTTTAGCACTTACTGCATTCCAACATAAATTATCTTAATTCTCCCAACAACCTAAAAGACAGCTGTGAATAACATTTTAGTTTTGCAAATGAAGCAAAATGGGGTTAGCTAAATTGTACTGTATTTTAGAACTGCTGCTTTGTGATTGTTATTTTACAACTGTTGATTCAAACCCAGGGTTTTCTTACTGTGTGTTCTTTAAACCATTGCATGTGTGCGTGCTGTCACTTCAGTCACATTCATCTCCGTGTGACCCCATGGGCCGTAGCCTTCCAGGCTCCTCTGTCCATGGGATTATCCAGGCAGGAATACTGGAGTGGGTTGCCGTGCCCTTCTCCAGGGGATCTTTCCAACCAAGAATCAAACCCGGGTCTCATGTCTCCTGCACTGGCAAGCAGATTCTTTATCACTAGCACCATCTGGACAGCCCCTTTATATGATTACCAACACTGAAAATTCTACTTGTAATTCTGATTTTTTGGTGCTGTCTGAGAGTTATAGTGCCATATATGTGTCTATTGGTCTGTAGACAAGCAGAGATGTGCAGACAGGCAGATGATTAGAACTGTTTCATTTTTTTCTGAAAGAAAATGATAGAATTTTTTTTTTTACCCCAAGCAGGAAATGAGAATTTAAAAATTGTTCTGAAAGGGGCAAGTAAGTGTGGAAACACATTCCTTTGTTTGAACCTAGATGGTATACACCCCTCTTCTGTTGGGGTGTGGTATCTCTTGGGGCTTATATTTATCTTACTCTTATATTCTCACTTCTCCCTTTACTTCCTTTACACTCAATAAACTTTTTTGTTTTTTAAAGCAGAAGTGAGGCTACTACACTCTTATTTCTTGATGCTGTTACCCTGGGTATCAGAATGAAAACCACAATGAAAATCATAATTCATAAAATTACAGCTCAAAGAAACCAAGTAATTCATTAAGTCCAATTTCCATATTTTAGTATAGGTCAGGAAAGGTGTGTGACCCACTTTGGATCTGAGTTAGCTAGTGATGAGCCACGATAAAGCTCAGGCCGCCTGACTCCCACTCTATGTCCACAGGGCCTCCTATGAGTGTAGGGAACACATGCCCTTCTGCATGGTTCAGACAAAGCTGGGAGGCTGGTGTCTCCCTGCAGGCCTGAGGAAAGGATTCCTAGGAGGACTGTTTTCTAGAGCTGCTTTTTTTCACTTCCTGCTCTGCATACCCACCTTCACAATTAGTATTAATTGAGGAAGGTAAGAGGAGAAACCTGGGGCCTCCTACAAAGCTCCCAGATCCTCTATTCAGGCAGGGAGAAGTCTCTGCAGAGAAAAATGCTGATAATCACTGAAGTTGAGGCTCAGCTTCATTAAGCAGACACAGCCTCTCCTGGGAACAGTTCCCTAGCCTCACTCTCTGGTTTCCCCAGTTCAAGTAAACTGCTCCTCATTTGTCTTCTCATTAAAAAACTAGTTAGCACATTGCTCTGTTCCCCTGAGTTGCTCAGAAGAAAAGTTTTGTGGAAGGATTTCCTTAGCTGCATAGATCTGGCTCTCATGCTTCCCCTAAGGGAATCTCAGTATCCAAGTCCTTCAAACAAGGGGTATGCAGCAGTAATAATTCAGCAATGGGCAAGGCTCCTCTGTTTGACCAAAGGGAAGTGGAAGGAAAGATCTGGGCTGTATGAAAGTTCAATACAGCTGTCTGAGATCTAACTCAGAACAAGGGGAATGTGAGACTTGTCTGGACACACCGCTCAAAGATTTCCAGACTCAGCTTGTGCTGTTGAGCCTCTGAGCAGGTGTCCATCCCATCTGGACTCCTCCCCACATACAGAATTCCTACAGACTGTGCACACTGGTACAGCTCTTCACATTCACCACACACTCTCACATTTCAGCATGAACAGTATGAAAAGGCAAACACACAGAACAGAGAGGAAAAAGTGTTGGCCCAGATCCCTTTTTGGTTATATGCCTGCTTCCTGCTAAGATGCTTCAATCATGTCCAACTCTTTGCAACCCATGGACTGCAACCCTGGTGGACTGTAGCCCACCAGGTTCCTCTGTTCATGAGATTCTCTGGGCAAGAATACTAGAGTGATTTGTCATGTCCTCTTCCAGGGGATTGTCCCAACCCAGAGACTAAATCCACACCTCTTGTGACTCCTGAATTGGCATGCAGGTTCTTTACCACTAGTGCCACCTGCTGCTAAGTCACTTCAGTCGTGTCCGACTCTGTGTGACCCCACAGACGGCAGCCCACCAGGCTCCCCCGTCCCTGGGATTCTCCAGGCAAGAACACTGGAGTGGGTTGCCATTTCCTTCTCCAATGTATGAAAGTGAAAAGTCAAAGTGAAGTCGCTCAGTCGTGTCCAACTCTTCGCGACCCCGTGGACTGCAGCCTACCAGGCTCCTCCATCCATGGAATTTTCCAGGCAAGAGTACTGGAGTGGGGTGCCATTGCCTTCTCCTAGTGCCACCTATATGATTCCAAATTTAAAAAAAGGTAACCTCTGTCTGAGCAACTGTTTCCTTGATTTTTTAAAGAAAAATATTTATAACGATCACCACACAGTTCTCTAAAGATTAAAGGAAACCAAGCATTTAAAGTGATCAGTGCTTAAGTGTTCTTGATACTTGAGTTACTCTATGAATAATAAAAAGCTTTATTATTTTAGGGGCAGGGCCAGGGACTTTGAAGCTTGGTTCCTGAATTCAGTCATTATCTCTACCACTTTTTTTGTTCATGACCTTAAACAATTCACTTAACTTTCCCATTTTCCATATGTAAAAGACTCCCTCATCTGTAAAATGATGAGGGAGTAGACCTTCATTCAAAGAATTCTTTTGAGGACTGTTGTTGTTGCTCAGCCATTAAGTCGTTTCTGATTCTTTGTGACCTCATGGACTACAGCACACCAGGCTTCCCTGTCCTTTACTATCTCCTGGAGTTTGCTTAAACTCATGTCCAATGAGTCAATGATACCATCCAACCATCTCATCCTCTGTGGCCCCCTTCTCAGCAAACAGAATAGTAAATATTACATATGAGATAGTCATTATTACTACAAATTCATCACATAAATTTCTGCAGTGGGAATTTATTCCCTTAAGTTTGCTTGATTTTACACATATCTCACATTTTTGTCACATGTGTGGGTTAATAGAACTGATGATAATTCAAACTTGGGCTTAGGTGTCCAAAATCACCCTAGAACATCCTGTGTGTTTCTCCTTGCCCTTGTGAAATTTATACTATCCCTCAATACATGGCTTTGGGGCCCTTATCCTCTTCCCACTCTCTTTTCTCCTACCCCAAAGTTATCTCAACTTGTCTTTATTGGGGTGGTCGTGGGTTGCAGAAAAATACTATTTGGTTAGCACATTACCAGGTGGCAGTCAAAAGAATCACTAGCAATGGGGATTCCCCTTAGGCTCAGTGGTAAAGAATCAGCCTGCCAATGTAGGAGACGTGGGTTTGATTTCTGGCCTGGGAAGATCGTACATGCCACAGAGCAACTAAGCCCTTGTGCCACAACTATTGAGCCTGTGCTTTAAAGCCCAGGGGCTGCAACTATTGAGCCCATGCGCCCTAGAGCCTGTGCTCCACAGCAAGAAAAGCTTCTGCAACAAGAAGCCCTCGAGCCCCAACTCAAGAGTAGCCCCTGCTTGCTTCAACCTGAGAAAAGCCTGAGCAGCAATGAAGACCCAGCACAACCAAAAATAAATAAATAAAATTTTAAAAAAGAAAAAGAATCACTAGCAATTTCTTGGGTCACATTAATCAATACTGTGTAATGAGCTTGAGGGCTTATAATCCTGTTGTAGATACATCTTATAATTCAAAGAAGCATATATTTCACCAGTGATTTCTGATATGGTACCTGGTATATTCTTTCATTTATGAATAAATGAAGAAAAGAATGAATGGATGAGTGAATAGATGGACTCTTAAGGAGCACATAAGATGGTAGAGATTGTTTCTTTCTATACGCTTACCAGGGGTCACTCCTCCTTTTAAATCAGTTCCATCCTTCCAAATCATCTTCTCTTTTACTGCACAATCTTATATGCTCTCAAACCTTCTGAGGTCCTTCCTTTCAGACTGTCCTTAGTTTCCCAACAAACATAGGTAATAGGTGGGTTGAACTGCCCATCTCCCTGCACCTCACACTTTGAGTGATAAAATACAACCTGAGGAAATTATAGACTTTGGACAATTAGCACTTAAGCAGACTTATTCAGTTCAGTTCAGTTCAGTTGCTCAGTTGTGTTTGACTCTGTGCAACCCCACAGACAGCAGCCCACCAGGCTGCCCCGTCCCTGGGATTCTCCAGGCAAGAACAGTGGAGTGGGTTGCCATTTCCTTCTCCAATGCATGAAAGTGAAACATGAAAGCGAAGTCGCTCAGTCATGTCCAACCCTCAGCGACCCCATGGACTACACCCTACCAGGCTCCTCCATCCATGGGAGTTTTCAGGCGAGGGTATTGAGTGGGTTGCCATTGCCTTCTCTGCAGACTTATTAACACTTTTTAAAATTTACTAAGATGTGAAAAGAAGTAGGAAACAATGCATGAATATGACACACTGGGGTGAATGCCTCAGGAACAACTCTTTGCCTCCTTCCTTTTTCCATGTTCATAGCAGTTTATTACTCTAGAAAGAGTGAAATTATATATATAATAACTCTGATTGCAAACTTTGAAGGAGTATCAAAGTTAGCATTCTATCACATAGGATGTATGTGTAGTTTATCATGAAAGTAAAGCCCACATGTTTTTAAGAATAAAGCAGGGCACTATTAATAATTATCCTGAGCAACAGGCATTAACCAGAACTCACTTGAGCAAACCAGGATGTGTGATTGCATATGTCACTGTATTCACATTTATTTTAAGAATATACCTACATTATTAAAAATCAAAATAACTCATAAAAAGGTACATAAATCAATAGAAGAATATTTCTCCAATCCAGGTCCATCTGTCCCATGCTATTTCCACTCCCCACAATAGAAAACAACTTTCATGTGTGTTTCCTAAAACTGTGCAGTGTTTCCTTACATAAAAACAAGTAAATATGAGTATTCTCATAAGTCCCCTGGAGACCATTTCTGATCACTGTAAAAAGTCCTTGCTCAGTTTGATAAATAGTTCATTGTGTGCTTAATTTACACAGTCCAGTGCTGAAGGGCTGATGGGTTCCAGTCTTGCTATTATAATCAGAACTACAAAGAACAACCTTGTGTATATATCATTTCATATACATATACGCAAGATGAATTCCTAGAAGTGGGATTGCTAGGCACAAGTGACTATGTAGTTTACATAAAGATTGATCAATTTTTCTCCAAATTTATTTCATTATTTTGTTCTCTTATGAGCAAAGTATGAAAAGTCTATTTCCCTGCAGTTGGCTCAATAAACTGTGCTTAAAACATCTGGATTTTTGTCAGTCTGAAGGTGATAGAAGTATCTCAAAGTAGTTTAAAGTTGCATGCATCATTATGAGTTAAGATGAATATCTTCTCATGTATTTAAGCATCCTTATTCTTTTATAAATGCCTATTTGGGGAAGGATTGCCCACACTCCAAATTAAGCATCTTGAGGAAAGGGATTATGTTTTATTCATTTCATAACTTTGCCCAGTAAGAGGCATGGGAAATAAGAAGCATTTACTAAACATATTTCATGAATAACAGAATCACTGGTTTCCCCTCTCCATGCACTATTGTTGCTTTTTGTTAACACTTTTTTCTAACCTTTGGATCACATTTTTTCTTGGAAAACAATATTTCAAGTAAATGTATGCCTAATGTAGAATATATAGATAGATAAAATTTGAATTACTTATACTATTATTTTTAAAACAATTTTTCACCTATTCTTTTCTAATAATTTCTTGTAACACAGGCTTTTTTCAAATATTAATAATCGTTGTATAATGTTGAAACTTGAAATGCTTTTTTTTTTTTTTTTCACGTAACACTCTAACATATGTTCTTCATTGTCTCCTTTGCTAAATCACAGATCTCTTGATGGAGGTATCACACCTCGTTCTTTTCTTTTGCTCCATTTCTAATACAGGATACGTATTAGTTAAGAGAGCATGTTTTGCTGGTGGCGGGTGACATGCAAGGAAAATAAACAATTTCCTAAACTTGGAATGCTCTAACTTCTATTTTCCCTCTTTGTGCTACCTTTAAGACATATTTCACTCATTTATCTATAATGCTATATATTTTACATATGTATTTTGTATTGATTTGGGTTTGTGTTTGAACTTCTTATAAACAAGTATTTGTATCATAGTGATTGTTTTCTGAAGGCAAACAAACAGCCTTATATACTGTTTTAGTGCAAGCCATGATGGTATACAACTGAGTACTCCAAAACATGGGGAAAGTCTGTCCCAGAATCTGTCTTATAGATCCATAAATGCAGCTACAAATTAGGAGTGTTTTTGTATTTGGGAATGCGAAGGATGCAGCAATTTCATCAAATGGTAGTTGTAACCATTTATCCTGGAGAAATGCCAGTTGTTTCATTTGAAGTGGAATCTCTACAGAAGGCTAGAAAAGACTGAACGAGATTCTTTACATGCCCAAGCATCAGCAAAAATTTTACTCAAGGATTAATTCTTCCAATCTTAAGGTTACATTATTTTCTAAAGAAAAACACTCAAAATCACATATCACACTTTAATGTCATTAAAACAACTCCAGATCTCACAGGAAGATTTTCCTGGATGATTTGAGGAGTTGAGGAATGAATTCTCTCAAGTTTACGTGGTCTATCTGCAAACCTTTCCTGGTTAATGTCCTGATAGCCAATTTAATTTTGCTGTTATTTTTTCTTCTGCTTCTGATTCCTAAATGTGAAACCACATTTACACTGACCTATGGTGCAAATCTACTATTCCCCAGTGGATTAATTCTTTCAATCTGTTACTTATATGATTTTTATATCCAAACAGTCCATGCCTGTGTAAAATGCCCAATCAAAGTCAGAATTTAAATGAACTGACTGTAGGGCTTTTATGAAGATAATGCTGATAGTAATAAAAAATGACATGACTATGGAAAACTGAAAAAGCATTATGTTCAGTTCAGTTCAGTCTTTCAGTCATGTCCGACTCTTGGCGACCCCATGGACTGCAGCACGCCAGGCTTCCTTGTATATCACCAACTCCTGGAGCTTGCTCCAACTCATATCCATTGAGTCAGTGATGCCATTCAACCATCTCATCCTCTGTTGTCCCATTCTCCTCCTGCCTTCAATCTTTCCTGAGCATCAGGGTCTTTTTAATGAGTCAACTCTTTGCATCAGGTGGCCAAAGTATTAGAGCTTCAGTTTTAGCATCAGTCCTTCCAATGAATATTCAGGACTGATTTCCTTTAGGATTGACTGGTTTGATCTCCTTGCAGTCCAAGGGACCCTCAAGAGTCTTCTCCAATGCTATAGTTCAGAAGTGTCAATTCTTTGGTGCTCAGCTTTCCTTAAGGTCCAACTCTCACATCTAGACATGACTATTGGAAAAAACAGTATGTAGATTCCCTATAATTATAATTGTGGTAGTGGTATAAATGACAGCAATGATGGTGGTTTTGTGGTTTAGAATGGTGTTTGGTACATAGTAAATATTCAACAATAATAGAATCAATGGATAAATTGATTTCCTACTCCAGGGGCTTTCCTGACCCAGGGATTGAACCTGCATCTCCTGCACCACAGGCAGATTCTTTATCACTGAGCCAAAAGGGAAGGTAGTGGTAAAGTTGGTGGTTTAGCCACTAAGTTGTGTCCAACTCTTGTGACCCCGTGGGCTGTATCCTGCCGGCTCCTTTGTCCATGGGATTCTCCAGGCAAGAATACTGGAGTGGGTTGCCATTTCCTTCCCCAGGGAATCTTCCCAACACAGGGATCAAACCCAGGTTTCCTGCATCGCAGGCAGATTCTTTACCAATTGAGCTACAAGGGAGACTTGTAGTAAGTTTAGCAGTGAGCAACTTTGCTGGAGTCCAGCTCCAGCAGCCAGGGATTCAACCTGAAGAGATGAACGGTGTCAGTGAGTAATGAGACAGCCTCTCAGTTTTCTTGGACTGCCTATTTATTTCAAGTTTAGGATTTTCTTTTATACTTTTACAAAAACAGTAGGTCAGAGGTTTGACATTTTCAGTTCCCCCTCTCACAGATTTATTATCTCCCTAAATCACTGTTGCTCTTCAAACAGAGTGCCTGCTTCAGTGATTCTCTCAGAATCAGCCTTATCATCTATTATCTACCTCCTCTAATGTGTTCTATAGTTAACTTGTGATTACATTGTAACTCATGCTACATTCCTCAGTTTACTACTTATATTCCTAAATCCTGTTTGCCTGTAACATCCTGAGCTCACTATCTCTTAAAAAGACTTCTAGCTATAGTGTCTCTAAAATTCTTAACTTCTATAGGCTATAGTAAAATATGCTAACTTTACAACATTCCTTAAATCTTTAACTTCTAACTATTTTAATTATTTCTAAGCCCTAAATTCAGTAAACTCCTTTGCCATAAATATTCTCCTCACAAATAGGCTTTAGATAGCAATCCCTCCCATGGCCTCAAGCTATGGCCTATGTGCTCATCCTGGAACACTCTTTTGTAAAAGTCCTTAAACAAATGTCAATGATTAACTTTATGAATTATTCTCTGAGCACAGCTGCAGAAGACTTTGTGCCTTCTCATGCTCCTCTCAAGAACAACAAGCACCTTAATATTCCTTTTCAGTCAACTCAGCCGAGGAGAGGAAAAAACAAGTCAGAATTACAAGGCCTAACTCCTTCATCCTAACTTCATCATCCGGGTCCTTGCCTGTGGAATGAGGAGAGGGGCCTGGGGCCGTGCCTCCATTTTGTCAGTAATGCCTAAGGTGGCTCCCAACACAACTTGATGATTTACTCTTCTTAGATCACCTGGCTCTTATTATTGGAGTTGCATGGAAATGAAACTGGGAAATCTCCTTGCAATGCAATTTTTCAGAAGATGAAACTCACTTCTGGGGCGCTCAGTGTGCTATTCTGTATGTGTGCATAAAATTATGCAAGATGGGTTGTCTCTTTCCATAGAAAGCTATATGGAATTTTTGCAAAGTTTTCAAAGTGGCCTAGAAAAGGTAGTCTCCTTAAGACTTGATCCCAGAGCTCAACAGTCAGGGTTGCAAGGTTTAGAAAAGTCATTTGAGAAATAGTGCTACTCTGCATCACTTTTCTGTGCCCAAAAACCTTCCCCCAGAGGAACCTCTATTGAGAGCTCATCATACCCAACAACACCAATGAACACACATTATACATCCCCTGGGAAGCCAGCATTTCCAGGAACATGAGATATAAGTACAGAAGTGTCTTGGGGTAAAAGAATGATGAAGGAAATTCTACAAGTATTAATTTCATCCAGACAGTAATTTGGGATAGTGTATCAGAGATGAGTGGAGCTGAAGAAGAGGATTAGGGGATGAGAAAAAAACTGCTAGTAACCATGGTGCTGACGTTTCCCACAGCCCAGAAACATTTTCAGTGGTTTTTGGGAACTATAAATTACCTGTGTTGTAAGTTTTAGAAAACATCAGTTCAAACTTTTTTATGTTAGAGAAAAAGAAGTTGCTTAGTCCAAAGTTTACTGCCTGTTAGCAATAGAGTAAGTTCTCAAAGCAGAATCCCTGACTTAGAGGAAGGCCTTTTCTTTTTTAAAAATAATAGGACTTGTTGCTGGGTGTTCTGTCTTCATGGTTTTCCTCTTTGAAAGTTCCTGGCACATTTCTTCTTTGTGGATCATCTTTCAAAGTGAGCTATTATCAGGCACTATGGACCTGAAATTTTGGGAACAGTTCTTAGAAATTTTGCATTTCTTTAACTTCCCATCCTTTTTTCTACTCCTTAGAAAAATGTCTATAAACACTAGAGGGTATTTCTGAAAGAGGCTTCAACACAGCCCTATATGGCTGTTTTTAATCATTAAAAACTATAGGAAAGATGGAGGTAAAGGTTTTCTTCTCTCTCTTATTTTCCTTTATACACACACACACACTTAAAGTTGAAGTATAGTTGATTTATAATATTGTATTAGTTTCATCCCCAAAAGAATGTGCTGTACAGTAAAGTAATTATATATATATATATATATATATATTCATTTTTAGATTTACATAAAGGTTTATTTACCTTACATAAACGTATATTTCTTAAACTTTGTCATCTTAAGGTACTAAGAAAATTGAACCTCTGCTGTATGTATGTGTGCTTCTCTATTTCTTCTTACTGTCTGCAAATCTCAGTAAATGACAGTTTAAGTTTGAAGACTGTTGTCTATTTCCTCTGCCCTCTCTACCATCCTTTGGTTTCACTGTTTTCAACCAGCAGTTAGGTGTCTCCTGCTTCCTGATGGTGGAGCAGGAAAAAAATTCAGTTTCTAGAGTCATAAGAGCACAATATTATGGTGTAGAAAAGAATAGAACTGGCATGAGGAGCCTTGATTTCTATTTCCAGTTCTGGAAACAACAGTTTCTGTTGGGTCCCACCATGTGTGCCTTTAGGGCTGCAACTCTTCTATTGCAAAGTGAGGAGCATTGTTTAGATAATATCAAGTTCCTTTAAGGTGTTCAAATTGAGTATTCTTGACATTAGGGACATTTTCTGAATAGAGTAAAAGCCTTGATGTTTATTAATCCTCTGTTTTTACTCCTGGTTCCTAGAAATCATGGACCTTGTCAATCACACATGGACCCAGAATTTTCTCCTTGCTGGTTTCACTACCACTGGAGCCCTGCAACCTCTTGCTTTCTTGGGGACACTGTGCATCTATCTCCTCACCCTGGCAGGGAACTTGTTCATCATTGTGCTGGTTCAGACAGATTCAAGACTGTCCACACCCATGTACTTCTTTATCAGTGTCCTCTCCTTCTTGGAACTCTGGTATGTCAGCACCACAGTGCCTACACTGCTGCACACCTTGCTCCATAGGCGTTCATGCATCTCATCAACTGTGTGCTTTGTCCAGCTCTATGTCTTCCATTCACTGGGCATGACTGAGTGCTACCTGTTGGGTGTCATGGCACTGGACCGCTACCTTGCCATCTGTTGCCCACTGCACTACCATGCTCTTATGAGCAGACAGGTACAGTTATGGCTAGCAGGGGCCACCTGGGTGGCTGGCTTCTCAGCTGCACTTGTGCCAGCAAGCCTCACAGCTACTCTGCCCTTCTGCTTAAAAGAGGTGGCTCATTACTTCTGTGACCTGGCACCACTAATGAGGTTGGCGTGTGTGGACACAAGGTGGCATAATGAGGTCCACGGGGCAGTGATTGGTGTGGCCACAGGGTGCAATCTTGTGCTCATTTTAGGACTGTATGGGGGTATCCTGAGAGCTGTGCTGAAGCTGCCCTCAGCTGCCAGCCGTGCCAAGGCCTTTTCCACCTGTTCCTCCCACATAACTGTAGTGGTGCTTTTTTATGCTTCTGCCTTCACAGTTTATGTGGGCTCACCTGGGAGTCTCCTTGAGGGCATAGACAAGCATATTGCCTTAGTGTATGCCTTTCTTACTCCCTTTCTCAATCCTATCATCTATACCCTTCGAAACAAGGAGGTGAAGGATGCTATGAAAAGGGTCAGGGTCAGGATACGGACCATTTTGCAGGAAGTTTGACAATCTCTGTTATCATTTTGAGGTTTCTTGGTAACTGTAGGAATGAATCACCCAGTTGGTTAGTCAATTATCTTCCCAGAGTTAAAGTAAATGCCAGGGAAATAAAATCACTCATGGAAGAAGACATAAGCCTGGATTAATCAGAGTTGGAGCATATAGAGAGAAAGGAGGTATGTCTTTGGTTCCATTCCAAACAAATTGTAGAGATATGCCACAAAGGAAGAAAAACAAACCAGAAAACATGCAAATGTTTTTGAACTTATGGCTGAGGGAAAGAGTAAGATACTGAGAGAAAGAAAGCAAACTAAAGCCGAGAGGTGGCACTTTTGTCCAGTTAAGATTCCTAGAATAAGATAGAAAAGGTGGAAAACAAGACTGGCCAAAAATTATAACCTGTGTAAGTTTCAGATGTGAAGCCATGAGCCATAGGCAGAAAACTTATCAAGAACCCAGTGATCTGGGGAGATCATGTGATCAAAGGTATCTCACTGGAGAAGACAATGACCCTATTGGGTAGGAGGCTAGAAACTTTAGATAATAATTTACTGTCTAATGGGGAGAGACACAGAGAAGGCAATGACACCCCACTCCAGTACTCTTGCCTGGGAAATCCCATGGATGGAGGGGCCTGGTAGGCTACAGTCCATGGGGTTGCTAAGAGTCGGACACGACTGAATGACTTCACTTTCACTTTTCACTTTCATGCATTGGAGAAGGAAATGGCAACCCACTCCAGTGTTCTTGCCTGGAGAATCCCAGAAACGGAGGAGCCTGGTGAGCTTCCGTCTATGGGGTCACACAGAGTTGGACACGACTGACGTGACTTAGCAGCAGCAGGGGAGAGACAAAAGTGTTGGAGATAAGAGTGCACTATGAATTCCCTTCTAATACTGTGGAATATGCCTTAGAGTGATCTGGAGCCATATTCCATTAATAAATAAAATAAAAACCAAGCAACAAAGAGACAAACAAAAAGCTTTGCAAGCACACATGTATAATGTAGAAAGCATGCTGAAATAAAAAATAGACATGGAGACCTGTAGCTATGACCTCATTCTCTTCCTTCTCTTTTCCCCCAGCTCCCTTACCACTTTTTCTGCCTAGCAAAATTTGAAAATTATTGCTCAGGTTTAATTCTTGTACTTTGGCAATATGTGAACTGTAGCTCTAGCCCCTGCCAAAAGATGTCAGGGTTTTGAGGAAGAGAGGACCAGGATCTTGGTAGAGACTGGGTCACTGTGTGGGATTTAAATACTCCCTCTAGTTTTCATTCTTATGTAACTGCTAAAAAATCAAATCAATTATTTTTGGTATGTCTGTCCTATGCCAGAATAGTGACAGCTGCTTTCAAATGTATTTTTAATTTAATCTTCATAAGATCTTTTGAAGAAGAAAGACTCATCTCACTACTTACATGATGACACTAGAAAGATTACCACACTTGCTGTCAAGAGATATGGATTTAACCCCAGATCCACTTCAGTGGGCTGGGTGAACTTAGCAAGACTCCCTCAGTTGGACTCTTTGCCAGATTTCAATAAGGAGCTAATGACTGCTTATATTCCTTCCTGCTTAGCAAGTTTTGATTCTGTGATTGCAACATATCTTAAAGAAAGCAGGATCTGGACCAGACTCAGATGGTAAGATCTGAAAATCCAGAATAGAGAGAGGAAAGTAACTGTCCAAATCCAAGTTTTGCTGTTTTTGACTATGTCATCCTGATCTCAGGTGGCCTCCACCTGTGATGGTTGAAACAGGATTTCTGTCTCCCGCCAGAGATTGAGGCCTATGGCGGTGACAGTGCTGAATCCTAGCCACCAGGCCACCAGGGACAAGTGAGTGGCCAGTGACAAAGCCCTGGCCCATCAGCTGTGTAGAAATGAATTTCCACATAGAGATGAAAAGTTGTGAAACAAACTGTTTATTAGGAAGAAAAAACATATGTATGGATAGACACACAGGCGGGGTCAGAGATTCTCACCCTTTTAGTAGTTTAAACCACTTCACATGGGGCATGTCTTTCAGGTTTCCTCTGGCCAATCATCTTGCTTTGCCTGATTCTGAGTTTATATTTGGTTTATGTCAGGGTCCGCCCATGTGTGCATGTGCATCTCTTAGCTAAGATAGATTCTATCAAAGATGTCTATGGGTAGATTGACATCACCTACTATGGAGTTGTTCCTTTCTCCCTTTTTGACCTTAAAGGAGATTTTCTGCTTGTGTGTAGTAAGGAAAATCTCCTTGACTTCGAGAATAAGGAATATGTGGCCTTTTATCTCTTATCATAGAAGGGCTTAACTTCTCCTATCCACTATTTTGAGTATCTGTCCATAGGGAACAAACTTCAGCTGTACAGCCTGAGGCCCATCTATTTTGCCTCAACCCTGTCAGAAAAGAAAGTAAATTCTCTCTGATCTTAATTTTTTCTTCCTTAAAATATTCTGTAACAAAGAGTCCTAAAGTTTAAATAAAATAACACATGCTAAGTGTTCAATTCATGTTAGCTTTATTATCCCAGAGGCAGAGCAATGTAGTAGTTAGAATGTGAACTTTGATGCCTGCCTTCCTGGGTTGAAACATTAATTCTACCACTTAATTGCTTTGTGACCTTAAGCAATGCACACAACTTTTCCTGTGTCTCGTTTCCTGTTCTGTAAAGTGAGGACATAGTAGAATCCTAAATACCATATAAATGTTAATTATTACTACTTCAAAAATTTTCCACTTACATTTCTGCAGTGGGAATTTCATTCCTTGAGAATACTTAGTTTCACACATATCTCACGTTTTCATTATGTGTAGAATCATTAGAATTGATAATTCCCCAAGTGAAGCATTTCCTTTTGAAGTGTCCAAGTCAACTTTCTATAGCCTCAGGAGTCCTGGCTTTCATGAAGTCTATGCTCTTCCCCCAAATACAAAATGCAGTACTCCATTCTGCTGAACTACTAAGTCTACTTCTTTTGAATTCTGATCCTTTCTCTCCTCTCATAACTTGTTTCATTTAGAAGCTCTTTATGCAGGAATGGTTGTGGGCACTCCCTGTGGAGGCAGCACCAAAAATGGCTGGAAACTGCTTTCCCTAGCAATCACTTGGGTCATGTTAATTAACAGTGGATCTGTATTGTGTGGTGAGCCTAGGGGTTTATAACCTGGTTTCAGAGACATCAGTTATTAACAACTCAATGCAGCACCACTGATTTCTAACACAGTGCTCGGTATCCATTCTTTTAATGAATGAACTCTCAAATGTTAAATTAGTGTGATAGAAATTTAAATGCTCCTTTTACAACTCTGGGACTCCCTGGTGGCTCAGATGGTAAATAATCTGCCTGGAATGCATGACAGGACAGCCAGGTTTGATCGTTGGGTCAAGAAGAAACCATGCGGAGGGAATGGCCACCCACTGAAGTAGTCTTGCCTGGAGAATTTCATAAACAGAGGACCCTGGCAGATTACAGTCCATGAGGATGCAAAGAGTGAGACGTGACTGAGTGAATAATTTTACAAGTCTAGCAGGAGATAGTCTCTTTCTTAGACTTTTCATAGCTTCAAACTCCCTTAGCCTTTAGTTTATAATCTTTCTGCTCTTGTAACCTCCTCAGGTCTTTCTCTTTAGAATATAAAGTTTAGATAATCCTTAGTGCAGAGTTTCCCAACTGGTATAAATAATGGGATGTCGAGTAACTGACTCCCTACCCCTCACACATGACTTTCAAATGTTCATGTAGGGCCTGAGGGAACTAGAGTCCCTGGACTAGTTGCCTCTATGGAAAACAGCCTTTCTATAAGAGTTGATTCGTTGGAAAAGACTCTGATGCTGGGAGGGATTGGGGGCAGGAAGAGAAGGGGACAACAGAGGATGAGATGGCTGGATTACATCACTGACTCGATGGACGTGAGTCTGAGTGAACTCCGGGAGTTGGTGATGGATAGGGAGGCCTGGCGTGCTGCGATTCATGGGATCGCAAAGAGTCGGACACGACTGAGCGACTGAACTGAACTGAACTGAACTGAAATGTTCCTTGGACAGCAAGGAGACCAACCTGTTGCAGGAAGGGGGACCTCTTCCAGGGCCCGAAACTGGGCTCTTGTCTAACACTTGGAAATAAATTGTCTGAGGAGACACATGTGCTGACAAAGCAAGATATTTTATTGGGAAAGGGCACCAGGGTGGAGAGCAGTAGGGTAAGGGAACCCAGGAGAACAGCTCTGTCACATGGCTCACAGTCTTGGGTTTTATGGTGATGGGATTAGTTTCCGGGTTGTCCTTAGCCAATCATTCTGACTCAGAGTTCTTCCTGGTGGTGCACGCCTTGTTCAGCCAAGATGGATGCCAGACAGAAGGATTCTTGGAGGTGGTCGGACATGTGGTGTCTCCTTTTGACCTGTCCTGAACTCTTCCGGTTGGTGGTGGCGTATTAGTTCTTTGCTCCTTACCAGGACCTCCTGTCGTAAAACAATTCATGCAAATGATTACTATGGTGCCTGGCCAGGGTGCGTGGTTTCAGTCAGTGTGGTTCCCCTAACAAAACCAGTCAATCCTAAAGGAGATTAACCCTAAATATTCATTGGAAGGACTGATGCTGAAGCTGAAGCTCCAATATTTTGGCTGTGAAGAGTTGACTCATTGGAAAAGACCCTGATGCTGGGAAAGATTGAGGGCAAAAAGAGAAGGGGATGACAGAGGATGAGATGGTTGGATGGTATCACTGACTCAATGGATATGAGTTTGAGCAAACTGAGGGAAATAGTGAAGGACAGAGAAGCTTGGTGTGCTGCAGATCACGGGGTTGCAAAGAGCTGGACATGACTTAAGGACTGAGCAACAAAAACAAAATGTTCTCTGCAAGTGTTATCACTTTTTATATATGCTAAGATCCAAAAAAGATGCCCTTTTCATTATAGGGGGCTGACTGGAATGCAAAAGTAGGAAGTCAAGGAACACCTGGAGTAACAGGTAAATTTGGCCTTGGACTACAGAAAGAAGCAGGGCAAAGGCTAACAGAGTTTTGCCAAGGGAACACACTGGTCATAGCAAACACCCTCTTCCAACAACACAAGAGAAAACTCTACACATGGACATCACCAGATGGTCAAGACCAAAATAAGATTGATTATATTCTTTGTAGCCAAAGATGGAGAAGCTCTGTACAGTCAGCAAAAACAAGACTGGGATCTGACAGTGGCTCAGATCATGAACTCCTTATTGCCAAATTCAGGCTTAAATTGAAGAAAGTGGGGGAAAACCACTAGACCATTCAGGAATGACCTAAATCAAATCCCTTATGACTATACAGTGGAAATGAGAAATAGATTTAAGGGACTATATCTGATAGACAGAGTGCCTGATGAACTAGGGATGGAGGTTCATGAAACTGTACAGGAGACAGGGATCAAGACCATCCCAAGAAAAAGAAATGCAAAAAAGCAAAATGGCTCTCTGAGGAGGTCTTACAAATAGCTGTGAAAAGAAGAGAAGTGAAAAGCAAAGGAGAAAAGGAAAGATATACCCATTTGAATGTAGAGTTCCAAAGAATAGCAAGAAGAGATAAGAAAGCCTTCCTCAGGGATCAATGCAAAGAAATAGAGGAAGAAAACAGAATGGGAAAGACTAGAGATCTCTTCAAGAAAATGAGAGATACCAAGGGAATATTTCATGCAAAGATGGGCTCAATAAAAGACAGAAATGGTATGGACCTAACAGAAGCAGAAGATATTAAGAAGAGGTGGCAAGGTTCTTTGTATACACAGAAGAACTATACGAAAAAGATCTTCATGACCCAGAAAAGCATGGTGGTGTGATCACTCACACTCACCTAGAGACAGATATCATGGAATGTGAAGTCAAGTGGGCCTTAGGAGGCATCACTACGAACAAAGCTAGTG
>NW_011494812.1:1108682-1109039 GCF_000754665.1 Bison bison bison | reverse complement strand
AAGCTGGTTTTAGAAAAGGCAGAGGAACCAGAGATCAAATTGCCAACATCCACTGAATCATCAAAAAAGCAAGAGAGTTCCAGAAAAACATTTATTTCTGCTTTATTGACTATGCCAAAGCCTATGACTGTGTGGATCACAAAAAACTGTGGAAAATTCTGAAAGAGATGGGAATACCAGACCACCTGACCTGCCTCTTAAGAAACCTGTATGCAGATCAGGAAGCAACAGTTAGAACTAGACATGGAACAACAGACTGGTTCCAAATCGGGAAAGGAGTACGTCAAGGCTGCATATTGTCACCCTGCTTATTTAACTTATATGCAGAGTACATCATGAGAATCACTGAGCTGGAGC
>NW_011494812.1:1105646-1108582 GCF_000754665.1 Bison bison bison | reverse complement strand
AGTGAAAAAGTTGGCTTAAAGCTCAACATTCAGAAAACTAAAATCATGGCATCCAGTCCCATCACTTCATGGCAAATAGATGGGGAAACAGTGGAAACTGTGGCTGGTTTTATTTTTGGGGGCTCAAAAATCACTGCAGATGGTGACTGCAGCCATGAAATTAAAAGATGCTTACTCCTTGGAAGGAAAGTTATGACCAACCTAGATAGCATATTAAAAAGCAGGGACATTACTTTGTCAACAAAGGTCCGTCTAGTCAAGGCTATTGTTTTTCCAGTAGTCATGTATGGATGTGAGAGTTGGACTATAAAGAAAGCTGAGCAAAGAAGAAATGATGCTTTTGAACTGTGATGTTGGAGAATACTCTTGAGAGTCCCTTGGACTGCAAGGACATCCAACCAGTCCATCCTAAAGGAGATCAGTCCTGGCTATTCATTGGAAGGACTGATGTTGAAGCTGAAGCTCCAATACTTTGGCCACCTCATGAGAAGAGCTGACTCATTTGAAAAGACCCTGATGCTGGGAAAGATTGAAGGCAGGAGGAGAAGTGGATGATAGAGGATGAGATAGTTGGATGGCATCACCGCCTCAAAGGACATGAGTTTGAGTGAACTCTGGGAGTTGGTGATGGACAGGGAGGCCTGGCGTGCTGTGGTTTATGGGGTCACAAAGAGTCAGACAGGACTGAGTGACTGAACTGAACTGAAGATGTGAAAAATATGTTAGAGAAGCAACACCTTATTGTGTGACATATTGGGGTAAGTGCTCAAGTTAAGGGATTTCCAGGTGGCTCAGTGGTAAAGAATCTGTCTGCCAATGTAGAAGACATAGGAGACCTAGGAGACTCAGTTTTGATCCCTATTTTGAGAAGATCCTCAGGAGCAGGAAATAGCAATCCACTCCAGTATTCTTGCCAGGAAAACCCCATGGACAGAGGGATGGACCACAGTCCATGGAGTCACAAAGAGTCTGACGCGACTGAGCAAGCACACATGCATTCTCAAGTTAAGGCTCAATTTTGGCCACTTGTCCCCTGGTAACATGTGGATAATGACTAGCAGGAGAGACAATGAGAAGAAGCCAGAACTGAAATATATTATAAACAGACCATTCACTCTGTCTTTCATTAAGGCTAACATTCTACCCTGCAGAGTGTTATACAGTTCATCATCCAAGTGCAAATGTATTAAGAGTGCGTCAATAAGACGCTGGGCTTAATAAACCACAGTTATCTGTGGCAAACAAGGACAAAAGCCCACAGAACACCACTGAACTGGCATTTCTTTTTTCTTAAATGTAATTTCTTTTTTAAAAATGCAGTTTCTTTGCTTCAACAAGTAATACACATAAAGGATTCAAAATCAAAAGCATCTAAAAGTATTTACATAGAGAAATCTTGCTACTCCAGTTTCCCAACTTCTCTGCTCCTTCTTGGTCTTCAACCAACCCTGTTAGAAGATCACTTTTAATGTTTCCTGATTGATTACAATGCTTCTATTTGGAAACCTCGGAAGATAAGAATATTTTATAATCCACCTTTCTTAAGCATAAGGCCCCATACTATATTTGTTCTATCTTTGCTTTTATCTTTTTTCCATCGCCTTGTAAGAGTGCTTTAAAAAAAAAAAAAAGTTCCATAGTATTCCTTTGTGATTTTAACTTGACTAATCCTGTATTGAAGGACTCTTGGGTTGCTCCAGTCTTTGGCTATTAAATACACAACTGGAATGAATAATCTCGTGTGTGAATTATTTCATACATGGGCATACAAATTCCTAGGAATGGAATTCTTGGGTCATGGTGCAAATGCACATATTATTTGAGTAAATATTCTTAAATTTGGTCTAAAGGGATTATGCCATTTAGTTTTCCCAATCAGCAGTGGATGAAAGCATGTTTTCACATAGCACCTTTTATAAAGTACATATTCAAACTTTTGGACATTTGTAAATATAATATTTGAGAAAAAGTATTTTTTTTTAGTTTTATGTTTCAAATTTATCTCATTGTGTATGAGGTTGCATTTTTTTCTTGTATTTGAAAAACCTATTTTTTTATATATTAGTAAGTGACCAATTTGAGAGTCTGTCTCTGATGGTGCTTGTGAAGAACTAGCCTGCCATTGCAGGAGACTTAAGAGATGTGGGTTAAATCATTGGGTCAGGAAGATCCCCTGGAGGAGGGCACAACAACCCACTTCAGTATTCCTGCCTGGAGAATCCCATGGACAGAGGAGCCTGGTGGGCTATGGTCCATAGGATCACAAAGAGTTGGACACAACTGAAATGACTTAGC
The DNA here is from genome assembly GCF_000754665.1 of Bison bison bison. Classification (NCBI taxonomy): domain Eukaryota; kingdom Metazoa; phylum Chordata; class Mammalia; order Artiodactyla; family Bovidae; genus Bison; species Bison bison. The sequence goes on along the minus strand of NW_011494812.1, from coordinate 1,106,287 downwards.
ACTCATGCGCTCCCAAGTGAAAAGAAAAAGTGAAAGTGTTAGTTGCTCAGTTGTGTCTGACTCTTTGGAATCCCATGGAATGTAGCCAGTCAGGCTCCTTTGTCCATGGGATTCTCCATTCCCTTCTCCAGGATATCTTCCCAACTCAGAGCTTGATCTTGGGTGTCCTGCATTGCAGGTAGTTTCTTTATCATCTGAGCCACCAGGAAAACTCTGCAGTAAGCCCTCTAAGGGAAAGGACTGTGTTTTATGCATCTCATTTTCCCAGTTCCTAGCATAAGGCCAGCTCATAAAAAGTATTTGAAAGATGTATTAAATAAATAAACAAATGAGTGACTGCGATTTCCCATATTTCTTCCATTATTTTAGCTATACTTGATATGTTTCTAACCTCTCAATCATGATTTTTAAAATGTATTACATAGAAATATAGCATATAAAATGTTTAGATGAATTTTAAAGTCACTTATAATAACATTGCTTTAAAATTATCTATTCATTTTTAACTTCTAATAAATATACACTTTTTCAAATATTATCAATGGTACTGTGAGTTTTCTAACACACTAAGCTTACTTTTTTCAATTTTTTAACTTAAATCTTAAGTTTATATCATTGTAAATGTCATCTTCCACCCCCCC
>NW_011494812.1:1105120-1105546 GCF_000754665.1 Bison bison bison | reverse complement strand
TTTGCGACCCCATGAACAGCAGCACGTCAGGTCTCCCTGTCCATCACCAACTCCCGGAGTCCACCCAAACCCATGTCCATTGAGTCAGTGATGCCATCCAACAATTTTCATCCTCTGTGGTCCCCTTCTGCTCCTGCCTTCAATCTTTCCCAGCATCAGGGTTTTTTCAAATGAATCAGCTCTTCGCATCAGGTGGCCAAAATATTGGAGTTTCAGCTTCAACATCAGTCCTACCAATGAACCCCAGGACTGATCTCCTTTAGGATGGACTGGTTGGATCTCCTTTCAGTCCAAGGGACTCTCAAGAGTCTTCTCCAACACCACAGTTCAAAAGCATCAATCCTTCTGTGCTCAGCTTTCTTTATAGTCCAACTCTCACATCCATACATGACTACTGGAAAAACCATAGCCTTGACTAGACTTTGT
>NW_011494812.1:1098879-1105020 GCF_000754665.1 Bison bison bison | reverse complement strand
CCCCCCCCCCCCCCCCCCCATATTATGAATTATCTGATGGAGGTGTGAGGTATCATTTTTTCTCTTGTTCCATTTCTTATTTTATTTATTTATTTATTTGGTCCACACAGCATGTGTGGATTTTAGTTTTCTGACCAGGGGTGAAACTCACACCCCCTGCACTGGAAGTGCAGAGTCTTAACTACTGGGTCACCATGAAAGTCCCTCTTGTTCCATTTCTGATACAGAATAATTGTTAGGTGTGTGCATGCATGCTAAGCTGCTTCAGTTGTGTCCAACCCTTTGCAACCCTATGGACCATAGGCCACCAGGCTCCTCTGTCCATGGGATTCTTTAGGCATGAAGAAAACTAGGGTGGGTTGCCATGCCCTCCTCCAGGGGATCTTTCTGATCCAGGGATCAAACCCATGTCTCGTGCAATGGCTGGTAGGGTTCTTTACCACTAGTGACACCTGGGATCCCAATTGTTAGGTAAGCACTCTCTACTGAGAAGCGATGATGCAAAAGAAGAAGAAACAACTTTCTTGGTTAGGCAAGGCTTATATTTGAAAACTTCTAATTCTTTAGCATATATCTCTCATTTCTGTACTACTGACCCTAGATAGTCTCTATGATTCCTATGCTCCAGTACTTATATCACATTCAGTTCAGTTCAGTCACTCAGTAGTGTCCTACTCATTGCAACCCCATGAACCACAGAACGCACGCCAGGCCTCCCTGTCCATCACCAACTCCCAGAGTTTACCCAAACTCATGTCCTTTGAGTCGGTGATGCCATCCAACCATCTCATCCTCTGTGGTCCCCCTCTCCTCCTGCCCTCAATCTTTCCCAGCATAAGGGTCTTTTCAAATGAGTCAGCTCTTCACATGAGGTGGCCAAAGTATTGTAGCTTCAGCTTCAACATCAGTCCTTCCAATGAACACCCAGTCCTTCCAATGAACACTTCCAATGATCTCCTTTAGGATGGACTGGTTGGATCTCCTTTCAGTCCAAGGGACTCTCAAGAGTCTTCTCCAACACCACAGTTCAAAAGCATCAATCCTTCTGTGCTCAGCTTTCTTTATAGTCCAACTCTCACATCCATACATGACTACTGGAAAAACCATAGCCTTGACTAGACTTTGTTGACAAAATAATGTCTCTGATTTTTAATATGCTATCTAGGTTGGTCATAACTTTCCTTCCAAGGAGTAAGCGTCTTTTAATTTCATGACTGCAATCACCATCTGCAGTGATTTTGGAGCCCCGCAAAATAAAGTCAGCAACTGTTTCCACTGTTTCCCAATCTATTTGCCATGAAGTGATGGGACTGGATGCCATGATCTTAGTTTTCTGAATGTTGAGCTTTAAGCCAACTTTTTCACTCTCCTCTTTCACTTTGATAGCCTTCTAATATAGTAAGTCAATGCCAAGACATTTAGATATGCATCTGGACACTACAAATGAATAAGGAAGTCTATTCTGAGGACCTTATAAAGGCCTTATAAAGAGAGAAGACAGGAATATCATTGTGATGTGAATATATAGAGAACTAAAAATAAGTAATACAGTGGCTACTCTAAGTATAGCATAATCATGTGTTTGAGGGTTCTAGATAAATGGCTAATTTCTACAGCTCAATGAAATAAGAATGGAAACAAAGAGCCTTTGGCGTTTAGGACTGGGGAGGTTGCAGTAATTTGGTGAAAGGGCAGTGGCAGCTATCCATCCTGGAGAAAGGTCAGGTATTTCAGGTGAAGTGGGGTGTAGACTCAGTGCTGGTTAAGATTGAAGGAAGTCCTCTGATTTCCAAATACTTGAGGTTTTTTTTTTTTTTTTTTTTTTCTCAAAGAGACTCTGTGAATCCTGCAGGTACATTAGTAAACTTAGACACGAATATTTTTTTCTTTCATTCAAAAATCTCCAGCTCCCACAGAAGTTTCTGAATCTCAGAAAATTCAGTGACTTCCTTCATTTTAGTGTTGATATACTAGTTAATCTTTTATGGTTATCTCTCTATCTTAAATTAGGAAGTAAATTGTCCTTAAATTTGATTCTGAAAAAAAGTACATTTGGATGTATGAATGATTCAAATGCATTACTTCCAGCAGTGCTTTTATTCTATTATTTTTTTGGATTCCACATCCACCCAAGAACATGCACCACAGGTAGTACTCACCTGAGGTTACATCTCCAATGTTGAGGATGTGGCTATAGATAAAATGGATCATAGCAAAATGAATAAGCATCAAGAGGATAATGGTGCTGATAAAAGTAATAGTAATAATACCAGTAAAGGAAACTTTGAACAGTGCAGTTAGAACAGAATTTTAGATATTTAATAAACAATAGTTGAATCAATGAATAAACAGTAGAGGACTTGATGAAGGTAGAGATGGTGGTGGGATCAATGGAAGTGGAGATGTTCAGCACAGAAATGATGGTGGTGCCCATGCTGACTGTATTTATATGGTGATGCAGGTGGTGGTAGTCAGAAAAAGAGCTGGATGAGAAATCTTCAAGAAATTAAAAACAAAAACTCACTTCTTTTAAGATGCTCAAAGTGTGACTCTCAATGTGTACACATGTTTATACAAGGTGAATTGTTTCTTCTTAGAGAAAGCTATATGGAAGTTGCAGAAAGTTCTAGTGGTCCAGAGGACACAAGGTTTTTGAGACTGGATTTCAGAGCCCTATGGTCAGGGTTGTAAAGTTGAAAAAGTCATTTGAGAAACAGTGCTACTCTGCATTGCTTTCCTGCACCCAACATTCTGCCCCAGGGGGACCCCTACTAAGAGCTAATCAAACCCAGCAACCCCAGGGAGGACAGCAAGGAGCCCCTGGGAAGCCAGCATTTCCAGGAACACAAGACATAAATAGGGAAGTGTTTGGAGGTAAAAAGGGCACTGAAAAAGAAGCTATAAGACTTTTAATGCCATCCAAGCAGTCAGGTAACAGTCAGGGACAGTGTAGCAGAGATGAGAGGTACTCAAGAAGAAGACTGAGAGAGGGCTTTGACCTTTCCTAGGTGAAGCTTGTTATATGTGTGGGAAGAAAACTCTTGGGACCTTAGTGTAGAGCTCCTATCTCCACCCTCATCCCCAAAACATTTTTCAGTAGCTTTAGAGAACCACAGACTACCATGGCTGTAAGGGACTTCCAGGCACCTATTTAAACTTCTTCATTCTAGACAAGAGCAAGTCGAGGTAAAGAGAAGAGAAATGTATCATATAGTAATTGTCCTCCAATAATTGTGTTTTGTTCTGTACTTCTCAAAATTGTACAATTATAATCTTTGATAATTTAAAAAAGAAAAAAAAAATAGGAGAAATGGCCAGGCTCAATATCCATTTAGTGGCCAAGCACATTTAGAAAGCTGATTCCAAGAGAATGTGTTTTATCTTACACTACAACCCCTCTACACCAACATCGTAGGGTCTGGACTATATCAATTTACACACACACCTCTTAGAGACTTCCCAGTACATAATTCTATTCGAGAATCCTTCCTGAAAATGCACTGTGCTTACTCATTGTTTCCTCATCTGGCCTGATAGCTCTTATAGTTGAGGAACTCTCCAGAACATTCACATTTCTTTCTTCTTCCTCTTCTTCCTCATTCAGTCCACACTGAGAACATTTCTGAATTCCAGAAAGGCTCCCTGAAGGAAGCTAGTGGTCACATTTTAGAAAGTATTTGTCACCTTTTCCCACAGCTAACAACTGAGTTTGGATACAGAGGAAACGGTACAGGTGGATGTCTTAAAGAATCGTGAGACCTTTCATTTGGACTAAAAGGAGATGAACATGAAAATTTCTTATCTCTTCTATTGAACGGATATGCAGAAGAATATCTTGGGGCCCCTGACTCTGGTAACATAGTCTATACAAACAAGAAGTCCTGGACTGAGATTCAGGACACCTGGACTCCACTCCAGTTCTGTCAACAACAGACTGAGATATTGTGCAAATCACTTCTGCCTTCTGGGCTTCAACTGTCTTTTAAAAAGTAAGGTTTGATAATGTGTAAGTTATTTTCAAGGTTATATGTTCAATATTTTTGGTTCTGGAAATATTTCTCAAGAAGACTCCTGAAGTAGTTAATCTTCTATCTTTACTTCTTGCTCTTAGGAACCATGGACCTTGTCAATCACACATGGACCCAGAATTTTCTCCTTGCTGGTTTCACTACCACTGGAGCCCTGCAACCTCTTGCTTTCTTGGGGACACTGTGCATCTATCTCCTCACCCTGGCAGGGAACTTGTTCATCATTGTGCTGGTTCAGGCAGATTCAAGACTGTCCACACCCATGTACTTCTTCATCAGTGCCCTCTCCTTCTTGGAACTCTGGTATGTCAGCACCACAGTGCCCACACTGCTGCACACCTTGCTCCATGCGCGTTCACCCATCTCACCAACTGTGTGCTTTGTCCAGCTCTATGTCTTCCATTCACTGGGCATGACTGAGTGCTACCTGTTGGGTGTCATGGCACTGGACCGCTACCTTGCCATCTGTTGCCCACTGCACTACCATGCTCTTATGAGCAGACAGGTACAGTTATGGCTAGCAGGGGCCACCTGGGTGGCTGGCTTCTCAGCTGCACTTGTGCCAGCAAGCCTCACAGCTACTCTGCCCTTCTGCTTAAAAGAGGTGGCTCATTACTTCTGTGACCTGGCACCACTAATGAGGCTGGCGTGCGTGGACACAGGTTGGCATGTTCAAGTCCACATTGCAGTGATTGGCATTATCAATGCTTGCAATCTTGTGCTCATTTTAGGACTGTATGGGGGCATCCTGAGAGCTGTGCTGAAGCTGCCCTCAGCTGCCAGCCGTGCCAAAGCCTTTTCCACCTGTTCCTCCCACATAACTGTAGTGGTGCTATTCTTTGCCTCTGCTTTCATTGTCTATGTGGGGCCACCTGAGAGTCTCCCTGAAGGCACTGACAAACTTCTTGCTTTGGTGTATACTTTTCTGACCCCTTTTCTCAACCCCATTATTTACACTTTTCGTAACAAAGAAGTGAGAAAGGCTGTCAGGAGAGTCACCCAAAGCATTAGGACTATGATGAAGAGACCCTGAGGATCAAGCCATAGGCCCTTCATTTAGTAAGGGTAGGCTTTAGCTGGTTAGTCAATCAACTAATTAATTTGTCAAATATACTGCGTATATCAATTAAAATGTATTGAGTATTATATCAGGACAAATTGGGAAATTTGTAAAGGTGGAAAATATGACATCTGAACCCATACCTAATATGGGTGAAAGATCACATAAATTAAAAACAATCAAATAATAAGGATGTAAATTCCAGGGTGGATTTAAAACTCAGAGAGATAAATGTGTTTTTAAGACTTTAGAAAACAAACTAACTGTGAGACTTTTCTCAAGATGGAATTTTTGGAGAGCCATTGAGAAAGTAGTAAAGGAGGTTGGGTGCTCAGTCGTATTTGACTTTTTGCAATCCCATGGATCAAGTGTATTTTGAGATTTTCCTCAAGTCTCAGATTTTGGGATCCTAATACCCTGGGCACTGACTTGGTAGTTTTCTGAAAGTTCTCTTCAAATCAGACATGAAACTGTAGCATCCCCCTTGGAGATTCCTTGTATCTGGATAACATGGTCATAAATATACTGAAAATATAAGAAGAAAATTCATTTAAAAAATAATTCTTCTGGACAGCATTTTTTTAAATGACTGAGTACACAATTTTAGAGCTTCCTGTATTTGCCTAATGACGTTGAAATACTTTATTTCTATCGCAAGGTTAACTTTTTTTTTTTTAATTATTTTACTGGGAGAAGATATGTATAGAGTGACATACAGACTGTTTTTCCCATAGAATAATTCTCCTGTATCTATAGAACATGGCTGCCATGAGATTTAACAAGCATTTCTCTGGTCAGCCTTTCCGCTAGAGGCCTCTTGCTATCTCTTCTCTCTTCTCTCCAGAAGTAGGAATGGGCTCCCAGCTTCCCAGAACCATCCCATGCTCTTGCCCAGTTCCATAACCTCTTCCACAAATATACCATTTATACCTGAATATTTGGTATTCATTTTCTCATCAAATCTCTCATAGAGGCAAAATGGATGAATGTCCTTCCAAAGTCATTTAGTAAGTCAATTTAAAAGAAAAAAGTTAACTTTACTGAGTAAGAAGA